>NC_064927.1:370214540-370521083 GCF_023897955.1 Schistocerca gregaria
GTGATCCGTCGATCACCTCCAATGAGAGTGACCACATGTTCCAACAATGCAGGAGTCACAGGTGTGTGCGCCCGGCCGGTACGTGGGAGATCGGACAGGTTTGCGCACCTTGTTGCGATGATGACAGACGCCTCGCCCAACGACTCACTGGGCTTTTGTTCACGGCTAGTTCTCCACAGACATTCTACAAGTGCCTATGGATATCTTCGATGCTCTCAATGACAGCTCCCTGCTTGTTACGCACCTCTGTTACGGGCTTCAATTTAAAGGCTACGTATAGCTCCATCACCCTGTGGAGCTTAATGAATCTGTAGGGGATTGAACCGTAAAATTACTACTGGTTCACCAAAGGTTATTAATCACAATTAATACACAAAAAACTGGAAGTAGATGCCAAGAAATAACTGGTGAAATTACACACTATTTTCAGTAACACTCTTTATTTAAATTTGGTAGGAGACGTTACGTTATTTAAAAAGAAAAACAACAATCATTTAACGAATAAATCACAATTTACGATAGGAAAGGACTTTTAAATTATTAAATTATTATAAAAAAATTCATGCCATAAAAGGCAAGTACATGCAAGCAATTAAACGTTTACAAAGCGACGCCGTATAATATTTCAAGCTCAGCTAAATTACAAGCGAATTTCACTCCGTTAATAAATGAATATAATTTGAATATATGACTTTACTTTTGGTCAGACAAATTTCCCATCTGTTTACAACAGCCGTAGCTACGGCCGCCCACAACAGCCTCACTCAAGCTCATTAAAAGGCGCAGAATCTATTTGTCTGCAACATGTAAAGACAGTCCTGTTTAAAAAAGTTCTCAAAACAGAAAAACCAAAACGCATGAGTCATGCACAGGGGGGGGGGGGGGGGGGGGAGACACCCGCAGTTAATAACATTAACATTTCCAAAATATATAACAGAACAAAATTTACAAATTTCTGCCAGTTAACTTACGCTAAACACACACTCTGGCAAGGTAGGACTTGCGAACTTTTACGACAT
Source organism: Schistocerca gregaria (assembly GCF_023897955.1). NCBI lineage: Eukaryota > Metazoa > Arthropoda > Insecta > Orthoptera > Acrididae > Schistocerca > Schistocerca gregaria. The sequence continues at coordinate 370,215,560 of NC_064927.1, forward strand.
TCTCCTTTCAAGGCAACAATTTCTACCTGTAATGAAATGGCAAATTTTTGCATGGCAAGAAAACACACTAATAACCAAATACCTGTATAAAACACATAAGCACGTTGAATAAAAGCCCTAGAAGGTATTGAATTGGAACAACACACAACAATTTTTTTCTATGAAACGATATTAAAAAGATCCACTACGGCGTACATTAACAGCCTTGTTTGATTATAGTCAAATATAAATAAATACAAAATTTACATAAGTTACAGCTTCTGCATGAGCAGGAATTCGTTATGCAATTGACTAGTTCTTACACCGAGGCAAAAGGAATTTTTCTTCTTTCCTAGAGTGCCTTTTACACGTGAGTCTAGTAATACTACTTACGGCAGGCGAGAGAATGGATCAGGTCTTAGTGCCTTGCATTATAAACAGTACAGCCATCGGTGCCTTAAACTTTCACAGACATGGCAGAGGCTAACAATCGAATAAACCCGTAGGTAAGCTGGGAGGGGAAAGAAGCAATCCGAACCACAGATTTATTCTGACTCCCCCCCTTTCGTCCTCAAACGGGGACAAACGGACCACCCTTTCTAATATTACCACCTTCCCGCTGGTGGACAGACGAGAATGAATGGCGGGAAACCCCCAATATTTGCGGCTGGTATAATTAACAAGAATAAGTAAATTGAATTCAAATAAACTTCATAAAATCTGTTAACAATCAATACTCAACTTCTGGTGCGTTACGACTCCCAGCACTGGACCAACACAGCACCTCCAAATGCTCTGCCGAGCCGCCGGCTGCCAGCCGTTTCAACGGACGCAGGAAGGCGGGATGATTTTCAGAGCCTCCTCGCCGGTCGACAGCATATGGCCGAACTGCAAATTAGGCCCCTTGCGGCGCCATGCTCAGGAAGGTTCCTTTCGCGACGAGCAGTTAACGCCCCATACCACGGAGCCGCTGCTAGCGTCGCTTACGCTGATGCCGCGGTCTGCGTGCTGTCCCTCTAGCACCGGCAGATAAGTCGCTTCTTGATGCCCCGACTGCCAGCTCTCCACGAGAGCTTTTTTTTTTCTTTATTGATTTTCAATTCCCCCGAAAGGGGTGGGCTGGCAGCAGCTTAGTACGCTGCTCTACAGCCTACAGACTTTTTTTTAAAAAAAAGGAAGAAGAAAGAAACAAGGAAAAACAGGCGATAAAATGGTGACTTAAAGTGTAAAATGGCGTAAAAATGCGGAAAGTTAAAATAGAAAGCAAAAGGGGTTGGCAATGTTGATAAAATAAACAGGAATCAGACAAGTAACATAGTAGACACATAATTAAAAAAAACATGGCGACAGTCTGGTTTCTGTTCGCAAGAGATAAAAAATCATACCCAGCGACAGTATGATGGCTGTTCGCTACACTTCCCAAAAGACACAACACGGAACACTCACTGGAAAATCCGCGAGAGCCCACACAGCCACATCTTGAACCCACGCGAACAGCCCACTTTTCCCCTTTCCCGCTAGAGGGAGACACCGAAGCCTTCAATTGTGACAACGGCGCCACCGCCAGGAAACGGAGGGCGACTGCTTCACGCTACGCGCTGCGGCGCACTTTTTAAAGCTAACTTTACTATGGCTTAAGGCTGATGATATCCCCAATAAATTTGGCCTTTTTCTCAACCAAAATTGGTAAATAAAAGAAATTATGTTGCATTACTTATTGAACCGCTCTTGTGCGTTGTTGCTGTGGATTTCTTCTTTGTAGACAAACGGGATACTAAAAATTGAGCTTGACTGAAAAACACCTTTTTCTTAAAGAAAAGATATCTCTTGAACAGCGGCGTGCAATACCAGTGTTAGGCCTAAGGTCAGCAGTGACGGTGACAGTGACGTGTATCTCTGAACTAAGGCACCCGCATCCAGACGAACAATGGCCCGATGAGGCGCGTGGCAGAGAGTGCATTAACTGTGTCGCCTCCCGCCAAAGCCGCTACCCAGAACCAGGTTGGGGCTTTCGCCACGCGCCGGCTGCCATTGTGTGGCACGCCTGCTGCCATTAGGCCTTCATTGAGGCTGGGTGACTGCTGGGGCAGGCCAGTATATATCACTGCAGTGGTGCCAGGGGTGGGTTCGCACGTCGGTGCAGACACCACGGTAATCAGAAGCGCCCCGCGCTCTTATTGCATGTCCTGTTGACAGCCCAACTTGTATCCACCGCCTCTGTTACGCACTGGCATCAGTAAAAGGTATTGGTATGGCACAGCTCTGCCAAGCTACGCGGCGATTCGGCAGTTCAGTGACATTTTTAGGACCCAGCAGGCGGTTACAAATTACTGGATGCATTCATAAGGCTACATTCTCACATACTCTTAGGTAAATGTGTGGTCGTACCACCAGAAAAGTTATCATGTTGTAATTAGGGCTTTTGTTAATATTTTTAACTTATCAATACAATCACGCAGATATTTTTGTATAAATGCTTTCAGCTGTAGAAAACGATCCTTTTCAGCTCTAAAAATAAAATAGAGGGAAAAAAGCGACATATAATGTTGCAAGAACTACACTTAACATGACTGAAAAAAGTCATTGTAAAGTAAGCATTACTTAGCTTCGTTTAGGACGATGTGTTATCCCGAACTTGACAAGAGGTTTTCCTCAATTTCATGTAACGGAATCCGGGGAATAAAAGAGATTCAGTATAGTCGTCTGACAGATATTATGAAGTGGTATATACACTGAAGCGGCAAAGAAACTGGTACAGGCAAGCGTATTGAGATACAGAGATACGTAAACGGGTAGAATACGGCGCTGCGTCCGGAAACGGCTGTATAAGACAACAAGTGTCTGGTGCAGTTGTTAGATCGGTTCCTGCTGCTACACTGACAGGTTATCACGATTTAAGTGAGTTTGAACGGCTGTTATAGTCGGAATACAGTACAATATTACAGATATTTAAAAAAATAGGGTTATATTTTTTATTTATCGCTTCTGCTGGTGGAAAAGATTCTGAAATGGTAAAATGGGGCATAGAATATTTTTAATTGCTTAGTAATGAATTTTCATTCCGCCATCCAGCATCAGATTCCCACCAGACCGACGAGAACATTGATCGACGGCATTGTTTAGAGGCCAGTGAACAATCTCAAAATTACGCAGTTTTCATAATTACCTTGCCGGGATACTGATAGAAAAGATCTGTAAAAGAGATCTCAGGACGCTGAAATAAAAGTTTGATAAGTAAAGGCTGATTGAACACTAGGAGCTTTCGGCTGTGGTCACCAATCAGTTCGCCGACAACTCTCCTTCGCTGCAGCCTGAAAAATTTCTAAAATGTAACATAATATATTGAGAGGTGACATTAATGGAAGAGGGAAGAAGGTTTTTAATTCAAGCATAGCTTTTGTAATAAAATTAACGTAATTATTTAACCAAAAGTTACAGAAACGAGAGCGACTCTTACATTTTATGGAACAGCCATCGACAACAAACGAGAGAGAGGCAGAGAGAGACAGAGAGAGAGAGAGAGAGAGAGAGAGAGAGAGAGAGAGAGAGAGAGCTCAAAGCTCCTGCTTTAGTCAAAAGCAAATTACAGCGAGTGCCTACACCTTTCTTTCCAGAGCGTAAAGTTTCGATATATAAACATTTCTCTGGAAAATTCTTTATCGTAACAGCTAAAAAAAATTTAAAAAATCCCATGTGTTAAATCATGGCCTTGTCTCCTTATTTTTCACATTTATTTACACGGAGAAAATTTATTCTTAATGTATTTTATCTGTAACTAAACGTTCTGGGGCATATTCTATTTACTATTCAGAAAGCAACATTTCAACAGCATCTCCGAGGTAGCGATGAAGTGGGGTTTTTCCCATACGACCATTTCACGAGTATACCGTGAATATCAGGAATCCGCTAAAACATCAATTCTCCTACCTCGCTGCGGCCGGAAAAAGATCCTGCAAGAACGAGACCAACAACGACGGTACAGAATCGTTCAACGTGACAGAAGAGCAACCCTTTTGCAATTTGCTGCAGATTTCAGTGCTGAGCCATCAAAAAGTGTCAGCGCGCGAACCATTTAACGAAACATCGTCGATATGAGCTTTCGGAGCCGAAGGCCAACTCGTGTACTCTCGATGACTGCACGACACAAAGCTTTACGCCTCGCCTGGGCCCGTAAACACCGACATGGGATTGTCGATGACTGGAGATATGTTGCCTGGTCGGACAAGTCTCATTTTAAATTTTAACGACCAGATGGACGTGTACGGGTATGAAGACATCCTCATGAATCCATGGACCCTGCATGTCAGTAGGTGACTGTTCGAGTTGGTGGAGGCTCTGTAATGGTGGGGAGCGTGTGCAGTTGGAGTGATGTAGGATCCCAGATACGTCTAGATACGACTTTGACAGGTGACACGCACGTAAGCATCCTGCCTGATTACCTGCATCCATTCATGTCCATTGTGCATTCTGACGGACTTGGGCAATCCCAGCAGGACATTGCGACAGCCCACACATCCAAAACTGATACAGAGTAGCTTCTGGAACGCATCTCAGATATTAACATTATTGAGCATATGTGGGATGCCTTGTAACATGCTGTTCAGAATAGATCCCCCTCGTTCTCTTACGGATTTATGGACAGCCCTACAGGATTAGTGGTGTCAGTTCCCCCCCAGCACTACTTCAGACATTAGTAGAGTCCATGCCACGTCGTGTGTCGGCACTTCTGCGTGCTTGCGGGGGTCCTACACGATATTAGATAGGTGTACCAGTTTCTTTGGCACTTAAGTGTAACAGTATGTTAAGTAACGTTTATTAAATTGTACAGCCTGTAACAGGATAGGTGCACATATTTCCTCTGGTTACAGAGCACGGTGAACTTTCCAACACTACAACACCACCCAGCGAGGTGGCGCAGTGGTTACACACTCGACTCGCATTCGGGAAGACGACGGTTCAAACCCGCGCTAGACTATCCAGATATAGATTTTCCGTGATATTCCTACATCTCTGCAGGCGATTGTCGAGATCTTATCCGCATGGCTGTAACGGATCGTGCAGCCACGTCTCGATCTCTGAGACAAGAGATGGGGACGTTTGCAAGACAACAACCATCTTCACGAACGGTTCGAAGACGTTTACAGCAGCATGAACTATCAGCTCGGAGACCGTGCCTGCGGTTACTCTTGACGCTGCATCACAGACAGGAGCGCCTGCGATGGTGTACTCAACGATGAATCTGGGTATGGGGTGCCATTGGTTACACTTCTCGGCGACCTCTTTTTCGCACTGACGGCACTTTGAACAGTGGACGTTACATTTCAGATGTGTTACGACCCGTGTCTCTATCCTTCATTCGCTCCCTGCGAAACCCTACATTTCAGCGGGATAATGCACGACCGCACGTTGCAGGTCCTGTACTGACCTTTCTGGATTCAGAAAAAGTTCGGCTGCTGCCCTGGCCAGCACATTCTCCAGATCTCTCACTAATTGGAAACGTCTGGTCAATGGTGGCCGAGCAACTGGCTCGTCACAATACGCCAGTCACTACTCTTGATGAACTGTGGTATCGTGTTGAAGCTTCATGGGCAGCTGTACCTGTTCACGCCATCCAAGCTCTGTTTGACTCAATGCCCAGGCGTATCAAGGCCGTTATTACGGCCAGTGGTGGATGTTCTGAGTTCTGATTTCTCAGGATCTATGCACCCAAATTACGTGAAAATGTAATCACATGTCAGTTCTAGTATAATATATTTGTCCAATGAATACCCGTTCATCATCTGCATTTCTTGTTGGTGTAGCAATTTTAATGGTCAGTAGCGTAAAAATGCAAGGGTGACGTGTGACCTTTTTCGATCTTTGCTTACGAACTTAAATTCAGAAATGAGCATTCAGAAATGTAAAATCCTACTTTTCGTGGATAATGGAATCCTGCGAAAAGTGATCAAATGTGGAAGATTTTTTTTGCTTCCAGCGCAACACTGTGTATTCAGCCTCTAGACCAAGGTGCGATCCGGCCTTTTACATTAAATTACCGATAGAAGCTTCTGCGTTCCCTAGTTCCGAAAACGGACAACGCCACATCCATGCATTACCTAGCTAATTTTGCGGCCGTAAGTGACGTTGTCAGCTGGATTAGAAGTGCGTAGAATCAATTTGAAAATGCTTCATTAATTTTGGTTTTCAGTCTTCACAAAATGTGGACGCTGAAGAAGAACAACGTGGCGATGAATCAGTAAACATCCTCATTCGCCTGTCCGATGCTGCCAATATTGAACTGCACACTTATACAGTGAACTATTTGTACAGTGAACGAAGAAACTGAATGCTTCAATATTGGTGATAATTGGGAAGATGTCGTTGCGGAAATGAGCCCACATTCTCAGTGTAGTGAGAACCAAGACAGTGATAGTGAAGATGACGCAATTCCTGTATAGACAATCCGTTTGGGAGACTCCTTGCATAGTATTGCTAGACCCAAGTCCCCAGTTTCTGAGCTTTCCAACCAGAAACTGGTGTACTTACTATCTGAGTTGGAACAGGAGTATGAGAATCTGACTGTAAGCAAACGTACAAAAATGTGTGTGCAGATGCCAATTTCTGCATATTTTACTACGTAAACGATTAGGTGCTTACTTATTATTACAGTTATTAATACATTATAAGAGCATGTCTTTCATTGTAGCAGTTGTTGTCATTAATTGTATTTAAATATTAATTTGAGCATCATATTTTATCTCGATTGCTCTTTAAGGATACCACTTCTCCAGACGATCACTTCCTCACAAAAATTTAAATGGTCGGCTTAAAGAGCTTTCACTGTAGCTATTACAATTCGTATGTTTTGAAGTTGGGTAGTATCTCCAAGAAAATTTGGAAGGAGCAGGCCATTAATGCTTAGTTTCCCCTTGGCAGCAGGTCAGGAGTTGAATTGTGGATACAAAATGGTTAGTCTTTTTCTGGCAGACGTAGTCTATTTAGCGGTGCCGTTACGACCGTTCAGAAATCATAAGTTCATGTATTTTGCGACAGTTTGAACAACAACCAACACACTGATGTGCGTACGAATTTAGATACAACATATAAAAATGTTTGCAGTTGCACCCATTAAACGCTGTACATAATTTAGTGTGTGTAACATAACCGAAAAGCATCTTTTCCTTTCCAAATTCTTATGTGGCATGTGAGCATGCAAATAAATCAAATCATCATCATCGTCAAGTTCATCATGATTATCAATACATTAGCAGTATTGGATATGACCCCTTTCTTCCATTACGCAAGTTGAACAATCCACTGGCGGAAAAACATGCTTAAATCTTTATGTACTTCCTTGAAGCGTCCAGCATTAACGGAATGACTCAAACAAATTGACGAAGGCCGCGCAGACGTGGGTGATGTGCTCGGAAAGGGAGAAAGATCTTGCACCGTGCGATTTCCAACTTACCGGAAAGCACAAAGAGCACCTGTTTGAAAGAGATTTTCCAACGATGAGGACGTTCAGTGAGCAGTTCTCGAACTGCTCCGTGACCAAGAAGCGGTTTTCCATCGTCGACGATCTGAACGATTGATAGAATGTCCAGACTGTTGTTTACACGCACTTGGTGACTGTGTTGAAATATAGTGTCATATAACTGTGTCACTTTGAAATGTAGTGCAGCAGTCAATAAAAGTTACTTGGTCTGCCATAATAATGTATAAACCTATTACTGCACGCCACTGACGTTAATCGTCGAGAGGTTCCACACTACCTTCTCCACGGTAACGGCTGGAATCTCATCTTTGCTTCCACACCTTAGTTTTAAATTTCACGGAATGCCCACAGATGGCAGTTTAGCGTTCTTAGAACTAATTTTTATTGATTGCTCATTGTAATTAGGTTTTGCAAATGTAAAATAATTACTACCACAGCCAACTTACATTAATGTAATCTTACTTATCACATTTTATTTGTGTCTTAAACTGATACCTGAACTTTTCACATATGTTATTCTCCTGTGTTCAGCCCTATTATCTCCCGATGAGATCATGCAGCAGGCGAGGGGTGGTGCTTCCCCTTTACAACGCGTGGCGTTTTGACGCTATTTAGAAGTTGTAGGAGGCATCTTCTAACGTCTGCCACTGCTCCTATCGTCGTTTCTGCTCACCACCTAATGGTATAATAACCTTCCTCTTTAATTTTGATGGTGTTTCTATATTTTATTACGTAGATGAAGCGTACAACTTCTGTACCTGTTACCTTCTTAGGAGAATTATTTTTTGCATCCTGGAGACACATTCTGATGATGACCTAGGTATGATCGAATCAGGTTACCACTGACTAGAGGTTTTTCAAGAAATATTTGCGACCAAGGCTGATTATTATTTCAGATTACTTTTTGAAACCCCCTCGTAGTAACATTCTGGTACCATTTAGATCGCTACGGTCCTACATTATATAGCATATCTTCTATATTCTTTTTTTTTTTAATTTTTTTCAATTCTCGCTGTGAACCTCAGACTGACGATACTTGGGGACTGAAACAATCTCATATTTGCACTGTATATTCCGGCTTTGTCATTGTGACGAACAGTCCACTCACTCCCATACGGATGGGACAGTTGTTTTTTCATTTGTATGCCGAAGTTTCTTTTTGACTTTAGCTTGCTATACGTTGTTAAAATCTTCTCCGTATTCGTTTGGTTTGCAAATTACGAAATATACCCATCAAAATAAATAAAATCTGTTGTCTATTCTGTTATTATATTATTGGTTGGACTTTTTTAGCTCTCGAACTTATTTTCTAGTCAGAGCAGTTGCTCTATGTTTTTGTTATCCACCATTACACGTGGAAATATTTTGAAGTTTGTGTGCTGTAGAGGTCAGGGTGGCTGACCTCTATGGTGGGAGGTGCAGCCGGCTTGGTAATGGTCAGGGTAGCGGGTAGTTCACCACCCTCGGTGTGGTTGCAGTGGTGCAGTGGGTAGATGTCTGGTTGTTGCCTGACGTTCCGCCATGAAGAAAGCACTGTTAACCTTTCGTTTTATTCCATAGCAAACTACAACCGCTGTGACAATCCCGGAAGGTGGTCAGTGCTCCCAAGGTGCAGGTTAGGGTTAGCTGATAACAGCATACTTGTCTCAGCGACGATCTGTTAGCTCTGTAACATTTAAATACAGTATAAAAATTTTAATTTTTTTTCTGATCAAGTTGTACATAATTGATGTCGATTTTCTGGTGTTCGATTTTGACTTCTCAAAGGAGACTGTACCACTGTTGTACTGTCGGTGAATTTATAAAACTGAATGCATTACTTACTTAATTGTAATGCAGTTCAAAATAGATCACGTGCATTTCGTTTGAAGTTCGACTCCCAGGGAATTTATATAACGGTAACTTCATATCTGTAGTTATCTAGCACGTAAATCGGAGGACTTCTGTGTTTTTTCCTTTGGTTCATTTTTCTTAATGACTCTGACGCTCTTAGCGGCCAGGGGCAGAACTGAACCGGAGACAGAGTGAGATTGTCTTGTAGGCAGTGAAATCGTGCAGAGGTATTCTGAAGGATATAGTTAAAAATGTTCTTCATAGTGCGACGAAACTGTGATTGAAGTTAGGGGAAGTGGTGTCGCAATAAATTGCATAATTGTAAGCCGTCTCAACAAAGCACTATTTTTGCCGTGGATGTAAGAATTACCGTACATAAATTGTGGAGATGTAGTTACACCACTTAAACATAAAGAAAAATGTTTGTAGATTTCGTCATAGTGAACCATATCTGTTGGTGTTCATCACCACAAATTATGACTGATCATCTTCTACAAGGCAAGAAATTTTACGTGCCCTCATATCCTGAAGTGTGCAGGGAAAAACACTAATACTAGCGAGCGTATCTGAGCAACGAATTTTCGAACAATGTAAATTACCGATTCTCAGTAGTTCTCTGTCTAATACATGTCTACAGACAGTTAATATCTTAAATTTATCAGGATAGCCACAAGTCGCAATCAGTGTATTTATTTTTACTGGATTCGCTTTATAATTTTAGAAGAGCATCATCAGAAACTCTGGAATTTGATACAACGAAGTGTGATAATATGGAATCTTACAATTGAGAAAATTGTCAGAGCACATACAGTGTCCAAGCTGTAAGAGCGTTTAAAATGCCTGATAAATAACACTGTAATTTAGATTCCAATCGTACGATATTGGGTGAGCATTTGTAAACAACTAACTACACTTTACGAGAGATCTAAGACAGCATGAAAATCAGCCACACGGAAGATAAAGGCCCTTTACTAAATGTCTTGGGAGAATTAGAAATTTTCATGGGAAACAATAAAAACCCACAGAATATATTACATGATCAAAACGAATTTAAGTTGCATGCGTTCATCCAGTTATTTGGTGAGGTGCTGTAGATATGTATTCAAGACATAATCTCAAGTACCCGCTGTATTATCCTAACAGAATACTTTTAACGAACTGTATTTTTGTATGAACATCTTTAGCGATATATTTATGAAGATATTTTAAAGGGTACCCGCTGTATTATCCTAACAGAATACTTTTAACGAACTGTATTTTTGTATGAACATCTTTAGCGATATATTTATGAAGATATTTTAAAGGGTATTTCAAGATGTATTTTTCAGATATTGCAAAAGAATGGCTCTGAGCACTATGGGACTCAACTGCTGTGGTCATTAGTCCCCTAGAACTTAGAACTACTTAAACCTGACTAACCTAAGGACATCACACACATCCATACCCGAGGCAGGATTCGAACCTGCGACCTTAGCGGTCGCGCGGTTCCAGACTGTAGCGTCTAGAACCGCTCGGCCACCCGGACGGCTTCAGATATTGCAGCACAATGAAATTTTGTCCAGTGAAGGAATGACATCTGCAGGTACACGCCCATTAAAGGTGAAACTGAAATGTAAATTACTATATCCAATAGCAGTATGAGCATCTTAACTAATGGCATTAGTGTATCGTATTTCGATATTACTGTAGCAGTTAAAATGATTGGTTTTTCGTGAAGTAGATTCGACCTAATGAGTGCATATGTACCAACATCACCTAGACGGAAAGGCCAAACAACTGCGAGAACTCGAAGATGTGATGTGAGCGAGAAGCCGCGAATGTAATCAGCTGTCTTGTATAGTATCAACAACATGTTGGGTGTAAAAATCTGCTGGTGCTATGTGATCGTTACGACAGTATTATTTAAGTTCACAGGAATCATACTGCATTTAGTAAGCTGTGTCAGCGTGAGTTTAACGCAAACATCATTTACGTTTATGCAATTTTATCTTTATTGCGATTACGAAGTGCTGCATGCCAAAAAGTAATGAAAGTTACACAACAAGAAAGAAGGTTAATGTGTCGAAATTTCCTGTAGACAATATAATGAGAGAGACATGTCTCTAATTACAGGACAGATTTTCACAGTTGTTAATTATTCATTGATAAGTTTTACTTAGACTGTCATTTAGTAATGGATATTTTACTTTGTGGTTTATTATTGTTTGCCACGTCACATTGACTGAATATACGAGTATTATGATTAATGAACTTCACTGCTCAGTTTTCAGGCATGGCGCAGGAATTTCAATGCTGGCGACATTATCTGGGAAGCTTCTGCCTTAGACGGAAAAACCACAAGTCCCCCACTTTCAGAATCACGGCTTAATTGATATGTCGTGCCAGGCATTTTTTCTAGTTTGTTCAACCTACCTGTCTTCGCCTGCAGGACATCCAGAGAAGAACCAGAAGCAAAAAGGAGTACACTGGAGCTAGTAGTACTGGAGGAAAGCGTCAAGATTAGCTTAGTCAGCCATAATAGATATTTGAAAAGAATTTCATATAAAAACCTTCAGGAACTGGATCTTCACAGAAGAACAGGACGAAAATGGTGAAAGAAGAGTGTATTATTTTATGTGCACCGCTCTGTCCTTGCAATCCCATTAATTAATGGATATTGCGATTGACAATCATTTGAAAGTGGATATCGCTTCAAAAGGAGTTCCGTTGAACAAAATTCTAGTCAATGAACTTGTTCTTGAAGTTATACCGGTAGCAGAAAGTTCTGTGAATACAACCGACTGTGATGTTCCTCGACGTTTCTATATAAAAATATTGTTTGGAAATTTGTGAATGTTTTATTGAGCAACTGCTTAACATTTTAAAAATGTCTCATATGTTCCTTACAGTTCATATGCATGAAAATAACATTTTTTCATGACGTCAGCAGGTGTGCTTACAAATATGATAGCCGTGTTCCGTATGTTGTGCACGAAATTTATCGCAGTTATGCGGTCTTAATTATTTCTGTCTAATTTCCACAAGTTTTTCTCTGTTAACTAACTACACTCAAGTATCAATGCAAAAATATTTAATTTTACGAGCCACACATTTCTTTCGGTGTTGGCTTCTTTATATTACGGTCGCTTGGCTATGTCATGACAATACGGGTGTTTGGCCTTGTCTCTACTTGGTGCTGCTTTATCTCGCTCAATGAGAATACAACATTTTCTTAGAGTATACGTTGCCAAAAACGTTGAAACACTGTTGTACTGTCAGCTTAACCTCAGGTGCCGGCAATGTAATCAGCCAACTACAGCACTTTAAACGTAAATTACCATATTGTAAAGGAAGTGTGTTCTTGAATGTCAATGTATGATTCCATATTATCACACTTTTTTGTACTAAATTCCAGGGTTTCTGATAATGCTGTTGTAAAATTATAAAGCGAAACCGAAAAAAATAAAACATACCGATTGTGACGTGTGGATGTTCTGATAAAGTTAATTTCAGGTGTCACGTTTCCCCTGTCTAACATTCCGCGTGGTGTCTGTTTGTTCTATATCGTGTCTCCCTACCACTTTAGCGCAACGACGCTCTGAGAGTGTTTTTTAAGGGAATTGTCTAGTCTGAACCTGGGACCTGTTGCTGGTAAGGAGACGCCAAACCACACATGACATGTAGAATTCAGAAGAGTTCAGTGAGACTAGCGATGATATAACCAAATACTTAATGATATCAGCGTCAGCTCCACTGCACTCCCTGTAAAAGAATCTTAATACTAGCTAAATTTAGTGGTAGGGGTTCAAGGCTTTCCTATTTTTAGTTAGCTGATAAAATAAAGCCAAAAAAGCAGTTAATTTTACCCTTGGAAATTTTATTCTACTCACAAAACATTGTTTATAAATTGCACTATTGATAAATGGGAGTGTTTTAATACAGCATGGTAAAAACCAACTGCTTTCAACAAAAATGTGAACGAATATTCCCTGAATGGGTTTCCAAGTTCTACAATGGATCGAAGGATGACCTATGCCATATCACATCTATAATCTAGGTTTAAATTAAGTTTCACAAAAGAGAAAACTATCAAAATGGTCTACAGTGACCTCTATTATCTTTAATTACTTATCTAACTTGTCGTAAATTACAGTGGCTGATGTGGCTTCTCAATAACTATATAACAGAAAAATCATCGCGTTTCAAATCTGTTCTTCAAGTGGCAAATGTGAACACCAAGAGTTTTAATTGACGATCGACACTAGTATTACGCAAAAAGGGGGTGTAACAGATGAGACTTCTGCAGTTCTGAGTGAAGCTTTATGCGCTGTTATGCGGCATCGCGTGCATTCATTACCTTGTTGGTGTTCGTCAGGGGGCTGCGGCCAGCGCAGCAGCCATCCAGCTCGCCGTCTCGGAACTAACTAACTTCTCCTTACTACAATTTACAGAGGTTGGTTAAAAAAAAAACTATCTGGCTGTGTTTTCATCTGACCAATCAGGGTCTCAATGTTCACCTTAAGCTCCGCCTACAAAAATTATGTCTATCCAATGAGAAACGTTATGCTTTTCGTGGTGGGGCAATGTTTTTAAAGTTTGCAACGTAACAGAGACGCGAAAAATTCTCACGCTAAAACTTGCAGCTGGTGTGGTTCTTTTAGCGTTATCGTAAGATCTATACTGTTCTTCTGGAGGGCTCTATCTTTTAACATGGGCTGGGGGGTGGTCCTGACGTAACAGAGACGCGAAAAAGTCTCACACTAAAACTTGCGGGTGGTGTGACCCTTTTTGTTTTATCGTAAGATCTATACTGTTTTTCTGGAGGGCTCTAGCTTTCAACATGGGCTGCGGGGTGGTCCTTGATGTAACAGAAACGCGAAAAAGTCGCACGCTAAAACTTGCTGCTGTCGTTGTCCTAGTGGTTAGCTGGCGACGTGGATGTCCAGTCCGTCCGTTATCGTAGGGCCTTCTAGCTTAACACTGTTCTTCTCTCGGTTTCTGTTCTCGTTTCTCCCCTCGGAACTGCGTCTGTCTCACGGTGGGAAGGTATGACATGCATTTAGGCATTCTTGTGTTAGTCTGTGGTATTCCATTTGCTCACTCGTTACTCGTATTACTTTGGTTAATTTAATGTCACGATTTATTTGGAGCTATGTGACATACTACTGGATTTGCTTATAATGTCAGGGTTTTCATGGAAGGTGTTGGATTTGCCTGATACCTTTCAACTGCTCTCGCTAAAGAAGTTAACCTATTCCCTGTCTCATTTTTAAAAAGAATTAATTTGTTGAGGAAATGTGATTTTATTAATTTTATTATCAGAAACGACAATGGTAATATGCCGTTTACAAAACAAAGTACATTTTGTAATTGACCAAAGATGAAAAATCTGTGTGGAGTGATCGCCCGACAACTTGCAATAGTTATTCGTTTTGGTGTCAATTTTTTAAGTTTATTGTAAATAGTTATTACACGTGTCAAAAGCAAAGATTTTGCTGGCATCCATCTTGATATAAAGAAACTTCTTGATAGTAAATAAAAGCTTTTATTAAAATTCTGTTTTATCCGTGTTGGATTCTGTGAACTCTGCTGTGTTAATGATAGCTAATGAAGGACGTAACCAGCCACAATACTTTCTAAAAAAGTTTTATGTCAGTGCAGTAATCCGTTTCAGTCCATCATTACCATCTTCAGATGGCTAATACATTCAGTTACATAGGTGTTTTGATGAGCAAAATGTCGTCTGCTCTTGCACTGGACAAGAATATTCAGAAACTTAGTGCCAATTTATAAGTTGTTTCATTAATAACAACATGATAAAGCGAAATAGTTCTATTCACTTACATGGGTTCCACAGGAACTATCCGTTAAAACTGCAATTGAAAAGACAACCTCTTTAAGGCAAGATTATGTTACTAAACACTTACAAGAGAAAAATAGGTTGAGGTACATCTCGGGCAGCACGCAGAGGTGTGGTCAGTGTGGTGGCAGAGGTGGTCACTCAGGGCGGCGACTGGCAGTCTGCAAGGGCAACCAAACGTAGTAGGCTTGAATACACAGCTCATGGTGGGGGACGCCAGATGGTGGAGAATCAAGCTGTGGACACAGTGCAGATGCCAGTGGTTCACAGCGGTGATACGTGCCAACACAGGCAGTGGCAAATGTCTACAGCATTTACATGAGTAGTGATCAGTAATAGTGTTTGTGCGCACAGCCGACGGCAGCTGTGGCCTACTATGTGGCTCAGACTCGAGCCATGGACTTCTGGAGTCTGTAGCCAACAGCAGATGGAAGTTGACCATCTGGCAGCATTTACGCTTAGTGCGAGATGGAGTTCGGTAGTGGCAGCTCATTCCTCCTCTCGAATCTTAGACCCCCTATTGTAGCTGGTTACTGGTAGTGAATATATGGCGCTTGTCTAGAACTGGCAGTATGTATGGAAGCCTGATCTATTATTGTTTATGAATTGGTACTGGTTTTCCTATCGATCGAGGACCAAGATCCAACCTTTGAGCAGCCATGAGATCATTGTCACAGCTGTCCTATTGTATCAGCAACTGAACAGCCTTGGTAGTGTGGTAATGTCTCCTTTTAGAAGCCCTGGACGGGTACTTCCACAGCTTCAGCATGTTAAACATGTTTTCTTGTGCCAGACCACTATTGAGGTGTCTCGCATCACCCCTCCTGTGGCGTCTTTCCACTGAAACAGTCAAAAGAGTTTGCTG
The DNA here is from genome assembly GCF_023897955.1 of Schistocerca gregaria. Taxonomy (NCBI): domain Eukaryota; kingdom Metazoa; phylum Arthropoda; class Insecta; order Orthoptera; family Acrididae; genus Schistocerca; species Schistocerca gregaria. The sequence continues at coordinate 370,231,550 of NC_064927.1, forward strand.
CTTTGCCAGACTGGGTCGTAGCCCAACATGCCTCCCCTCTGTTGGGGATCTAGCCCACCAGACTGTAGACTGTCTACATTCCTGTAAAAGTTTTGACAACATATCCCACAATTTGATACATATGTACAATATAGTCAGCGTTTCCTTATCCTAATTCAACAAACTACATTGTTATTTGGCTGAGTACTTACCAATTCTTACTCTCTAAGGCTGTTCATATTCTTTGGGAATACAATCATGTCATAGGGTTACACCATGCTTTTCTACAGCTTAAAACCTCTTAACATTGCTCCAACCGATGAAACACGGATGGAGCATTTTTTAAACAAAAAGGTATTTTCTGGTATTTGAAATGGCCATAAGAGACAGTAAATGCAGTCATCGGTCGGTCTTCTGTCTCTACTTCCACTTGATGGTATCTTCTTTTCAGGTCTATAGTAGAAAATTACTTACATTGCCCTAAGCTATCTAGGGTCTCTGTATTATTTGGTGTTGGATACACATCCATAATCGTTATGCTGTCAATATAGGGATAATCTTGGGTACAAAAATGGATGGTGTTCCCCAGGGACTACCACATTCTTCTCCTATGCCATCGTTGAATCAGGTCTGTGTCTTTTAGCCATTCTCCAGGTTTGCTGTCCTTCTTAGACCCTTCACCACATGTGTTACTCTTTTTATGCGTTTGGGCGCTAATGACCACGCTGTTTAGCGCCCGTAAACATCAAAAACACACACACACACACACACACACACACACACACGTTGAATCTCTTCCATTACTGGTTGTAAATGAAGGGGCCCCCTCTATGGTTTCTGAAATATAGGTTACTTATCTCCCTTCACAATCCATTGCTGTGTCACAAGGGTTGCCAGAAGTGGGCAACAAGGATTAAATAGGTCCTTACATGCTAATATTAGTTTCATCGTGAGTATCTGTCTGCTCCCTTCAAATGCCTCACTTTTGTGTGTAAAGGAGTTGTGCTGACAATTCACTTATTGCTAAGGTGCACTCTTGTCCTGTGTAGATCATCCTCATCTTGAACGTATAAACAAGCAACTAACACTCTTTCACCGAACACTTCATTGGTGCCGCAATAAATGAGACTGATGGGAACCACATGATAGACATTCAATTCTTGTAGGAACGTTACACTGCTGCATATAAAACATCGTGATGCATCTAATTCATCATTCACTTCTGGTGGTAATAGTACACCCAATGTATAGACAGTTGAATACATTTCCACATACAAAGTATCATAGGAATCGAATCTTAATGACTTTGTACACAGTTCCATTGGTTTGGTCCTCATGACTAGTGAACCTTGCAACAGTGTGTCATTGGCAGTAACTTCTCCCAGCAAGAATAATATCCCACTGAGTTACAACGTGCACCACCAAAGATCTGTTTTTTCATTGTGTTTATTCAAGAAATGTAGTGCTAGGATAGTGGAATACCCTTCACCTGTGTGGATCAAGACTTCCACATTTTCATGGAACTGTTTTGCTATAAACTGAAAACCTAATATCACTGAACCTAGCTACTCTATATCATTAATCCATACCCCACATAGCCCACAACATGAACAGTTCAACCACTTTTTACACAAGAGGTCCAGACTCCTCACAGACAAATGAGCACTGTGTTTAACAATAAGTTGTGCTCTCCTTCATTTTCTTCGTCTCTGAATATCTTTTTATAGTACCGAAGCTTACTGGGAACGCCGTCTGGTGGATTTCTCTCTTGGTGTTTAACGATGGATTTCTTCGACTTCACCCACTTTGGTTTTTACTCCTGTAGTCGTGCTCTTGGTGCCAAACCACTACACATTTCTTGCATTGTGGTTGACGACTCTGATTCTGAATGTGACCCGAACGTCCGCATCGATAAGGCCATAGGAAAACAGAAAAGGGATCTCTTCAAGCGCTATGGTCACGCTGAAGGCGACAGCCAGGATTTTCGTGGTTCCTACACGTACCTTTTTTGACATATTGGGTGGCAGACCCTTTAGGAAAGTATCCAACGTCCTATGTTCTACTGCCTGGTGAATAACTTTGCTCGATTCGTCATTCCCTGTTAACTTGTAGGTGTTTGCATTGATCTTCCATATCTTATCAACAAAAATTTCCACTGCTTAATTTCATTTCAGCCACACGCACTCAAGTGCTCACAACACAATCTCAATGCCCAAGCGTATCAAGGCCGTTATTACGGCCGGAGGCGGTTGTTCTGGGTATTGATTTCTCAGGGTCTATGCACCCAAATTGAGTGAAAATGTAATCACATGACAGTTCCAGTATAATATATTTGTCCAATGAATACCCGTTTGTCGTCTACATTTCTTCTTGGTGTAGCAATTTTAATGGCCAGTAGTGTACATTAGATTTTTCTTCCTCATCCTCCCTAAAGGCCGGATCTTGCACCTTCCGCTTCCATCTATTAGGGTCGATGAAGGATGCAGGTCGCGGAAAGCAGTAGGTGGATGAGTGGGAGGTTGTTGATGCAGCAAGATTTTGGCTCCGACGTCGACCAGTGGAGTGGTAGCATGTGGCCACCAGGTGTTCCCAGTAAAGTGGCGTAAGACCGTCGCACTGAACGGGGAATATGTTGCAAAATTGTGTTTTGTAGCCAAAAGAGTGGGGAATAATAAGGTGTATTCGAATCCTGAATAAAACCAAGCATCTTTCAGAAAAGAAGTGTTGTATTATTTATTTAATGAGCCTGGTATTTTGTGATCAGTAGAGATCTCAGATTTTAAAATAAAGAAAATCTATGCTTTATTCGCGAAAGTAATGTGATCGTAAAAAGGTTGATTAGGTTGTGGGTGGAGGAAATATTCGGATTTGGGTCTCCTGGATTAAAAAAAAAAAGAGTTATTCTACAGAATATCTAGCTGAATATATGCACCCACGTAAGTATGTTAAAATATAGTTTTCTTCAAGATCAGATTTTCACAAGAAATCGAAACATTTTGCAACACCATGGAACGTATGTAAAATGATTTTGCTGTATTAGATTAGTTAGGATCAGTTTTTTTACATCTTGGCGACAACCAATCATCAGAGACAGATTCAGGAAGGATGGAAAAGGAAAGCAGTTGGGCCCTTTTAAGGGAACCATCCCGGCATTTGCCGTAAGATATGTAGGGATATAACGGGAAACCTAAGACTGGATAGTAGGGCTGGGATTTTAATGCTGTTTCAGACCCCTGCAATATGATAAAAACCTGAAGACTGGAACTTCCCACGTTTACTAAAATTTAGTTGACAATTATGATCATTTCTGAAGATAGTATCCTTGCAGAAATTTCACTACTAAGAAGATTTCGGCAAGCTGTTAATGTTTCAAAGAAGATTCTCTTGGTTGGATATCTTTAACATTCTTGCAGTACGTGGCTGAGTACGAATTTTCAGAATATGCTCCCAATCAGAGACAACAGTTTCGTCAGGAGTGTCCCAAAAATTCAAATGGCTCTGAGCAGTATGGGACTTAACATCATAGGTCATCAGTCCTCTAGAACTTAGAACTACTTAAACCTAACTAAGCTAAGGACATTACACAAATCCATGCCCGAGGCAGGATTCGAACCTGCGACCGTAGCAGTCGCGCGGTTCCGGACTGGAGCGCCTTGAACCGCTCGGCCACCGCGGTCGGCGGAGTGTCCCATGGAAGTATGATAGGACTTCTGTAATTTTCTCCGTACACAAATGATCAGGCAAAAAGGATAAGCAACAGCCTGCTGAATGCCGTGGTGTATGGGAAGGTGTCGAAGCTGAGTGACTGTAGGAGGACACAAGATGACTAGTTGGTGTTATGAATGGCAGCTAGCTCTAAATGTAGAAAAATGTAAGTTAATGCAGATGAGTAGGAAAAAGAGTCTCGTAATGTTCGAATGCAGCATTAGTAGTGTGCTGCTTGATACAATCACTTCGATTGAATATCTGGGCCTAAAGTTGCAAAGCGATAGGGAAGGCCAAAGGTCGACTTCTGTCTGTTGGATGAACTGTAGGAAACTGTGGTTCATCTGTAAAGGAAACCTGTAGAAAGTTGTGGTTCGTCGATAAAGGAAACCGCATGAAGGACGCTTGTGCGACCCATGGTTAAGTAATGTTCATGAGCTTGGGATCCGCATCATGTCGAATTAAAGGAAGACATCGAAGCATTTCAGAGGCGGGATGCTAGATTTCTTCCCGTTAGGTTCGAACAACACGCAAATATTACGGAGATGGTTTGGGAACTTAACTGAGAATCACTGGCAGGAAGGCAACATTCTATTCGCGTAGCAGTACTGAAGAAATCTTATAACAGCCCGTACTTCACAGTCGGCGGGGCTCACGAATATCGGAGGCATCTTAAACACTCAGTACACAACGTAAACAAGGAAGAACCAGGCAGTAATGGCGTCAGAGCGTGGATTAAGATACAAGCTTTTACGTAATAATAAAATTATTGAGATATCTTGGCACGCCTTTTTTTAATCTCAAAACGGTACTTCCTTAACACTTACAGCACGGTGCCCGTATGCCATACGGGCGCGGCCGCCCTGACGTTGGCGACGGCGCCCGTGTACCATACGGGCGAGCCTTTATTTGGCTCCGTAAGCGCGTTTGGCACGTCTCCGAAGCAGATTCGTCAACTAATGTGGACGTATTTCATTCTTCTTCCGCAAGAGGCAAGCAATTATTGGCTATCTCATCCTGGGAGCGGCTGTGAGCACTGCAAAGTCGAAGTTACCTGCAGTTCATTCACAGGTGTTTACGACAGTGAAAATATCTCGCAGCGAGTTGACGGAGGCAGAGATCTTAGATATTCTTTATGGAGATGAAGGATCTGAAGTTGATGATTCTGACAAAGAGGATTCGTAGTCCAGACGAAAGTACAAGTGACCATTCAGGTATGTATATGTCTCAATTATTCATAAAGTAAAGAGACCGTTTGCCCGAAAAAATTTTGAGTGGTGGTAAAAGCTGTTTTTCCACTTGTTTATAGTGTCACTGTCAACAGTTTTATTTTATATAAAGAGAACACTAGGTAGAATGTGTTCCTCGTAGACTTTATTCACAGAGTGTGGAAGAAATTGGCTGAGAAGGGCGGAAATATTTTTCAGCAACAAGCCGCTTCATCCTCACAAATTGAGAGGACATTTGCAAGGCACTTTCCAGAGAAGGTCCCACCCACTGTAAACGAGGTGAATACTACTAGGTATTGCAAAGTATGTTCAGACAGGGGGAAGAAAGAGACGGGTAAGTGCATCAGGAAGGAAGTAGATGGTGGTACAAGGACTGTGGCGTTGGCCTTTGCGTCCCACAGTGTTTCCAGGATTTTCACACGAAGGCTAACTACATGTGAACTATTAAAATACTCTAGTTTACAGGTCCCGGCAGTTAGACAGTCAAGTGATATTTTGTTTTAAATTTAGATACAGTAATAATGGCATTACTCAAGAGAGAGATCATGTAAAACTTTTTTATCCACGTTATTTTTGTGTTTTCTTTTTTAATTATAGCACCCATTTGTATTTCATGTTGTAAAATAAACTCACTATCATGTAAAGCTCTTACGTTTTCCTTTTAAATGATGCAAGAACCATATTCCTATCTTTTTCCTGTTCTTTGCAATCTAATTTCAAACATTATTAAATATGCCAGTTCACAGCCAAGTGCCGGGTGTAAAGAGGGCAGTGATGAAAGTGTTAAAAAAAACACGCCTCGTATCAGTGAGCGTGCTATCCGAGGGTATAATGTGCAAGGTGCACGATCTATCTGAGTTTGACCGAGGGCAGTTAGTGATGGCTCAGACGCTCGGTAAGAGCATTATGGGAACTGCACGACTTGGCACGTGTTCGAGGATTGCTATGGTGAGTGTCTTCAACACGCGAATCCAAGGTGAAAACACTACCAAACGAAGTGGGGTTGGGCGGTATCCCTCGTTACGGATGTCGGACGTCGTAGGCTGGGCAGACTGTTAGAACAGGTCAGGCAGCGAACTCTGGCACAACCAGAATTTTATGCTATCCAGAATTCAAGTGTTGTGTGAACACAGGGCACAAAACACTCCTACCGTTGGGACTACGCAGCTGACGGTCTATGCATATGGCAATGTTAACATCACGACACCGGCAACTACAACTAAAATGGGCACCTGACCGCCGTCACTAGACTTTGGAGCAGTGGCGGAGCGTTGCTTGGTCTGATAGACGCCAATACCTTCCTCATTATGCCACTGGTAGGGCGCGAATCCGTCGTCCTCCAGGGCAACAGCTGCTTGACACGTGTTGCGGGACAGAGAGAGGCTGGCGGCGACTCCATTATGTTCTGGGGGACATTCACAATATCACAACTGCAGACCACGTACACCCCTTCAGGACGATCTTGTTTCCCAACGGCAGTAGCATTTTTCAACAAGTAAATGCGCCATTTCTCAGGGCTAGGAGTGTGATGGAGTGGCTCGAGGAACACAGTGGGGAGCTCCAAATGATGTGCTGGCCTTCCAACTCGCAAACTCTGCACCTCATTGAACATATACGGGATATGATTGAACGTGGCCTAAGAGCTCATCGCACCCATCCCCGGGATTTACGGGAATCAGGTGACTTGCGTGTGTAGATGTGGTGCCAAGTCCCCCCCAGTGACCTACCATATAGCCTCATTGCTTCCGTGCCACGATGCATCACCATTGTTTTCTGTGCCAAATGTGGACATACCGGTATTAGATAGGTGCTCTCCTTTTCTGGCTGATCATTGTGTAATTAATTCAGGCAACCTTAAGATTTTACAACATAAAAACATACAATACGTCTAGTTAATATAAAAACCAAGGAATCCATGAAACGGGCTTTCAGGTTTGTGGTGTGCGTACTGTAAGACCTTCCGTACACGCACCATCAGATTATTTGACTTGTCACTCTAACAAAGTAGGCGAGTGTCAGCAATATGTCTCGTGGTCTTATCGTGGCGTGTTTATCTTCTGCCTTTAGGTCAGACGATAGAAATGCCACTTGCATGCTTAGAGTAGCAGATTGACGGACACCCACTTTAAACAGAACTTTATTAATTTTCACACACATTTATTAAAATAATAACAAGCATAAAATTACTTAACTTGATTCTGGATGCTATTTACAGTTGACAATCTGAAGTTCCTTTGGTCTTGGTACGTTAATCTTATTCTCACGTATCTCTGATACTTGACAAAAAGTCTATACATTTGTCTTCATGGCTATGTACTGGAATATGATAACCTTCTTAGGTGCAGACTGAAACTTGACTATAGACTGGTACAGACTACTGCAGACTGGTACAGACTGGTGCAGACAAATGCAGACTGAGTAATCAGAGGTCTGTAGACTCGTTATAATACCTCGCACTTTCAGGTATTACTGCGCGAGTCTGATCCACGAGGAGAAAAGGTTCTGCGTTAGCAGCAGTCTCATTGGCTGCGTTACATATTAATACGCGGATCGGCGGAAGCAGAATTTGGTCCGTCTCTGAGGCAGCGCCATCTCGTAGTGCGGAGACGGACGAACGCTGCGCCTGCGCTGTTGTGCTTAGCGGGAAGCGCTCTAGTGGGAAAATTGTGTACGTGCTGACTACGCGGAACTATGTACACAACAAGGTTAAATTTTCAAGAAGAGGAGGTTCTGCACATATTTCAGAATCTGACAAATTCAGTTTCACAAATTCCAAAAATGAATTATCAGCCAAACAACAAGTAAAATGTGAGAACCTGTGGTATGGGCCTCCAGGTTAAATTTTCAAAACAAATTTCCTTCCACAATTCCAAACTTGTTAAATTCAATTTTACAGAAATTTAAAAAGAATGAATACTCAAAGTGTGAGAATTTGCGTAGCGGATTGCAGCTCAAATTTTTGTCACAGAGTTTCTTACACAATTTAAAATTCGTTAAATTTAATTTTACAGAAATACTGAGATAACATATAACTAGCCCGGGCAATCATCAGACTGTGAGAATTTGTGGCGTGGGGCCTCCAGGCTAAATTTTCTGCACAAGGCTGCTCATACACTTCCAGACTTGATAAGTTAAGTTTTACAGATATTTTAAGATAATGAATAATCACTTGAATTACTGTTAAACAGAATTCACAGAGGTCCACAACATTTTCAGCCCTGAATAATCAGGTGCAGAGTCCTTTAACCTTGAACTTAGGAAACCCCCTATACAAATTTGAACCCCACCGGAATAATTCAAAACAGCTAAAATTTAACCCAGAGCCCTTAAGTAGGACAATTCTAAACAACATTTAATTGCGGCACCCAAGTACCAAGCATGATCTGAAAACAGAAAGAGGAAGTAGGCTCTAAGGGTAAAGCTATTATAACTGACAGTAGTGGTTACTGAAACACAAGGTAACTTAATCGAACTGTAAACAAGGCAAAAGCCAAAGCGCCATGTACCGTGCCCACTCGAATAGGTTGCCAAGGGGTAGCCGCACCGACGAAATACGACACAAGGCGTGGTCACGTGATTTGGCCAACTTGGAACGTGTATGCCAGAGCCGAAACACTGATAAGCGGTGGCGGCGTGCCCGTGGAACCGATTGCTACAGCAACTGCTAAATACAGATTAACACAAGAGTACGAGACACTCAAAATTCTAGTAATTACAACAGTATGTTCAACTCTGTTACAACACTGGTAAAGCCGCAAGTAATAATAAGAACTAAGGTGACTGAAATGGCTTAGAAAATTGAGATCAAGTAAAACAAAATGCGAACGAAGTGAGTTAAGGATCTGCTACCGCCTTGGACACAGGTCACACAAAATTAGAATCACTACTTACAATTCGTCATACACATCTACACTGCCACTTTCAACCGGCGGGTACCGCACCCATTATGCAGGTCCACTACAGCCCACATATAAGTTCACAGTATACCTTCATCAGGGCGAAGGTTTGATAGTAACTAATACAGTTTAAAACAACACGTTACACAAGGTACAACATCATACCAGCAAAACTTTTCTTAGTTAAATTCAGGGCTGCTTTACATTAAATGCAAGGTTTAATATCACATTTGCCAATAAAAATCTTTAAATGTCTTGCTCATATTTGCGTGATTACCCCACACAGTAACAAAAATATTGGTTTTGTTATCTCTTATATCTACAGACCATTCAGAAGATAGTCATTGCAACTTAGCAGAAGGCAAAGTGTCTTGCCCAGTAAAAGATACAATAGTCATTGCAACTTAGCAGAAGGCCAAATGTCTCGCCCATTAAAAGTTACAATAAGAAAACTCCACGTTTAAGCGATCCGCACCACCAAAGCTGCAAGAAGATGAACTTTGCACCATAGGGAGGGCCCATACGACCCAGAAGTCGACGACACTTGGACCAGCTAATCGCTAGGATGCAACGGCAACTTACTGTAATGGAACGCCGGGCGCTGCAAAATAAGATAACGATCAACCCGACGAAGGCGGTAGCCGTTATGTTCACACGGAGGAAACCAGTTCTGAACAACAGACTCCAAATAGCTGATCAATTTATTCCACGGTCGCCGAGAGTGAAATACCTCGGTGTGTACCTTGACAAAAAATCACTCTTTACGCAGCAAAGAAGACGGCAGTCCAGAACATGGACAGGCCATTAATTCCGTTCCTGAAGAGTAAGGATCTCAACCCTAAGACTACAGTCCAGTTGTATAAGGCAACGGTGGAACCCACAATGTTATGTTGCTCCACCTCGTGGGGAACTACGTGCGTCCCCAACTACCACGTACTCTAAACGCTGCAAAATATTTGCTACCGATGGATCACAGGAGCTCCATGGTGGACAAGAAACGTCACACATCCGCACCGCACTCCACGAGACCACTATACGAGAGAAGGTCCATGACAAGGCTCTATGAGTTTTTGACAATATCGATGCCCTTAGGGGCGAAGTTCGACAATTAGAATCGGTAGGAACGGTAAACACTGCAAGATGGCACAAGTATCGAGTACCGAAGTCAATAGCGATAAACCCCCCACAGGCAACTTGTCATAACACGAGGAAGCAGTCACACATAACAGCCTAGACACATCTCACCCTCAATAGCAGATAGACATCACCAAAGACAGCAGGCTAAAGGACCCATTGAGTGCCCAAGCCTAACTGAATGTGTAATAAATAAAGTGTTTTCCTTTTATCCTTACATCCCATCCTAGAAGAATAAGTCATCAAGGATGATCTCTTCAGCCAACACTACACGGTAAAAAAATAAATAAAAAAATTAAAAAAATTAAAAAAACTGCACCACCCGTTCTTCACGTCGGCCCCGTTCCAGGGCGATAACAGCAGCAGAAGTTACCATGCCTCCCAAGCGACCAGTCACTTCCAGAGCAACTCCACACACACCGTCGGCACAGCCCATAGCCGCCGTACGCCCGTCACAGCAAGATTCTCTCGCCGCAGTCGCCTCCTGTCCAATCGATCGTGGAAAGCGGGACAACCTTTTGGCGTCGAAAGTCGACCGCGCCGAGCCGCCACCGTTCAGGTGGCTTGCAGAGAATGCATGTAGATTTAGATGTAGAATCTCACTATGGCGTTAAGATTTTTCTTAATATTGTGTGTTTCGGTAGCGTCATAAGAGAGGAATTTTTCAAAAACTCAGACTAATTGAGAACCAACTTACGTCCACTGTGAGTCAAGTACGGCTCTCTAATTTGGCACTTTTGTCAACTGAAAGAAGTGTAGCTGAACCTATCGACTTCGACGTCGCATTTTCAAAATTTGTAGAGGAAAATATTACAGAGTAAAGCTTCAGAGCTGCATCTGAAAGTCACCTATGACTAAAAAGATCTTAAAAATTCGTTTCACTTATTTGTTTCCGTTCCTAAATACTGCTTGCGACGTTGTTTGTTGTTGTGGTCTTCAGTCCTGAGACTGGTTTAATGCAGCTCTCCGTGCTACTCTACCCTGTGCAAGCTTCTTCATCTCCCAGTACCTACTGCAGCCTACATCCTTGTGAATCTGCTTAGTGTATTCATCTCTTGGTCTCCCTCTACGATTTTTACCCTCCACGCTGCCCTCCAGTACTAAATTGGTGATCCCTTGATGCCTCAGGACATGTTCTACCAACCGATCCCTTTTTCTAGTCAAGTTGTGCAACAAACACCTCTTCTCCCCAGTTCTATTCAATACCTCCTCATTAGTTATATGATCTACCCATCTAATCCTAAGTCCTATCATACTTCCATGGGACACTCCGCCGGCCGGAGTGGCCGAGTGGTTCTAGGCGCTACAGTCTGGAACCACAGGACCGCTACGGTGGCAGGTTGGAATCCTGCCTCGGGCCTCAATGTGTGCGATGTCCTTAGGTTAGTCAGGTTTAAGTAGTTCTAAGTTCTAGGGGACTGATGACCTCAGAAGTTAAGTCGCATAGTGCTCAGAGCCATTTGAACCACCCCATCCAATATTCAGCGTTCTTCTGTAGCACCACATTTCGAAAGCTTCTATTCTCTACTTGTCTAAACTATTTATCGTCCATGCTTCACTTCCATACAAATACTTTCAGAAACGACTTCCTGACACTTAAATCAATACCCGATGTTAACAAATTTCTCTTCTTCAGAAACACTTTCCTTGCCATTGCCAGTCTACCTTTTATATCCTCTCTACATCGACCATCATCAGTTATTTTGCTCCGCAAATAGCAAAACTCCTTTACTACTTTAAGTGTCTCATTTCCTAATCTAATTCCCTCAGCATCACCCGACTTAATTCGACTACATTCCATTATCCTCATTTTGCTTTTGTTGATGTTCACCTTATACCCTCCTTTCAAGATACTGTTCATTCCGTTCAACTGCTCTTCCAAGTCCTTTGCTGTCTCTGACAGAATTACAATGTCATCGGCGAACCTCAAAGTTTTTATTTCATCTCCATGGATTTTAATACCTACTCCGAACTTTTCTTTTGTTTCCTTTACTGCTTGCTCAATATACAGATTGAATAGCGCCGGCCGCGGTGGTCTCGCGTTTCTAGGCGCGCAGTCCGGAACCGTGCAGCTGCTACGGTCGCAGGTTCGAATCCTGCCTTGGGCATGGATGTGTGTGATGTCCTTAGGTTTGTTAGGTTTGAGTAGTTCTAAGTTCTAGGGGACTGATGACCTAAGCCGGTGAGTCCCATAGTGCTCAGAGCCATTTTTTTGAATAGCATCGGGGAGAGGCTACAACACTGTCTCACTCCCTTCCCTACCACTGCTTCCCTTTCATGTCCCTCAACACTTATAACTGCCATCTGGTTTCTGTACAAACTGTAAATAGCCTTTCGCCCTCTGTATTTTACCCCTGCCACCTTTAGAATTTGAAAGAGAGTATTCCACTCAACATTGTCAAAAGCTTTCTCTAAGTCTACAAATGCTAGAAACATAGGTTTGCCTTTCCTGAATCTTTCTTCTAAAATAAGTCGTAGGGTCAGTATTGCCTCACGTGTTCCAACATTTCTACGGAATCCAAACTGATCTTCCCCGAGGTAAGGCTTCTACCAGTTTTTCCATTCGTCTGTAAAGAATTCGTGTTAGTATTTCGCAGCTGTGGCTTATTAAACTGATAGTTCGGTAATTTTCACATCTGTCTACACCTGCTTTCTTTCGGATTGGAATTATTACATTCTTCTTGAAATTTGAGGGTATTTCGCTTGACTCATACATCTTGCTCACCAGATGGTAGAGATTTGTCAGGACTGGCTCTCCGAAGGCTGTCAGTAGTTCTAATGGAATGTTGTCTACTCCCGGGGCCTTTTTTCGACTCAGGTCTTTCAGTGCTCTGTCAAACTCTTCACGCAGTATCATATCTCCTATTTCATCTTCATCTACCTCCTCTGCCATTTCCATAATATTGTGCACAAGAACATCGCGCCTGTGTACACCCTCTATATACTCCTTCCTTCGCAAAAATTTCGGCTGAACTTATCTCCGGCTTTATCCAGCTTTCAGTGTCTGTAACGATTTGAGCATCAGTGCTTTCTATTAGCGCTTGTAGCTCTGGAACTTACCCAACACAGCTAAGACAATTTGCATCTCTTATACTGATGGTTCCTAGATTTACGTTCTTCCAGTGTTCAACGGGCACGCTTCGGGACTGAAGCCCTTTTTGGGTTACTCCGAGATCCTGTAACCTAAAAAACCGCTCAGTTCACGCCACATAGCCCTTGCTGTGCGTGCTGTCGCCTCCTGCATGTAATGGACTCCTGACCTATTTAGCAGAACCTGAAAACCCACCCCTTATGGCGCAAGTCGAAGAATCTGCAGCCTTCACGGTCGCAGAACAGTCTGGGCCTCTGATTCAGACTCCCCATTCGGCTCTCTGTCAGAGGTCCACAATCGGTCCTGTCGCCTATGCTGCAAACGATGAGCTTTCCTGTCATCTCGCAAGCGACATTCACAGCCTTTACCACTGCTGATAGCCGCTCGAAACCAGAGGGAATCTCTTCTGATCCAAAGTGACGCACATCATTGGTGCTGGCCGAGCGGTTCTATGCGCTACAGTCTGGAACCGCGCGACCGCTTCGGTGTCAGTTTCGAATCCTGCCTCGGGCATGGATGTGTGTGATGTCCTTAAGTTAGTTAGGTTTAAGTAGTTCTAAATTCTAGGCGACTGATGACCTCAGGCGTTAAGTCCCATAGTGCTCGGAGCCATTTGAACCATTTGAACATCAGTGGTACTGACGGGAGCGACCACCTGCAGCTGGCTGCACTCTGTGCTCTTCATGGCATCCAGAAGTATCCACTCCAAATCTGCAATGACTCCACCCATTGTGCACACAGGTCGCACATCAGCTTTCTTCCCCTTCTTGGCAGCCATGTCACTAATGGTCCCTATGGCGCGCATAATGCTGTAGCTGCCAACTACCAACAATCCCACCCTCTGCGACTTCCCAGATTTTGTTGGCTGGGAGATTTCCTCTGAAACAGGACAAAGGACTGAATCGGGCTGAGGAACAGTGTCAGCTACAGATAGCTCTTGGAATCTGTTTGTCAGACTAACTGGAGAGGCCTTATGTTCGGCCCTCCAGGAAGTCTTTCGCAGCCTGCCTCAACCCTGAGGCGATCTCCTGCTTGAGTACAGATGAGGGGTCAGCCTCAAAGCGAGCAGTAACTGAGCTGCCCACTGGTTCAGACCGATCGGCGGACTCATGGGTCTTGCTGGATGTCCCTTGAATCTCAACTGCTGGCCCACAGCGGCGATGCCCATCCACTGCAGCTTTAACCTGTGTAACCAAATCGCATCCACACACAGCAGTCACAGTTCGTATCCATAATAAACACAGTGGGAAACAGTACTACGCAGACAAACAAGGGACTATGGACACGCACTACGAAACTCTACTGTAGATACTGACGAAATCACAAGAAGTGTGTCTAGTGGGTTAACTCGCAGAGAAACTATACAGGGTGGTCCATTGATCATGACCGGGCCAAATATCTCACGAAATAAGGGTCAAACGAAAAAACTGCAAAGAACGAAACTCGTCTAGCTTAAAGGGGGATACCAGATGGCGCTATGGTTGGCCGGCTAGATGGCGTTGCCATAGGTCAAACGGATATCAACGGCGTTTTTTAAAATAGGAAACCTATTTTTATTACATATTCGTGTAGTACGTAAAGAAACATGAATGTTTTAATGGGACCATTTTTTCGCTTTGTTACAGATGGCACTGTAATAGTCACAAACATATGGCTCACAATTTTAGACGAACAGTTGGTAACAGGTAGGTTTTTAAATTAAAATACAGAACGTAGGTACGTTTGAAGATTTTATTTCGGTTGTTCCAATGTGATACACGTACATTTGTCAACTCATCATTTTTGAGGACGCATGCTGTTACAGCGTCATTACCTGTAAATACCACATTAATGCAATAAATGCTCAAAATGATGTCCGTCAATCTCAGTGCATTTGGCAATACGTCTACATTCCTCTCAACAGCGAGTAGTTTGCCTTCCATAATGTCGGTACAAGCATTGACAATGCGCTGACGCATGTTGTCAGGCGTTGTCGGTGGATCACGATATCAAATATCCTTCAACTTTCCCCAGAGAAAGAAATCCGAGGACGTCAGATCCGATGAACGTGCGGGCCATGGTATGTTGCTTCGACGACCAATCCACCCGTCATGAAATATGCTACTCAATACCGCTTCAACCACACACGAGCTATGTGCCGGACATCCATCATGTTCGAAATACATCGCCATTCTGTCACGCAGTGAAATATCTTGTAGTAACAGCGTTAGAACATTACTTAGGAAAAAAAAAAACATACATTGCACCATTTAGATTGTCATCGATAAAATGGGGGTCAGTTATCTTACCTCCCAAGGTCGCTGACGTGCCACTCGTCGCAGCCATCGGGGATTTTCCGTTGCCCAATTGTGCGTATTATGCCGGTTTACGTTACCGCTGTTGGTGGATGACGCTTAGTCGCTAAACAGAACGCGTCTAAAAAATCTGTTATCGTCCCGTAATTTCTCTTGTGCCCAGTGGCAGAACTGTACACGACGTTCAAAGTCGTCGCCATGCAAATCCTGGGGCACGGAAATATTGAACGAGTGCAATCGATGTTGATGTAGCATTCTCAACACCGACGTTTTTGAGATCCCCGATTCTCGCTCAATTTGTCTGCTACTGATGTGCCGATTAGCCGCGGCAGCAGTTAAAACAGCTACTTGGGCATCATCATTTGTTGTAGGTCGTGGTTGACGTTTCACATGTGGCTGAACACTTCCTTCTTCCCGAAATAACCTAACTATCCGGCGAACGGTACGGACACTTGGATGATGTCGTCCAGGATACCGAGCAGCATACATAGAACACGCCCGTTGGGCATTTTGCTCACAATAGCCATACATCAACACGATATCGACCGTTTCTGCAATTGGTAAACGGTCCATTTTAACACGTGTAATATATCACAAGTTGAAACAAGGCCCCCGGAGTAGACAAAATTCCATTAGAACTACTGGCGGCCTTGGGAGAGCCAGTCCTGAGAAAACTCTACCATCTGGTGAGCAAGATGTATGAAACGGGCGAAATACCCTCAGAGTTCAAGAAGTATATAATAATTCCAATCCCAAAGAAAGCAGGTGTTGAAAGATGTGAAAATTACCGAACTATCAGTTTAATAAGTCACAGCTGCGAAATACTAACACGAATTCTTTACAGACGAATGGAAAAACTGGTAGAAGCCGACCTCGGGGAAGATCAGTTCGGATTCCGTAGAAATGCTGGAACACGTGAGACAATACTGACCCTACTATTTATCTTAGAAGAAAGATTAAGGAAAGGCAAACCTACGTTTCTAACATTTGTAGACTTAGAGAAAGCTTTTGACAATGTTCACTGGAATACTCTTTTTCAAATTCTAAAGGTGGCAGGGGTAAAATACAGGGAGCGAAAAGCTATTTACAATTTGTACAGAAAACAGATGGCAGTTATAAGAGACGAGGGACATGAAAGGGAAGCAGTGGTTGGGAAGGGAGTAAGACAGGGTTGTAGCCTCTCCCCGATGTTATTCAATCTGTATATTGAGCAAGCAGCGAAGGAAACAAAAGAAAAATTCGGAGTAGGTATTAAAATCCATGGAGAAGAAACAAAAACTTTGAGGTTCGCCGATGACATCGTAATTCTGTCAGAGACAGCAAAGGACTTGGAAGAGCAGTTGAACGGAATGGATAGTGTCTTGAAAGTAGGATGTAAGATGAATATCAACAAAAGCAAAACGAGGATAATGGAACGTAGTCGAATTAAGTCGGGTGATGCTGAGGGAATTAGATTAGGAAATGAGACACTTAAGGTATTAAGTGAGTTTTACTGTTTGGGGAGCAAAATAATTGATGTTGGTCGAAGTACATAGGATGTAAAATGTAGACTGGAAATACAAGGAAAGTGTTTCTGATGAAGAGACATCTGTTAACATCGAGTGTAGATTTGTCAGGAAGTCATCTTTGAAAGTATTTGTATGGAGTGTAGCCATGTATGGTAGTGAAACATGGACGATGAATAGTTTGAACAAGAAGAGAATAGAAGCTTTGGAAATGTGGTGCTACAGAAGAATGCTGAAGATGAGATGGGTAGATCACATAACTAATGAGGAAGTATTGAATAGGATTGGGGAGAAGAGACGTTTGTGGCACAACTTGACTAGAAGAAGGAATCGGTTGGTAGGACATGTTCTGAGGCATCAAGGGATCAGCAATTTAGCATTGGAGGGCAGCGTGGAGGGTAAAAATCGTAGAGGGAGACCAAGAGATGAATACACTAAGCAGAGTCAGAAGGATGTAGGTTGCGCTAGGTACTGGGAGATGAAGAAGCTTGCACAGGATAGAGTAGCATGGATAGCTGCATCAAACCAGTCTCACGCCTGAAGACCACAACAACAACAACAATGTATCACGAAGCAAATACCGTCCGCACTGGCGGAATGTTACGTGATACCACGTACTTATAGGTTTGTGACTATTACAGCGCCATGTATCACAAAGCGAAATGTGGTACAACTAAAACATTCATATTTCTTTACGTAGACAAGGGTATGTAATAAAAAATGAGGATTCCGATTTTAAAAAAACGCAGCTGACATCCGTTTGACATTTGGTAGCGCCATCTAGCGGGCCAACCATAGCGCCATCTGGTTTTTCCCCTTCAAGCTATACAAGTTTCGATCTTTGTAGTTTTTTCGTTTTTTCGTGAGATATTTGGGCCGGTCATTATCAGTGGACCACCCTGTATAATTCGTTCCTGCTTAGGAACTCGTAAAATGTCACAGATCGGTTGCTTCCCTAGTGCTCCTGGTGTTTATCGGCGGCCGGCTGCAGACGCAGGCCTTACGGCCATCGGCCAGTGGCACCCCTCGCCCGACCCGGCTGTCAGCGTCAGGTGGTCCCGGCCCGGCCGCGAGGAATTGGCCACGGTCGCGCTCCCTCCAGCGCTGCCGGCCGCCACCATTACGGCTGGCGCTGACTCACCAGCCCCGCGCTGCCCGTCTCTCCGACTGGCTGCTCGTGACGCACCGGACCCGGGCTCACGCAGCTGCGAATCTGCGCTGCAGGGTCAGAAACGCAAGGAAAACAAGAAACGAAACTCATCCACCGACGCGGAGTGAGTATAGCGTGTACCTCCCTGTGCATGAAACAATAATTTAAGATGTGGTAGGCCACCATGAACCACATCACTTGGGGACTTGTAGCGGATCACCGAGAGCAAATGGACTGGTAATGACTGACGGGAAGTCATCGAATGAAACAGAAGTCATAACCGGGCTTTCCCAGCAAAGTCTTATAGGCTTTCTGCTGTTGTTCATCTTTACAGCATAAACGGTTCAGGAGACGATCTGAACAGCACTATTAGTTTCCTTGCAGATGGTGTTCTCGTTCACCGTCTAGTAAACTGATCTGTGTCAAAATGCAAGGGGTACGTTCACCCTTGCTGGTACTGAGCGTCCTGCGTAATAAATTAATGGTAACACCTGGTGGTCACGATAATATACATGTTTGATGTGGTAAAACCGAAAGATGATATGAGAGCGTCTACGGAATAGCAGGTGGCGAGCATGAGCGACTGCAGCGATATACCACATCGCCCTCGCTGCGTCCAGAGATGCCGCCTGAGCGACGCGCAGCAGCCGGCCGCTATTGCGAAGAATCGATATCGTCGATGATTATTACATCAATTGTTAAAAGTTGGCGTGGCGTTGCGTGTTTGTTCGTTTTAAATGGTTCCTACTGTACAACGAAAAGGGTTAGTTAGTTCCCGGACAGACCTCTCACCGGCCAGGTGGTGGTAGTGGTGTATATCAGGTCTGATCTTACAGCGTTTCACTGCGTGGTGTAGTGAGGCTACTCAGTTGACACCTAAGTCTTGGGAGAGTGCACGGAATTTTATTGATTACAGTTGTGGGAACAGTTTCGTTCGTAAAATTTGCTGGGGTGAGTCCCGCGTGAGCCTGCTTTAATTGAGAGATTGCTTTGTTAGGTGCTGAGTTTTGTGGAATCGATGTGACCGATATCCCGTCTGCATTGTATGTTGAGTGGTCGCGACGCGGCCAAAGGTAATTGGGTTGATTGTCGTTTTTATTGAGGTGGTTTGGGTATTGTGAGTGTGTGTATCGAGAAGGGAAAGCCTCGAAAACTTGTTGGTAGTTGTATTTTCAAGACCACTAACTTGCAGCAGACAGCGAATTGCCTCATAGAACGACGAATTGTTTCACTATACGGTGATGGTGTGCACGTATCACTGAGTGGACAAGCGATAGTAAATTGAAGGAACCATTTAACGAGCTACACGTAACTAAACCAAAACTTGATTCATCAAGGTGACGGATGGCTGATTTAAATGTTAGGGAACTTAGCGGGTCGCGTGTGGTCAACGCCTGAAGAGGTCAAGATTTGCTTTTAAATTGTAACTTAAGGTTAGTTGAAAAGTGGCGGTGACATTTAGGATTTTTATTTGATTTTTTTTATTACTTGTTTCCGTATTGTGGGGACTGATAATATATTTGCTGGCACTCGTTCATTGGTGATAACCAACGTGTATTGAGATACCTAGAAGGAAAATAAATCCAATTTTATTGGGGTTAAAGGAAACTTCCCAGTCTATTTAATTGATATCTAGTGTGAATATATCTATATCATTTTCGAAAGTATAAAAGAGTGTAATTTAGAGATATTGATACAGTGGAGTCGATATCACGTATAATGTGGTGTTTTTAAATTTGTTTGGTAAAAGGTTCTTGAACGAATGAAATTATAAATAAGCTACTGAAAGTAGATCTTCTCGATATTCAAGAAAAGATTTCAATTAAGGGGAAAAGTTTTATAAATGATGAATAAGTTTAATTGAAGTAATTGAATTATTTACGGAAAGGCCAAAGATTTTGCTACTAACAAAGATTCGTTGTTCTGTGACGCATGCGAAGTCTCATCACTTAGATATAATCGCTGTGTCGAGTTGGAAAAATATTTAAGGGAGAATTAAAAATGTTTTAATTTCTAACAGTAGTGATGGAAGTGTCCATAAACAGAATAATCATTTCAAGACGGTAGACTGATTGGTATTTTAGTACAAGTAATAAAATAGTTCCGAATTTATGTCAGGGAGTATGTACTGCGTTGTGAAAAGCTCCTTGCGAAAGATAACAATTGCTTGTTGGATGTCGTACGTATCATGATGCAAGATAATCAGGTACTGAAAGTAATTTGTTGCTCTGACGTGATCAGTATCGTAGACAACGAGAGTAGTTCATTAAATAGGCCCATTTATTCACTACTGCTTAACTTCAGTAATCAGTGGCGTGTGAATATTGTTAAGTGATTATTCGCAGTTCTGTCGTGGCTTGATACGATTTCGGCTCGTGTCTAGGCAAGATGTGGTTTCCATTATTTGGCAGACAGGCTGTTTGCATGTTCAGCGGTTGAGGTGGCTGCAATATTAATTGTACTAAGGCTGATTTCGTGTCCGACTGGTTCATTGCCAGTGTGATTGCGTCGCGGGCTAGATTCTTGTCGTCATCAGAGGTTCCGCTCCAACTGGAATCTTCTTCAATTAGATAGCGTTCTGCAGTCTTAACATCTAGTTAAAAATAAGAAACTGTACCTAATTAAATGTGTGGTGGTCGACTGGTGGCCTAAGTACTTTGTGCAACAGGATACTCTGCAGTAACGGCATAGATACGTTGGTATAGTACGATCCATTGTCGTTGTCAATCGATCTTCGGTACTGCCAGTCACGGACCAGTAAAAAACTCATCAGAGGGTCAATACGACTTGCAAAATCTACATCTACATCTACATACATACTCCGCAATCCACCATACGGTGCGTGGCGGAGTGTACCTTATACCACAACTATCACCTTCTCCCCCTGTTCCACTCCCAAACAGAACGAGGGAGAAATGACTGCCTATATGCCTCTGTACGAGCCCTAATCTCTCTTATCTTTGTTGTTCTTCAGCGAAATATAAGTTGGCGGCAGTAAAATTGTACTGCAGTCAGCCTCAAATGCTGGTTCTCTAAATTTCCTCGGTAGCGATTCACGAAAAGAACGCCTCCTTTCCTCCAGAGACTCCCACCCGAGTTCCTGAACCATTTCCGTAACACTCGCGTGATGATCAAACGTACCAGTAACAAATCTAGCAGCCCGCCTCTGAATTGCTTCTATGTCCTCCCTCAATCCGACCGGATAGGGATCCCAAACGCTCGAGCAGTACTCAACAATAGGTTGTATCAGTGTTACAACTAGACAAGTGTATTCCCTAAATTTCATTACTCCACATTAATTATTTTTTGGTGCTGCGATTTTTTTCCGTCAGTGTATAACACCGTACTACACACGCACTGAAATGTCCCCTTTGAAAAATTATTACACGACTGTGCTTAAACTGACAAACAATAGTTTTTAGCGCAACGCAATCTGACTTTCAATAATCCCTACAAGAGAATGGCCCTCACTAACATTAACCTATATGTTTCACAAATCACTTACCTCACAAAAATCTTCGTTACTCGAACTACTGCAATACAGCAAGCGCCACTACTGCCTGCTAACTAAAAGATTCAAACTACGGAAGTCACTAACTACTGATAGGCACAGTTAGCAAATGAAAGATTTTAATAGAGAACAAACAATGTATTTACCTTTATAGTCATTATATATACATCAGTTGATGACACCAATTCTTACAAATTTGAAAACTCCGCCATCTCTCTCCCCACGTCCACCACTGCTGGCGGCTCACCTCCAACTGCGCAACGCTACGCACTGTTAGCATCCAGCTGCCCCTGCCCAACACTACAATGGCAGACAACAATGCAAACCAGCCACAGACTGCACACGGCACTGCCAGTGATTTTGATACAGAGCGCTACGTGGCGGCGGCGTTACCCATAAAGAAACCTAAACAGCCTACTTACATAGCCCCCATGCTCCCCACAAAAAAATTTACAAATTGTTTTGGGCAGTGGCCAATACAGATTTGAAAATTTTTTCATAATTACAATAACAAAGAAATGAAATGCACACACTTATCGATACAATGTTGGTCAAAAGCTAAAATTTTCTCACAGTCCATAAAGACAGTCCTGATCATTCATCAAAGTAAAATTGCAGTGTTTTTCTCAAAGACTGAGTAGTAAAAGAAAATGCACACAGAAGTAGTGGATTTCCATTCTGTCTTGAAGAAGTAGTGTTTTCCTTCCAACGGAAAGACAGTGCTGACTCTTGACATGCAGACAGGTAATGGGCCACAACAGAGCAAATATTGGTAGGTACGTCAACACAGAGTAGACCCATCGTAGTCCTGGTAGAGATTACGGTATTGGTGGGCCACCAGAGGTGCAGATCCACGTCAGTCCTTGTAGAGATAATGGTATTGGTGGGTCATCAAAGGTGTGGACCCACTGTAGTCCTTGTAGAGACAGCCAGCAGCCATCTGTTGCGACTGTGCAGGCGCACAATCACCATTGAAGAGTCTTGCGGATAATATAGCAAGTCCATAACCACCACTTGTGCACTCACAAAAATTGTTTTTTGAAATGTCCTTACAACCAGCAATGCTGTTATCCAGTCCCTTACTGAATTATTAACACACGTGCAAACACTATCAGTCCCTACTTCTCACATATTGTCCATATACTATGACCAACAGAAATGTGTGCAGTGAAATGTAATTTACAAGTTACTTAATTTGATGAACTGGTGTCAATTACAATTTTATAACATAAGAATACAATAACAAAGGACAAAATATATCATTAAAGAACATAACAATACAGATAACATTTGTAGTAGTACAGGCTTTACAAAATAATCGAAATAGCAAATACATCAGTGTTACAAAAATTACGACATAAGTACATACATAAAAGATCAGAATAACTTTTCAAACATCAACTTCACACATGAGCATTAGAACAAAACAGAATAAATAATGTGTAAACATCTTTACAAAGTAAATAACATGTTATTAATGCAAATTATATTTGAGGATAACAGTATTCCTCATCATAAGTCTTATCAGATAAACATATAAAGACAGGAAGAACATAAATACACAAGGGTACACAAACACATAGTGGGATAACACAAGGAAAGGGCAGAGTTTGATTTACTGCAGTATTTTGCAAACAAAACTTTCTTTACTTCTCGGAGATCTCCTTTCGTTCTTCATCATTTCCAAAAAGTCCTATCTATACCTGCTTTCTGTACTTTTCTCATATAACCTCTCAGTGCATTTCTTCAAATCCATCGCAACTCATTTTCTTATATAGGCTACCCCCTCTTAAGCTAACTTAAATCTCTTGAGCTCAGATGCTTAACTAAGGGACGAGGCAATGCAGCAGCACAAAACAATTAATACAAACAGCAATGAAAAAAAGGTGCAGGTAAGCAAAGCAAGCAGCAATAAATGTAATAACTTATATCTAAACATGAAAAACCCACAAGCAGAAAAAATAGTACACTGAAGACAACAACACAGATAAGGGAAATGTATATTCACATCTTAATGTCTATGTAATTAAAATGGTGCACCACTACTTATTCAACGAAATAAATTACCAAGTACTTGAAAAGAAAATTATGTATGCAGTTCCTGTGAAGGGCAATGTCTTTTTGTGCTCCCTCATTTTTTTGGAAGTATATCGCGAAGTTATTCTTTACTGAGTCTGTAGGCATAAAATATTTATGTTAGTACATCTATAAAATTTTACTTTAACCAATGCTGCAGGGCAGCTAGAAACTAGATATTCAACAAAATAGGCAAAGCAAGCGTGAAAAGAATACTGGAAAGTGATCTTTCAAAGAACACAAATTCTGGTCATATGTAAAGGCTGTTAGTGGCACCACAATTAGTGTTCAGTCCGTAATGAATGAGAAAGGAACTTAAACTGAAGGGATCAAAGCAAAAACTGAAACGTCATTCGCTAGCCATAAGGCATTTCATAATGCAGTAAACAATCCTCCAACTAGCAAGACAATAGACGTGAAATGTTTCTCATCATTTCATTTCAGTAAATATCATAAATTAAGAGCTCCACAGTGTAATCATATGTTTTCAAGTTTGGGCGTGTCGTATTTGCGATGCTTTCTACAAAGGAATGAATGTCAATAGCGAGGATAACGGCCTCTTTTTTTTTTTTTTTCTTTTTTTTTTACCTGTGTCTCTGAAAGGCACACACTAATGGCTTTCTTTTTGTCAGGTGGTTGTCACGCACCTGGGTGCCCACGACGCATTACGTGCAGTTGGTCACTTAACTGTCTTATCGAAATATTTACGACACCAGTTTCCGCTACAGTGGCAGTCTCATATAAAAAAAATTCACAGGTCAAGAATTTGCGTTACACATCAGTAGAAACAAAATCCTATTGATATAACAGTGTCCAAAAAATTTTCGTCGGCATTGTAATACATTCACGCATTTACATACATTTCATAACTCTTAAAGTGCGATTCTTGGTTTCCAACAACCCTTTTCACAAACCAGAGTCCCTAACCTCTACTCAATATTTCTTACCTTATTCGTCGACACTTCTTCAATATTCCATCATAACAGATAAGTAGCATAATCAAATAACTCATATAGCATCAGCTTATTGATCATAAACATACCGCAACAGCATAATACACATAGTCATCGTAGTAATAACATCATAACACCTCAGTCAACTCTCAAAATCGTCGTAGCTTCCTCCAATAATTTCAAAACCTAACAAAAATTCTCTGCTCATGTTAAAAGTGTCAGCTGCCTCAAACGTACTTTAAAAATCATGATCCCATACCAAATACATCATTCAAAGCTCTCATAGTATCACAATGGTTCCGAAAAAGTATGAACAGTCCACAAAGTACAGACAAAATACAATTTCATAAGTGTGAATTTATCAACCTGCGTAATTGCGTAAACATGTGTCACTGACGTAGTAAAAAGATGTTGGTTTCTCTGTCAAATGATCAGATAGCTGTGTAATTAATGTGTTAGAGAAATATGGCACCGATGTGTAAAGTTGTATAAGCAAATACCATATTAGCTAGGGCTCCTTGTGCTTGCCATACACATGGTACACAAAGTAAGCGTGTACACCCCTGAGGATTAATGTGATTATATCCTCAGATGTTACAGATTACGGCAATGGAATGAAATGTATCACGGAAAACCTTTGTATCATTGTACTTCAAATATCTTTAAAAATAAATGTTTTAAGTCCAAAATTAATCACTCAAATACGTGTGCTGTAACGCAAAACTGTGCGTTGTTGTAAGATTATCTCTGTGGAAGTGTCGTAGTTATCGTCCTCCGAAAGCTAAGGTCTGCAGAAGTCAATGTACTTACCTCATGATAAACAAAAGTGAAATGCTTTGCGTATAGATATCGTAGTTACTACGCTTATTGGCCTGATGAAGTAAGTACTGTAGCGTACTGTTGTGCTACAGAAAAGGTTGTCTCATTGTAGCTATACCACAAAGTTACTACTAAAACATGTTTTCCTTTCTAGAATAATACCTAAAACTGTGCAGACATAAAACAGAAACACCGCAAAAGCAACATTGTAAATTGTCACTCATTAGTAGCGTCGTGATAAAATCGTGTAGCTGTCACATAAACTAACCACTGAGTCATCTGGTATCTCACAGAAAGTACTTTAAATCCAGAATTTATTTTCAAGTAAACCAAAATATTGCATTAAAATCTCATTAGCAGTACCAGTATATGTTCTAAGTATGTAAGTCTTTTAGTCGTTACGTAATCGTGCAACTAACAAGCAAGAATGTACACACACAATAACACTGTGACGTCTGTTCACTATAACAATGCATTCGTAATTTCTGTTTAAATAAGTTCTCTTGGTTCTTGACTGAATATTTAACTTCAAACATTGTTGCATAGTAACAGATTCTAAGTCTGACAAAGCATACTAGAAATGTGAAGTGAAAAGTTTTATGGTAAAGACAAAGTTAAAAAGCAGATTATCTTTCAATAAACGGTTTTACATGTGAAATGTGGTGCAATCTTTTACTGTTCCTAGTACGCAGAGTTTCAGTCTCAACGCAATTATTATGTGGTTACGTCGGTAAGGAACACTGGAATTTTGCTCAAGGTTAGCTTATGTTATTTTTCTCAGAGCCAGCCGGCGAACGCGGCTGCCTGCGGTGCAAGTCATTGTCTCTTTGTTGGCGCGCGCCGTTATTGGGATTAGGAGTCCTAACTTCTACAATTTCACCTTGACGAGAAGGCCCTGCCCGGTTTGAAGCTCGCCAGTTCTGATGGAATTCAGGTCTGTCGTTTTGTCGGTAGTTTACATAGTTTCTTGTTTGTCGGTCATGTGGTGGAGAATTTCTCCCTGAATTGTAACTGCGCGCTGGACCGTTGCGTCTGAAGTTATTCTGTCTCCCTTGATAATAATAATAGTTCTGGTTGCCATTTTGTCTGTTTCTATGATTGTCTCTGTCATGTTCATTACTACGGAAATACGATCTTTCTCTGTAACTATTACTCTGCCAGTGGTTGTCATACGGGTGGTGTCTGTTTTGGTCACGATTTGAGTTGTGAGAATAGCCTTGTCGTGTCCAATTGTTATTTCTTTCATCGCGGAATTGCGACGGATGTGACCTGTAATTGTTGTGTTCCTGTTTTCGCGTTCCGCAATTGTCAGTGTCAATTTCTAATTCTTGTAAGAGTCCCTGAAAAGCTTCAATGTCGTCTTTGCAACGGCCTGCCAAAATAACATGCCGTAAATGTTCAGGCAATTTGATTAAGCAAATGCGGATGAGTTCTGACGGGCTGTATGGGTTTGAAAGATACTGATTCTTATGTAACATGTCTTCAAAAAATTTCACAAGACTTGAAAATTCAGATTGTTCGAAATTTTTCAGCATTATGATGCCATATTTTACTCGGTCTTGTGTGGCTTGAGACCAGTATGCTGAGAGGAAGGCATGGTAAAATTCTCCTTCACTGTGGCAATCGTGAATGACCGATCGCATTCTTACAGCTGGTTCTTTCTCCAAGTAGCCACACATAAATTCTAATCTGTGCTCTAATGACCAGTTCGGAGGAAAACAATGAGAGAATTGGTGAAGCCACGCTTGTGGATGAATTTCGTTGCCAGAATTCTTAAATGTTTTGAATTTACGTGTAGCAATGAACAGCTTATAGTCAAAATCATCGTGTCGGCGAGTCGCATGTCGGTCATTGTTACATCGTTTCAGCGGTTCCATCTCAAAATTCGGTGTAGTTTGCCAATTTCTTTCATAATCTTCAAAGTGCCCTGTGTTATTATTTTGTGGCAGTTCCGTATTTTTATGTCCCAATTCCCGTATTGGAGTGCGAGTGTCCTCTGAAATACGTAATTCTTGTATTACCTGTGTCAGCTGATGTTGTACTTCCCGGATTTCTCTTTGGTGTTGCGTATTAATTTGATTCTGATTTTGTTTGAATTTCCTAATTTGTTCGAACTCTTCTGTGTCATTAAAGACTACCGGTTTTGTGTCATTCAGATTATCATCTACCTTCGTAGATAAATTATTTAGCTGATCCGAAAGTTCAACTACTTTCTCTGATAATGAACTAATGTCCTCCATGTGTCTTTCTGAACCAATTTTCAGAGTATCTACTGTGTCCTTTAAGTTCGCTTGAGTTTTTGCAAGTTGCGTAACCGAATCGGTAGATGCAACTGAGTCAATTTTAGCTTGCAAGATCTCATGATTTTCATGAACAATAGTTTGCAGTTCTTTTATGGTTGCTTCGTGATTCTGTAATGCATTTTCATGCCGCGAAAAAATAGGTTGGAAATGCTCACAAATTTGTGTTTTTACGTCATTACAGACTTTTTGACATTTCGATTCGATTGTATGTAATTCAGTAGTTAAATCTTCACGTGTTTGTTCCACTGAGTCAAAGTTTTGAAGCTTTTGTTCTATTGCGTCTAACTTTTGAAGATTTTGTTCCATTGTGTCTAACTTTTGAAGCTTTTGCTGCGTTTGTCTCTGATTTTGTTCCATTGTGTCTAACTTTTGAAGCTTTTGCTGTGTTTGTCTCTGATTTTGTTCCATTGTGTCTAACTTTTGAAGCTTTTGTCCCATTTGTTGCATTAATTGTAATAACAATGCACTGGTGTCTGAAACATGTTCCTTAGTGCTATTCGGCAATGCATTTGAACCGGCAATATTCGCAGTTTGAAAAACAGAAAATGTGTCTTGACTTATTTGAGAAAACGGTGAGGACGCAAAACCTGAATCTACAGTATTTGCAAGAATGTGTCCTGTCATTTCGGAATCCTGAGGCGAGCTGTTGCCGACCGATCGATAGATAATTCTTCCCTGTTCACTAATTGTTTCACTGCCTACACCATTATTTGCAGCCCGCTCCATTTCCCTATGCACAATTACCAAATTACTACTTTGAACATTAGTTAATTCATTACATGGTGGCGCTAACACACTGCTTTCGTCTTCACTGTCATTTCTCAGTTTACTTTGGAGCCTAGTATTACGTTTTTCACACGCCATTATTGTCACAATATTTCACACGACAACACAAAAAAAGCACAATTTGAAGAGCAAAACTAAGAGAACACATTAACATATCACTGAAAATAATATCTAGTTAATTGCTAGCGCAGATGCGAAATACTTCGTGCAAAACTACATGCATGCCACAACTATTTTACTGTACAACAATGAAAGACTGCAACTACAAAGGAAATTCTCTCTATATGTACGCGCTAGCAATAAACAAAAGCTACACTAATTACACAAACTACAAGGAAAAAATCAGAAGATTCCAGTGAGGTATCCTCGGCTAAGGGTCGACATATGAAACGTCCCCTTTGAAAAATTATTACACGACTGTGCTCAAAATGACACGCAATAGTTTTTAGCGCAACGCAATCTGACTTTCAATAATCCCTACAAGAGAATGGCCCTCACTAACATTAACCTATATGTTTCACAAATCACTTACCTCACAAAAATCTTCGTTACTCGAACTACTGCAATACAGCAAGCGCCACTACTGCCTGCTAACTAAAAAATTCAAACTACGGAAGTCACTAACTACTGATAGGCACAGTTAGCAAATGAAAGATTTTAATAGAGAACAAACAATGTATTTACCTTTATAGTCATAATATATACATCAGTTGATGACACCAATTCTTACAAATTTCAAAACTCCGCCATCTCTCTCCCCACATCCAACTGCGCAACGCTATGCGCTGTTAGCATCCAGCTGCAGCTGCCCAACACTACAGTGGCAGACAACAATGCAAACCAGCCACAGACTACACATGGCACAGCCAGTGATTTTTATACAGAGCGGCGGCGTTACCAATAAAAAAAACTAAACAGCCTACTTACATTTTATAAGCGGTCTCCTTTACAGATGAACCACATCTTCCCAAAATTCTACCAATGAACTGAAGACGACTATCCGCCTTCCCCACAACTGCCATTACATGCTTGTCCCACTTCATATCGCTCTGCAATGTTACGCCCAAAAATTTAATCGACGTGACTCAAGCGCTACACTACTTATGGAGTATTCAAACATTACGGGATTCTTTTTCCTATTCATCTGCATTAATTTACATTTATCTATATTTAGAGTTAGCTGCCATTCTTTACACCAAGCTCAAATCCTGTCCAAGTCATCTTGTATCCTTCAATAGTCACTCAACGACAGCCGGCAGGTGTGGCCGTGTGGTTCTAGGCGCTTCAGTCTGGAACCGCGTGACCGCTACGGTCGCATGTTCGAATCCTGCCTTGGGCTTGGATGTGTGTGCTGTCCTTAGGTTAGTTAGGTTTAAGTAGTTCTAAGTTCCAGGGTACTGATGACCTTCGAAGTTAAGACTCATAGTGCTCAGAGCCATTTTCACTCAACGACGACACCTTCCCGTACACCACATCATCATCAGGTAAAACAGCCGCACATTGCTATCCACCCTATCCAAAAGATCATTAATGTAGATAGAAAACAACAGCGGCCTACCACACTTCCCTGGGGCACTCCAGATGATTTACACATGATAACTGCATGGTGCAAAAGCGACAACTCACCCTGAACGTTAAACAGTGTGAGCCACACAAGTTAAAAAATAAAAGTAATGATCAGAGGGAGTCTTAGAACGAGATCTAGGGAGGGGGCGGTGGTACCAGTGACTGTATGCTGACCCCTACTTCAACTGTAAAAGTGGTGGGATTCTCCCTATATGTCAGTAATGGGGTTTCAAGATGGCGTAATTTGACACTGAAACTGGTAGCAAAAATAAAATAAAACTGGAAATGTAGACGCCTGAAGGTGTTTTGATTTGACATCTTATACTGAACAGCCAAGGTCCAACAACCTTTCTGTGTTAAGATGGACTTACAGTAATTAAAAAATTGTCCAATCAACTAAATACCTAGGGATTATAATTACAAATTCGAACCGTCATACACCCAATGTTACGGGAAAAGCGAACCAAAGACTGGTTGTTTTTGACAGAGGCTGTAAACATTACGCTTGTCCGTACACTTCTGCAGTACTGCTGCTTGTCATGTGAACATTACCAGACTTGATTGACGGACGACAGTGAAAAAGTTCAAAGAAGGGCAGCTTCTTTTTGTGTTATTGCGAAATAGGAGAGAGGGTGTCACTGACAGAAGCGAACTACGGTGGCAATCATTAAGACAAAGGCGTTTTTCGTAGCGGCGAGATCTTTTCATGAAATTTACGAAAGCGAAAATATCATCTTCACTCCCGCTTAAATAGAGGGAAACGAACGCCTTGATAAAATAACAGGTAATCGACCTATTCCAACGTGAAAAGGTCGAGAAACTAAGCGTGCTGAAAAGGAAGGCTTCAGAATTTTTTATTATGTTACCGGTTGAAGTATAACGTCATTCATATTACTTGGCCAACTTCCCCGACCTTGCTGAGGCTAGCTGCAACTCTCTGTCACTAGAGGGCTCCGAATTACAGCATGCAACATGGCGGTGCATAACGTAGCTATGTCAGTGAGTGAGAAACAGCGTGCTGCAATCTAGTTTCTAACCGCAGTAAGCGTTCCTCCAATTGAAATACATAGAAGAATGAAAGCTGCGTACGGTGATCATAGTATCGACATCGGAAACAACCGATGTTAGGTTGTTCGTGCTCGTAATGGAGAACGGTGGTGCTAACCTCAGCTTGCTCCATCCGATTTTCTTCTGGGTTTGAGAGAAGAGACGAACCAGCGAGGTCATCGGTCTCATCGGATTAGGGAAGGATGGGGAAGGAAGTAGGCCGTGCCTTTTCAAAGGAACCATCCTGGCATTTGCCTGGAGCGGTTTACGGATATCACGGAAAATCTAAATCAGGATGGCCAGTGTGCTAACCACTGCGACACCTCACTCGATGATTTTCTTCTGTTTCGAAAACTTAAAGAATACCAAATAAATTAACAAAGGACGGAGCTGATCCTCTTTGGTGCACAAAACGGGTGAGAACACTGTTCCAGAAACAGTGAAAAATACGTGCCAAATTTAAACGGACGCAAAATCTCCAAGATTGGCTGTCTTTGACAGAACCTCGAAATTTAGTGCAGACTTCAATGCGAGATGCTTATAATAGTTCCACATCGAAACTTTGTGTCGATACTTGGCAGAAAATACAAAGAGATTCTGGTCGCAGGCTTTTGACACAGTACCACACAAGCGGCTTGTAGTGAAATTGCGTGCTTATGGAATATCGTCTCAGGTATGTGACTGGATTTGTAATTTCTTGTCAGAGAGGTCACAGTTCTTAGTAAATGACAGGAAGTATCGAGTGAAACAGAAGCGATTTCTGGCGTTCCCCTAAGTAGTGTTATAGGCCCTTTGCTGTTCCTCATCTATATAAACGATTTAGGAGACAATCTGAGCAACCGTCTTAGGTCGTTTGCAGATGATATTGTCGTTTATCGACTAGTAAAGACATCAGAAGAACGAGACTGAGGAGGGGCGCTCTCGAAATCTGTACCGTCCTCTGTCCGCCGGCGTTTGACTTGCGCTGCAGGAGCTGTCGTACCCTCGTGGCCAGAGGCCGCACTGGGATGCGCCGGTAACGGTGGGAATTCGTAAGGAGTAGGGGGTAATGTTCCTCCAACAGCGCTTAAGGATGGGGATTGACTGTCAGTAGAATGCGGAGACACAATGTCTGCTACTGTTAAAGGAAGACGTTTCTGATAAGACGACGTCAGAACAGTAGTACGGCGCGGACAGTCGGATCTGAGATGACCACTTTCGGTACAGAGAAAACAGGGTCCTTCTTGCCCTTCATACGTAACAAACAGTTAAGTGGGAAGGAATATTCTTTTTAACGCACCTGACCACAGTCTGGATACCATTACAACACTGGAAGCGATGTTGTGCTGACCAGCGTTCCTATCGGATATGTCGTATTACTCCAAACGGGAGCAACACTGTTCTAAGAATTGAATCGTCCACTTCAGGAGGAAGGTTATAAACTGTAACCGGAGTATACTCGAGTGCCGCATTTTCAAGGAGTGCCTGACTAACGGAACCATCTCGATGTGTAAACAACACTTTAGAACCAATCCGAGAGAGAAGCCGTTCTACTTCTACGGGATCATAAAACTTCACAAAGAACGCATACAAATCAGAATCAAAGTACGCTGTATCTACCTGACCAGGTGTACCACGGATAACATCAGCCAACCAATTGTGAATTTCTAAAGGGCCGGGATGAACACAACGGGTACTCTTGTCAAAACTGAAACGAACAGTAGCTCGACGAGGGAAAGACTTACGAGTCTCGACAGACACCATGGCGAGAGCAGAAAACACCGCTGCCAAGAGAAAAACGACAACAAACTCCGCTACGATACTACGATGTGACTCCGGCCGATACACAGGCGGAAGTTAACCGCGACCAGCTCGGTCGACGCGCCAGGCTACACTGAAGCCATTGACCACGCAGAGGATAGTGCGACTGCAGGGACTTATCTCTGGCACTCTCCCTGTGGCACCCACGTTTCCAACTTCCTGTCCACACACTACGTTTGTAGAGCCCATGCCCACTATACTCATTACTCGCGGCAGTCAATCTACCGGTTCCCGTAAGAGTTTGAACAATTTGAGTGCATCCGCACTGAAGAAGGTCATTGGCCGGTCAGCCGTATCTATATGAAAATGGTATATGTCCTTTTTAACTGTCCCCGTTGGTATTTATCAAAACCTGTAAGCAGCTTGATGTGGATTTCATTGTAATTTCATTCTTCGAGAGCTGCAAGATCACCAATGGTATCTGTCCTTCCGTACATGTCCGAAACGACAGATACTATCTTGATACATGTTTCAGAAAAGAAGAATCATAGCATGCCGCACCGACAAACTAGAAACGCCTCCTGGAGCTTCCCTACGCCACAACAGTCGACGGTCTACGTACAGACGAGCATAGGAGCGCTCGCCCCAGTTCGCAGTCAACAGTCAAAACGACATCATCGTCTTAGAGAGGCGGTCTTAAATGTATTAGCTAGAACTTTATGTGAACATTATGTCAGTCGTAATTCAAGTGAAGAATCTTGTAAAATTGTCTGTATCAAGCGATACGTTTCAGAGTCATTTGTAAATGCTCAGATCACTCCTGTGGAAACAGATCGTACAAGTTAAATATACCTTCATTTCCATTTTGTAATAATAAATATAATTTTTAGGCATTATAGTTCCACTCCACCTGCTGCCGGAGCAAACTAGAGAACCCACAGTTGTACCGCCGAGTGTAATTTCGAAAATTAGTGTCCATTTTTTCCGAAGTGTCCAGTAGAACAGACATCACTTCTGATACAACGGCCGCAAAGAATCTACACTCCTGGAAATGGAAAAAAGAAAACATTGACACCGGTGTGTCAGACCCACCATACTTGCTCCGGACACTGCGAGAGTGCTGTACAAGCAATGATCACACGCACGGCACAGCGGACACACCAGGAACCGCGGTGTTGGCCGTGGAATGGCGCTAGCTGCGCAGCATCTGTGCACCGCCGCCGTCACTGTCAGCCAGTTTGCCGTGGCATACGGAGCTCCATCGCAGTCTTTAACACTGGTAGCATGCCACGACAGCGTGGACGTGAACCGTATGTGCAGTTGACGGACTTTGAGCGAGGGCGTATAGTGGGCATGCGGGAGGCCGGGTGGACGTACCGCCGAATTGCTCAACACGTGGGGCGTGAGGTCTCCACAGTACATCGATGTTGTCGCCAGTGGTCGGCGGAAGGTGCACGTGCCCGTCGACCTGGGACCGGACGGCAGCGACGCACGGATGCACGCCAAGACAGTAGGATCCTACGCAGTGCCGTAGGGGACCGCACCGTCACTTCCCAGCAAATTAGGGACACTGTTGCTCCTGGGGTATCGGCGAGGACCATTCGCAACCGTCTCCATGAAGCTGCGCTACGGTCCCGCACACCGTTAGGCCGTCTTCCACTCACGCCCCAACATCGTGCAGCCCGCCTCCAGTGGTGTTGCGACAGGCGTGAATGGAGGGACGAATGGAGACGTGTCGTGTTCAGCGATGAGAGTCGCTTCTGCCTTGGTGCCAATGATGGTCGTATGCGTGTTTGGCGCCGTGCAGGTGAGCGCCACAATCAGGACTGCATACGACCGAGGCACACAGGGCCAACACCCGGCATCATGGTGTTGGGAGCGATCTCCTACACTGGCCGTACAACTCTGGTGATCGTCGAGGGGACACTGAATAGTGCACGGTACATCCAAACCGTCATCGAACCCATCGTTCTACCATTCCTAGACCAGCAAGTTACAGACATTGAAATAAGTCAGTGGTGAAAGCTCAGAATTTGTGCCAGACTGGTACTCGCTGCCGGCCGTTGTGGCCGAGCGGTTCTAGGCGCTTCAGTCCGGAACCGCGCGAGTGCTACGGTCGCAGGTTCGAATCCTAGCTCGGCCATGGGTGTGTGTGATGTCCTTAGGTTAATTAGGTTTAAGTAGTTCTGAGTTCTAGGGGACTGATGACCTCAGATGTTAAGTCCCGTAGTGCTCAGAGCCATTTGAACCATTTGAACCGGTACTCGCTTCCGGTTGCCCCTCTTCTTTAGAATAGTTGCCTTAAGTGCCTCAGCTATTTGGAAACGGTTTTCGTTCAACCCGAATTTTCATCCTCTCACGCACACATAGCCCCCCCCCCCCCCTCCCATCCTTTAGTCGCACTACTCGAGACAATTAAGAGAAGAAGCTTTTTTTTTTAAAAAAAAGGAACGAAAAATCTATGGAGTGAAGGCTGTGATGCCGCCGATAGCCGCGGAGAAATCCATGCACGCCTTCTCTAAAATAATGGGGAATATTGTTGGGAATCAAAGTACCAAAAATTCAGAAATAGTGCATCAGATCAGATGAATTGGTCATTGCAGAGACATTCGAGCAACAAGGCAGGTCGTAAAAAGTACTACAAAGGAAGTTGGGAATGTGTTACCCCTATTTCGGATTAAGCACAATGGCGCAATTTAGTTTTATTTATTTATTTACACGTCAAGTTCCGTAGGACCAAATTGAGGAGCAAATCTCCAAGGTCATGGAACGTGTAAGAATCAGCTTAATTTTTCAAGGAACTCCTCGACAGAATAGAAGCAGTGACCCATGAGGTAACTCTTCAGTTTCTATTTGAAAGCTCGTGGATTACTGCTAAGATTTTTGAATTCGAGTGGCAGCTTATTGAAAATGGATGTAGCAGTATACTGCACACCTTTTTGCACAAGAGTTAAAGAAGTACATTTGATTTCTGCTGAGTATTAACATAGTGAAAGCTGCTTATTCTTGGGAATAAACTAGTATTGGTAACAAGAAACGACAATAAGGAATATACATATTCAGAGGCCAATGTTAAAGTTTTCAGACTCCTGAACAGAGGTCGACAAGAGGTTCGTGAACTCACACCACTTATTGCCCGAACCGCCTGTTTCTGAGCCAAAAATACCCTTTTAGAATGGAAAGATTTACCCAAAATATAATACCATACGACAAAAGCGAATGAAAATAAGCAAAGTAGACTAATTTTCGTGTCGAGCTATCAATCACTTCTAATACCGTTCAAATAGTAAAAATGGCAGTATGAACAAGTTCCTGAACGTGGGCTTTCCAAGACAGCTTACCGTCTATCACTAATGATAGGCCCGTTCTGTGAAGTTACAACGTCAGGTTTCGTTGAATTGTGTGTTAGAAACTGTAAAAACTGAGTCTTACAGTGATTAAGTTTTAGTTTATTTTCTACAAGCCATGAACTTAGGTCATGAACTGCACTATTTGAGCCAGGGTTGCACACTACATCCTGTACTGCCAAGCTAGTGTCATCAGCAAACAGAAATATTTTAGTAATCAAAATATCCACGGGTGTACTGCCGGTCTATAGTGTCCAACGGGCACAATATTTCGGCGATCAAACATGTCGCCATCATCAGGTGAACTGACGGACTGAGCTCCTGTGAACGTGCCGGCACGGAGATCCGTACGCTATGGCTGCTCAGGGGGAACTGGGTTCGGTCGCGGCGGCGGACGACTTAAATACCCTCCGCCCGCGGCGCGCTCCCTCCACCGTCCGCGCCCCGCGCCACGGTCTCGCGGTGGAACAGATTGCGACGGCGTCTGAGATGACGTCGGTGTGATGGCTCTGTCCGCCGTGGTCGTCACAACTATGCGTTTGCTCGATTTACTCTTGATTAACCCAATCGCTGGTTCCCAAGCCTTGCTAAGATTATAGCCACAGTCACCTGATGATGGCGACATGTTTGATCGCCGAAATATTGTGCCCGTTGGACACTATAGACCGGCAGTACACCCGTGGATATTTTGATTATCAAATACGCCGGGAGAAACTCAAGAATCACAGAAATATTTTAGAGTTACCCGTAATACTAGAGGGCATATCATTTATATAATAAATAAGGAATAGGAGTGTCCGCAACACTGATCACTGGGGCATCCCCTAATTGACAATACCTCAGTCAGACCCCTTCACACAGCCGTTATCAACATTGTGAATGATGACCTTTTGCTAAAGTAAGAGGTGAACCAATTGTGAGCTACTGCCCGTATTCCGTAATGGTCCAACTTCTGGAGCAATATTATGTGATCAACACAATCAAATGCCTTAGTTAAATCAAAAAATATGCCAAGCGTTCGAAACCTTTTGTTTAGCCCATCCAGTACCCCACGGAGAAAAGAGAATATAGCATTTTCAGTTGTTAAACGACTTCTAAAGCCGAACTGTGCATTTGCTATCAAATCGTGTGCTATAAAAAGATCAATTGTCCTCACCTACATAGCCTTTTTAATAACTTTAGCAAACACTGATGGCATAGAGGTAGTCTAAAATTATCTACATTATCCCTTTCTCCCTTTTTGTAAAGCGGATTTACTACTACTGAGTACTTTAATCGCTCAGGAGACTGACCATTCCTAAAGGAAAAATTACAAATATCGCTAAATACAGGCTAACATTGGCAGCGCAGTACTTCAATATTCTACTAGACACTCCATCATAACCATGAGAGTCCTTAGTCTTCACTGATTTAATTATTAACTCACTCTCCCTCTTGTCTGTATCACAGAGGAGTATTTCAGACATCAATCTCGGAAAGGCATTTGCCAAGAAAGTTATATGGTTTCCTACAGAAACTAAATTTTTATTTAATTCACCAGCAATGCTCAGAAAATGATTGTCAAATACTGTACATATTTCTGATTTATCAGTAACAGAAATATTTTTATTGCAAACTGACTTTTACTGCTCACCAGGCACTTTCTTCACAACTGACCATATGGTTTTAATTTTATCCTGTGAATTAGCTGTTCTATTTGCATACCACATACTATTTGCCTTCGTTCGTTTGCATAAGTCCAAAAATCGAGAACACTCTTCTCGCCATTTACAAAAAAAAAAAGTATCAACCAGCAAGGCTGCGAAACCAAATCACAGAGAGAGTCTTCAACTGCGGGTAGTACGCTTCATCTGGGAGCAACATCACGTGCGTTGATAATCGGTCAGGAGCGGAAAGTGTGAGAATTCTCTTGACCAAAAGCTATATGTCTGCTGCTGGGCTACAAAAGAAATTATGATCGTGTCTGGCATCCTGCACGCGGTACAAAGTGGGGTGTCGGCGAGGTGAAAGATTTGGTTCTTTCCCGTTGACGGTGACAAATCACGCGGAGCGTGCAGTAGTGTCAAGGAAAGGGGCGTTTACCATCCACCATATACAGGGTGTTACAGAAAGGTACGGCCAAACTTTCAGGAAACATTCCTCACACACAAATAAAGAAAAGATGTTATGTGGACATGTGTCCG
Organism: Schistocerca gregaria; assembly: GCF_023897955.1. Lineage (NCBI taxonomy): Eukaryota > Metazoa > Arthropoda > Insecta > Orthoptera > Acrididae > Schistocerca > Schistocerca gregaria. The sequence continues at coordinate 370,269,864 of NC_064927.1, forward strand.
GAAACGCTTAATTTCCATGTTAGAGCTCGTTTTAGTTTCGTCAGTACGTACTGTACTTCCTCGATTCACCGTCAGTTGGCCCATTGGAAGGAAGGTATTGACTTCGGTGCTTGTGTTGACATGCGATTCATTGCTCTACAGTACTAGCATCAAGCACATCAGTACGTAGCATCAACATGTTAGTGTTCATCACGAACGTGGTTTTGCAGTCAGTGCAATGTTTACAAATGCGGAGTTGGCAGAGGCCCATTTGATGTATGGATTAGCACGGGGCAATACCGTGGCGCGGTACGTTTGTATCGGGACAGATTTCCAGAAGAAAGGTGTCCCTACAGGAAGACGTTCGAAGCAATTGATTGGCTTCTTAGGGAGCACGGAACATTCCAGCCTATGACTCGCTACTGGGGAAGACCTACAACGACGAGGACACCTGCAATGGTCGAGGCAATTCTTCGTGCAGTTGACGAGAACCCTAATGTCAGCGTCAGAGAAGTTGCTGCTGTACAAGGTAACGTTGACCACGTCACTGTATCGAGAGTGCTACGGGAGAACTAGTTGTTTCCGTACAATGTACAGCGTGTGCAGCCACTATCAGCAGCTGATTGGCCTCCACGGGTACACTTCTGCGAATGGTTCACCCAACAATGTGTCAATCCTCATTTCAGTGCAAATGTTCTCTTTAAGGATGAGGCAACCCCGGTACCAAATGTAGAGACTCTTCGTGCTCGTATTGTGGACGGCTGTGATACAATACGCCATTCTCCACGGCTGCATCAGCGCATCAGGGATTCCATGCAGGGGTGCATGTATGTATCCTCGCTAACGGAGGACATTTTGAAGATATCCTGTAAGAATGTGTTTGAAGTCACGCTGGTACGTTCTGTTGCTGTGTGTTTCCATTCCATGATTAATGTGATTTGAAGAGAGTAATAAAATGAGCTATAAGATGGAAAGTAAGCGTTTCCGGACACATGTCCACATAACATATTTTCTTTCTTTGTATGTGAGGAATGTTTCCCGAAAGTTTGGCCGTACCTTTGGTAAGAGATGGAACGGATCCCCCGTGGTACACAAAAAAGGTCCGAACGCTGTTGCAGAGGCAACGGAAAAAGCATGCGAAGTTCAGAAGAACGCGAAATCCTGAAGATGGGCTAAAATTTACAGACGCGCGAAATTTGGCACGTACTTCGATGCGAGATGCCTTTAATAGGTTCCACAACGAAACATTGTCTCGAAATTTGGTAGAAAATCCGAAGAAATTCTGGTCGTATGTAAAGTACACAAGCGGCAAGACGCAGTCAATACCTTCGCTGCGCAGTGCCGATGGTACTGTTATCGACGACTGTGCCGCTAAAGCGGAGTTATTGAACGCAGTTTTCCGAAATTCCTTCACCAGGGAAGACGAATGGAATATTCCAGAATTTGAAACACGAACATCTGCTAGCATGAGTTTCTTAGAAGTAGATACCTTAGGGGTTGCGAAGCAACTCAAATCGCTTGATACGGGCAAGTCTTCAGGTCCAGATTGTATACCGATTAGGTTCCTTTCAGATTACGCTGATACTATAGCTCCCTACTTAGCACTCATATACAACCGCTCGCTCACCGATAGATCTGTACCTACAGATTGGAAAATTGCGCAGGTCGCACCAGTGTTCAAGAAGGGTAGTAGGAGTAATCCATTTAACTACAGACCTATATCATTGACGTCGGTTTGCAGTAGGGTTTTGGAGCATATACTGTATTCAAACATTATGAATCACCTCGAAGAGAACGATCTATTGACACGTAATCAGCATGGCTTCAGAAAACATCGCTCTTGTGCAACGCAGCTAGCTCTTTATTCGCACGAAGTAATGGCCGCTATCGACAGGGGATCTCAAGTTGATTCCGTATTTCTAGATTTCCGGAAAGCTTTTGACACCGTTCCTCACAAGCGACTTCTAATCAAGCTGCGGAGCTATGGGGTATCGTCTCAGTTGTGCGACTGGATTCGTGATTTCCTGTCAGGAAGGTCGCAGTCCGTAGTAATAGACGGCAAATCATCGAGTAAAACTGAAGTGATATCAGGTGTTCCCCAGGGAAGCGTCCTGGGACCTCTACTGTTCCTGATCTATATAAATGACCTGGGTGACAATCTGAGCAGTTCTCTTAGACTGTTCGCAGATGATGCTGTGATTTACCGTCTAGTAAGGTCATCCGAAGACCAGTATCAGCTGCAAAGCGATTTAGAAAAGATTGCTGTATGGTGTGTCAGGTGGCAGTTGACGCTAAATAACGAAAAGTGTGAGGTGATCCACATGAGTTCCAAAAGAACTCCGTTGGAATTCGATTACTCGATAAATAGTACAATTCTCAAGGCTGTCAATTCAACTAAGTACCTGGGTGTTAAAATTACGAACAACTTCAGTTGGAAGGACCACATAGATAATATTGTCGGGAAGGCGAGCCAAAGGTTGCGTTTCATTGGCAGGACACTTAGAAGATGCAACAAGTCCACTAAAGAGACAGCTTACACTACACTCGTTCGTCCTCTGTTAGAATATTGCTGCGCGGTGTGGGATCCTTACCAGGTGGGATTGACGGAGGACATCGAGAGGGTGCAAAGAAGGGCAGCTCGTTTTGTATTATCGCGTTATAGAGGAGAGAGTGTGGCAGATATGATACACGAGTTGGGATGGAAGTCATTACAGCATAGACGTTTTTCGTCGCGGCGAGAGCTTTTTACGAAATTTCAGTCACCAACTTTCTCTTCCGAATGCGAAAATATTTTGTTGAGCCCAACCTACATAGGTAGGAATGATCATCAAAATAAAATAAGAGAAATCAGAGCTCGAACAGAAAGGTTTAGGTGTTCGTTTTTCCCGCTCGCTGTTCGGGAGTGGAATAGTAGAGAAATAGTATGATTGTGGTTCGATGAACCCTCTGCCAAGCACTTAAATGTGAATTGCAGAGTAGTCATGTAGATGTAGATGTAGATGTATTTCGCCCCCCTATAGTGTAGGTACTACTACAGTTATCACATTGGGGTACGGGTCAGCTACATCTCAATGTAGAACGTCTTCATCACAACAAGTACACAGGCAGTAAAGAGACAGAAAGATAGCTGTACATACGAAAAAAAGAGTACAATATAATAAAAGGGCCCTGGAATGTCAGTGGAGGGGCCAACATGACCGGGCACATGCATGAAGCTATTGCTGGTAAGACATGTCGCGCAACCACACCACATTATCGACTGCGAGCTGACAAAAATGGCCTGACCTCTATCCGGAACATGATAAAGCCTGGGGAAGAGTGAGGGACTCATAGCTGACTTTGAATGTCATCACCTGGCTAACAAATGAAAGCATTAGAGCAAACATGCGGCGAGCCACGGTGTGCGAGAGCGGAGGAGTTTGTGTCGCGTGAGGGATCCGCTACGCTATAGAGGTGCTGTCATAGCGAATACGTTGCAGGAAGTTAAGGGAGCAGAGGTGTTGTTCAACGGGTCCAAATCTGAAGTGTTGCAGTAGTCGTCTGCAGCTAACAGTCACAGTGCTCCACAAATTAGGTCCAAAGTCGGTGTCAAGGCAACTTAAGGCATCGGTCCCTTTCAGCGGATCAACGCACCTTTCAAGCAGATCTGTACCGATAGCTCATGATTTACGTACAATAAAGGAGCTGCTCGTCTCGTCGCCGTGGCTCGCCACCCACCCGAGCGCTGCCTGGGTAATGGCGGCACTTCAAAGGCAGAGGACCAGATCATAGGCGGTGCACCTAGTGACATCTCCGTCTATCGTTTTAGGCCACATAACAATGATTCTAGGGCGAAGATGTAGAGTAGCATCGACAGGGGGCATCCCTGTCGTACTGAGCACCTGATTAGAATCGGTTGTGTGAGCCTACCTTTACATAGCACCTGAAAATCTTTGGGTCCTTTCGACGACTGGCTAACGAAGGCGGCCTTCGTCTATTGAGGAGTGGAAGCCAAGCTGACGATTTGCAGCATTGTGCGCAGGGTGGACCGGGGTCCTTTGGTTTGGGGTCGTGTGCTGAATCTTAACCAGAGGCTATGTCAACTCTGTGACGAAAATGGTTGTAGATTCCTCGACCTATGCTATGGGTTGGAAGGTTGTGGCACGCCGCTCCATAGATCAGGAGTGCATTACACACAGGAAGCAGCTACATGGGTAGCACAGTACTTGTGGCGTGGACATGGGGGTTTTATAGATTAGGTTCCTCCCCATGGGAAACAAACCGTTGGCTTGAAAAATTACCAGCTCATGACACTGATGTGAGTGTGCCATCTGTAAAAATTGTTAGTTCGCCTAAACAGGTCATTCCAAAGGTTTTAAATACGCTAAATCTCATGTTGGTAAATTGTCGAAGTAAATTTGGAAATTTGTGGTTAAGTTCTATGGGACCAGACTGCTGAGGTCATCGGTCCCTAGGCTTACACACTACTTAATCTAACTTAAACTAACTTACACTAAGGACAACACACAAACCCATCCCCATGGGACAACTCGAACCTCCTACGAGGGGAGCCACGCGAACTGTGGCAAGGCACCTCAGACCGCACGGCTATCCCGCGCGGCATTGTCGAAGTGTCTGTAGCAGTTTCCCCGAGTTACTCTCAGAAATAAACTGTAGTAATGCCAATATTGCATTAGGTACCGAAAGCTGTTTTAAACCAGACATAAAAAGCAGTGAAATTTTGAACTCGTTTTGGACAGTGTTTAGGAAGGATAGGACTGATGCTATGGGAGCTGATGTGTTCATTGCAGTTAAAAACTGGTTAAACGCAGTTGAGATCGATACTGAGTCGGACTGTGAAATAGCCTGGATAAAGCTGTCAATCAGACAGTTGTATTGGGATGTTTTCGTAGACCACCAGCATCCGCAACAAACGCCGCAGAACGTTTCAGGGGAAGTCTTGAGTACGTAGGAAATAAATATCCAAATTATCCATTGACTGGGAAGGCAGAAGCAAAGACTCGCTGAAGTTATTCTATGAGCGCTCTCAACATACAACTTGAGCAATTGGTTAGAAAACCAACATGAGGTGGTAACATATTAGATATCTTGGCGACAAACAGACCTGGCCGCTATCGACAGGTGATGTCAAGTTGATTCCGCGTTTCTAGATTTCCGGGAAGCTTTTGACACCGTTCCTCACAAGCGACTTCTAATCAAACAGCGGACCTATGGGGTATATTTTGTTGAGCCCAACCTACATAGGTAGGAATGATCATCAAAATAAAATAAGAGAAATCAGAGCTCGAACAGAAAGGTTTAGGTGTTCGTTTTTCCCGCTCGCTGTTCGGGAGTGGAATAGTAGATAGTATGATTGTGGTTCGATGAACCCTCTGCCAAGCACTTAAATGTGAATTGCAGAGTAGTCATGTAGATGTAGATGTAGATCTTTTTGAGGAAGTTAATCTAGAAGAAGGTATTAGAAACCATGACGTCGTTGTGGATTCTATGTCAGTGGAAGTTGCAAAAAAAGAGTGTCATTAATAATAAATAAAAGTGTCATTAATGAATATCTTCACAGTCAGCTCAAAGCATTCACCGCGGGACACAAAGATACTGAACATCTTTGGTCAGAATTTTAAAGGTATTATCCACTTGTTCACAACGTGCTAGTGAAATATGTGCCTAGCAAAAATATAGGGGAGAGGAGGGAAAGGATCTATCTTGATTCAACAAACATATTAGGAAGTTGCTAAGAAAGTAGAGAATTTAGCGCAATAGTTTTAAATGTAGTCACTGCCCTGCTGACAAACACAAATTATGCAAAATGAAAGCATCTGTCAAAATGTCAATGAGAGATTCTTTTAACGAATTTGAAATCAATATTTTATCTGTAGTTTCTAAAAATAACCGCAAAAAATTTTGGTCGTACGTAAAATCAATGAACGCTACAAATAATTCAATGCCATCTGTTGCTGACAGTACGGGTAATGTAACGGATGATGATAAACAGAAGACCGAAATTCTAAGCCAAACAGAAGGCCGAAATTCTAAACTTAGCTTTCAAAAACTCGTTTATGGTAGAGGACTGCAGCACCATTCCCCCCTTTCAATTAGCGGACAAACGCTAGAATGGCTGACATAGTGTTTAGTGTATCTGGGATTCTAAGACAGTTAAGATCCTTAGACGCCAGGAAGGCATCTAGCCCAGACTATGCTACAAATATAGCACCATTCTTATCCATCATCTGTCAGAGATCATTGGAACTGCGGAAAGTTCACACGTGACTGGAAGAAGGCCCAGGTCATAGCAATCTGTAAAAAGGGTCGTCCGACTCCAGCTCGCCATCCCGCGCGAGCATCCTGAGGAGACAATCGTCAGATGGCATATGACTAAGCTTCTTGCGCTTCTTTGTTTACTTCTATTTCCGAACGTGTTGTTCCGTGTTGGAGTGGGCTCGGCCGTCATCTGACACCGACCCAACCGGAAGGACAGCAGAGGCTGTTACGATGCCCAAGTCGACGTCTGTCGCTGCGTAACATCGCTTCTATGACGGGGGTTCGCCTGTGACGTTTCCGCCGGGGATGAAGCACAGGGTATCTGAATACTCGCCACCCCGTCAGTAACCGGCAACGATGGCAGCTGCGAAGGAATCACCTTCGCAACAGTGGCGTAGGTGATAGGGAGCAGCGTAGGTGTCATGGGTGGTGCGACATCCCCTACTGGCGTCAGAGTTATGTTCACGTTCAGAAAAAAAAAAAAAACGGAACACCTTCAATGACTATAGACAAGACGTTAAGGACATATATATTACTATATTTTGCAGAGATAATTAGCATGTCTGTCACCTCAGTCCAACATGTGACCTATTGCCTAGTAGGCAGAGGGGCCCGCCATGGATCTTGAAGCTTGTCCATGCGTGGTGGCATCGACGCATATAAGACGCAAATGGCGTCCTGTGGTATAGGCATCCATGCCGTATTCAATTGAATCAGTTGGATCACAGTGCTGCACCCGTCGTTTCACCATATCTCACACTTTTTCAATTGGCGACAATCTGGTGTTCTGGCGGGTCATGGTTAAAAGGCTGAAATCCTGTGGCATCAAGAAGGCACGTGTTTGTGCAGAAACATGTGATTGTGCGTTGTCTTGCTGAAAAATGGCGTCTGTGATGTTGTGCAGAAAGGGCATGATTACGGGTCGCAGGATGTCATTCACATAGGTCACAATGGTCACAGTGCCCTGGACACGCACCAGCTGTGATTTGTGGTTTATCCAATAGCACCCCACCATAAGGCCTCGAGACGGCTCTGCACGTCTTGTACGAATGCAGACACGGTACTGCCGCTTCCCCTGTCTGCGGCGAAGCAAAATGCGGCCGTTATTTTTAAACAGAACCTGGATTCGTACGAAAACACTATCTGTCCCCAGTGACGTCGTCTGAACACCATTGCCGTCTGACATGTTTATACACATTCGTCGAAGGTATGTGGAGAAATGGACGACACTCGTGTAACCCATGCCATAATAAACAGCGCCGGACTATTGCTCCTGACAGTGTGCGATGTTTGATTCGGCAACAAAAGCAGCCTGCGTCTCTATCGCTCGGAATTACATAAAATATAGAAATGGTAGTATGCAAGCTGTAGTAGCGAAGGTGGTAAGGCAACGAACTGCTGAGACTAGGGCTGTAGGTTCGAATACTACTGGATGCCAAGATACTTTTTTTTCCCTCTACGTGTTTGCAACGTATTCAGAGACTTCGTTAATCGTCAAAGTTAAGCATTTTTCTGAAATATTCGTTGTAATTTACGCATAAGAGCGCGCTTTCTCAGTAACGAGTATCTCCGATTTCGTGATTTCGAAATGTTCAAGAAATGATAACCTTAGCAGTTAAGTCCTATTAGATTTCACACACATTAGAACATTAGCTCTTGGAGATGTGTTCCGTCTATGCAACTAATTCATGGCAGTTTATTCCCACACCGTTTCGCTTCTTTTATTTGTGATGCATCATCACGAATAAAGGAAGCTAAAGTCGTATGGCAGTTAACAAACTGCCTTCAATTAGTTGCATAGACGTAACGCACATCCATGAATTTTAAAGCAACTAAGGAACGACGGAAAACGGAAAAAACGACGAATTTTTCCGGTGTTTCTATAGATGTATTTGTACAATGCGATAGTACACTCCATTCCTAACTTATATTCCGAAACGTTAAATCTAAAACAAGACGTCAATGTGAATGAGAATAAAATGGCATAATGTGACACTTAGGACAGTTTTCAGAACACAGTCAACATTCTATCGTTATCATGCATTTATGGAAGCCCATGGTCACCGAAATTCGAACAGTATTACATACTCAAACCAGACTTTTCGGTACTGTGAAGAATGGCATGCCTCTGTCGGCTGCCAGCCGCTTCGAGCTCATGCCGCTGTGGCGTTGCAGTGGACATGCACGGATCTGAAGCAGATTGCTTTTCATTGGTTGGCGCGAGGAGAACTGACAACAGCGTTTCGGTTCGCTTGGACCGGTTGGCATCACTTTCTAAATGTGTACTGAATAATGTAGCGGCTCTGTTTCGAAAACAAGACCGTTCGGTGGCTTGCTTACCGAACCGATCGGCAAATTGGCGGAAAGGTACAGCATAGGGCCCTTGGTCACAGCCCACACAACTTCGCAGCTGATCGTCGTACAAGACGATCGCCAACGCGCCGCCAATCACAAGATAAGAAAGAACGTGCTTTGTGAGTTCAAATTTGATATGACGCACTCCATTTAAGACGTGGTAGGTCTCGAAGATGTGCCATTTTTCTACGATTTGACTAATGACATTTTCGTATGGTCGAAAGACAGATACGACCAAGTCTTGCGGTAGCTTGAAACGAAGTTCGAAAGTAGGAAGGGTACAGAGACCCAACCCTGTATGACCCATCGATCCGACGTGGACATCACAGTCTCTGACTTTCAGTCTCTGGGTGGACGTCACACAATAACAGCGCAAATTTCTTCTGTCCGCAGTTTGATGTGCTCGACGCTGCTCGTGATGGAGAAGTGAATTCCTATAACGTCTTGAGGAGCGAGATGAAGTTCGTCACATGTGACTGATCTACTTCGTGTGCTCGAAGTTGTGAAAATGGTTCAAATGGCTCGGAGCACTATGGGACTTAACATCTATGGTCATCAGTCCCCTAGACTTAGAACTACTTATACCTTACTAACCTAAGGACATCACACAACACCCAGTCATCACGAGGCAGAGAAAATCCCTGACCCCGCCGGGAATCGAACCCGGGAACCCGGGCGCGTGAAGCGATAACGCTACCCCACGACCACGAGCTGCTGACCAGTTGTGCACTTTCTGCTCGAAATGTGATATTTATAGTCGCTTAGCGGAAAGATAACGGCACAGCAGGTCAGAACGTGATCGAATATAGCGACGACAGTGGAACAGAGCGGAGGTGCCGGTGTGCGCGGCAGAAGACGGGGAGGTGACAGCTAGGGCAGGTGCTGGCCCTGGTTAGCATGACACTGACGCCGCGCCGCCCCTGTTTGCAGATTAAGGGGCCCTCAGCTAGGCCCTCCCGTCCTCTCCACAGGGAAGTGGAGCACGCCGGATCCGGCTGGCCCCGCGTCCAACGCCGACCGATCCACGCACCACTGCTCACTCGAGGGTGGCCTCGCGCTCAATCTGCTCGCCGGGCACAATATGTCCTCACCCATAGACGGCGCGGCCACCAGGGAAACAAAAAAGAAAAAAAACTTTTGCTCCTAAACACAAAAAATAAATAGATTACAAGGAAAACATACATATACAAATTAAAAAGTTTCTCTAAGAATTCGGCATATTTTTATCCAAAGAAAATATTATTTCTCAGTCTGTCCTCTTTTTAGAAGTTATGTAGCAATTCAGTGAACCAGAGATTCTACACTCCTGGAAATTGAAATAAGAACACCGTGAATTCATTGTCCCAGGAAGGGGAAACTTTATTGACACATTCCTGGGGTCAGATACATCACATGATCACACTGGCAGAACCACAGGCACATAGACACAGGCAACAGAGCATGCACAATATCGGCACTAGTACAGTGTATATCCACCTTTCGCAGCAATGCAGGCTGTTATTCTCCCATGGATACGATCGTAGAGATGCTGGATGTAGTCCTGTGGAACGGGTTGCCATGCCATTTCCACCTGGCGCCTCAGTTGGACCAGCGTTTGTGCCGGACGTGCAGACCGCGTGAGACGACGCTTCATCCAGTCCCAAACATGCTCAATGGGGGACAGATCCGGAGATCTTGCTGGCCAGGGTAGTTGACTTACACCTTCTAGAGCACGTTGGGTGGCACGGGATACATGCGGACGTGCATTCTCCTGTTGGAACAGCAAGTTCCCTTGCCGGTCTAGGAATGGTAGAACGATGAGTTCGATGACGGTTTGGATGTACCGTGCACTATTCAGTGTCCCCTCGACGATCACCAGAGGTGTACGGCCAGTGTAGGAGATCGCTCCCCACACCATAATGCCGGGTGTTGGCCCTGTGTGCCTCGGTCGTATGAAGTCCTGATTGTGGCGCTCACCTGCACGGCGCCAAACACGCATACGACCATCATTGGCACCAAGGCAGAAGCGACTCTCATCGCTGAACACGACACGTCTCCATTCGTCCCTCCATTCACGCCTTTCGCGACACCACTGGAGGCGGGCTGCACGATGTTGGGGCGTGAGCGGAAGACGGCCTAACGGTGTGCGGGACCGTAGCCCAGCTCCATGGAGACGGTTGCGAATGGTCCTCGCCGATACCCCAGGAGCAACAGTGTCCCTAATTTGCTGGGAAGTGGCGGTGCGGTCCCCTACGGCACTGCGTAGGATCCTACGGTCTTAGCGTGCATCCGTGCGTCGCTGCGGTCCGGTCCCAGGTCGACGGGCACGTGCACCTTCCGCCGACCACTGGCGACAACATCGATGTACTGTGGAGACCTCACGCCCCACGTGTTGAGCAATTCGGCGGTACGTCCACCCGGCCTCCCGCATGCCCACTATACGCCCTCGCTCAAAGTCCGTCAACTGCACATACGGTTCACGTCCACGCTGTCGCGGCATGCTACCAGTGTTAAAGACTGCGATGGAGCTCCGTATGCCAAGGCAAACTGGCTGACACTGACGGCGGCGGTGCACAAATGCTGCGCAGCTAACGCCATTCGACGGCCAACACCGCGGTTCCTGGGGTGTGTCCGCTGTGCCGTGCGTGTGATCATTGCTTGTACAGCCCTCTCGCAGTGTCCGGAGCAAGTATGGTGAGTCTGACACACCGGTGTCAATGTGTTCTTTTATCCATTTCCAGGAGCGTATATCATCAGTGTCAGCGATATAATCGTCGATAACATCATTGACGTACGGTATTAAAGTATTCCTTTACTCATAATTTGTCTTTCTTTTGCTTTATGTTATACACTTTTCGCTCCATTTTCTTTTACTTATCAAATACTGGTGACATTAAATGCGAACATCTAGGCTTTGGCTCTAAGCACTATAGGACTTAACTTCTGAGGACATCAGTCCCCTAGAACTTAGAACTACTTAAACCTAACTAACCTAGGGACATCACACACATTCATGCCCGGGGCAGGATTCGAACCTGCGACCGTAGCGGTCGCGCGGTTCCAGACTGTAGCGCCTAGAACCGTTCGGCCACTCCGGCCGGCTGGCTAGGCTTTAGCGTGATCGATAACGATATCTAATGAAACAACTACTTCGCTGTTACCAGTCACTGTTTATTTATCTCCACGAAGCATTTCACAGTTTTAAACTTCCCTCAGCAAGTAGATGACATATGCGTGTGTTGTGTTACGATTTTGGGGGAAGTGGTGGTACTGTCGTAACACATCATGTGTAACTTGCCACATTTTATAAACAAAGATCTTTGTTTACAAAATATGACAATTTACAAGTGTTGTGCTAGGACAGAGAAAGGACCCTTTGATCACTCGAGACAGTGCCACAAATTCCCCCAGATCGCAGACAACGTGCACATATGTCATACTAACATATACAAAACGCATGACGATGGAGGTTTAAGCCGTAGAAACGCGTCTTGGAGAAAAATAAACATTGATGGTAACAGTAAACTTTTTGTTTCAATGGAAATGTTGATGACTGTAACATAATATAAGTAGTCACAGCTATCTTACGTTAAAGTTCTCAACATCTAATTATTGACGTACTGTTACCGCTCTTAATACTCCTCTAATATCTTCGGGACGCTTTGTTATCATAAGGATTTTTTAAGAAAGTTATTTTGAACGTCTAAATACTACGTTATCTGCGTAATACTTAATTTTAAACTGATTACGACAAAACATTAGTTTTTCTTCAATACAAAATATTTTTATTGTGTTTATCGTCTCTTTTTTCTTTAAAGTGGGAATAACTTTTCTCTAACTACTTTTATTATTCTCTTTTTACCTAAATTAACTATGCGTAAACTCAGAAGTCGGAACTTATTTTGATTATAAAGAACATAAACAATCAAAACTTTCCAGCAGATTGAAACTGTGTGCGGGACCGAGACTCGAACTCAGGACCTTTGCCTTTCGCCAGCCCATGCTCTACCACCTGAGCTACGCAACTACGACTCCCGGTCTCTCCTCAGAGCTTTACTGCTGCCAGTACCTCGCCTCCTACCATCCAAACTTTTGGGAACATAAACAGTAGTTTAACTGCTGATAAAATCAATAATCTGGACTTGTTTTGGTTATCAAGAACATAAACAATCGTTTATTTGTCAAACGTAAAATACTACCACACACTTCGAAGGGGTGCGAACGCCAGTGTTCCCCACCAATTAATGTTAGCAAAAATGGTCCAAATGGCTCTGAGCACTATGCGACTTAACTTCTGAGGTCATCAGTCGCCTAGAATTTAGAACTAATTAAACCTAACTAACCTAGGGACATCACACACATTCATGCCCGAGGCAAGATTCGAACCTGCGACCGTAGCGGTCGCTCGGCTCCAGACTGTAGCGCCTAGAACCGCACAGCAACTCCGGCCGGCAAGTAATGTTAACAAATTTGCCTATTTGAAAATTAAGAGATATCGCCACCACCACATTTTTCTATTTGAAAATATTTCAACAAAAACCTGACTACTTCAGACGTTGTCTCCCATTTAACTGAACCTTGCTAAGATTGCAGAAAATTTTGACTAATGAATACAGATTTTTATTGAAGAAAAGTATGATGCTTTCCTTGTTCAGTTAATGGTTTCAAGCCGTAACTCCAGAGTTGGCGGACATAGACACATCATAGCACGCACAGACAGCCAAGATCTACGTAACCGTTAAGAAATACTTATGACACACATTAAAAAAAGAGAGAAATAAAAACTATTCTGATCCTAATTATTGTAGCCTCCATTCAGAAGCCTCGTTTGATGCAGCTCTCCACGTAGAACTGTCTGGTCCAAGTCTCTTCATCTCTGCATAACAACTGAAACCTACGCCCGTTGTTGGAACCTGCTTAATTATTCAAGCCTTGCTCTCTCCCACTACAGTTCACGGGCACCCCTTCGTCCCCGCCCCCCCCCCCTCCCCCCCCCCCCACACACACATACACATACACATACACATACACATATTTCCCGCTATTACGAAGCTATTCCTTTTGCCCTGCTTGTTCCACAAATTTCGTTTTCCTCTATTCGATTCAGTGCCGCTTCATTAATTATCCAACGTGAAAAGTGTCTATGGGGGCACACTTGTATGCGGCACCAGAATACAATATGAATATTAATAAATTACTTTTTTTTGTCATCAGTCTACTGACTGGTTTGATGCGGCCCGCCACGAATTCCTTTCCTGTGCTAACCTCTTCATCTCAGAGTAGCACTTGCAACCTACGTCCTCAATTATTTGCTTGATGTATTCCAGTCTTTGTCTTCCTCTACAGTTTTTGCCCTCTACAGCTCCCTCTAGTACCATGGAAGTTATTCCCTCAAGTCTTAGCAGATGTCCTATCATCCTGTCCCTTCTCCTTATCAGTGGTTTCCACATATTCCTTTCTTCTCCGATTCTCTGTAGAATCTCCTCATTCCTTACCTTATCAGTCCACCTAATTTTCAACATTCGTCTATAGCACCACATCTCAAATGCTTCGATTCTCTTCTGATCCGGTTTTCCCACAGTCCATGTTTCACTACCATACAATGCTGTACTCTAGACGTACATCCTCAGAAATTTCTTCCTCAAATTAAGGCCGGTATTTGTTATTAGTAGACTTCTCTTGGCCAGAAATGCCTTTTTTTCCATAGCGAGTCTGCTTTTGATGTCTTCCTTACTCCGTCCGTCACTGGTTATTTTACTGCCTAGGTAGCAGAATTCCTTAACTTCATTGACTTCGTGACCATCAATCCTGATGTTAAGTTTCTCGCTGTTCTCATTTCTACTACTTCTCATTACCTTCGTCTTTCTCCGATTTACTCTCAAACCATACTGTGTACTCATTAGACTGTTCATTCCGTTCAGCAGATCATTTAATTCTTCTTCACTTTCACTCAGGATAGCAATGTCATCAGCGAATCGTATCATTGATATCCTTTCACCTTGTATTTTAATTCCACTCCTGAACCTTTCTTTTATTTCCATCATTGCTTCCTCGATGTACAGATTGAAGAGTAGGGGCGAAAGGCTACAGCCTTGTCTTACACCCTTCTTAATACGAGCACTTCGTTCTTGATCGTCCACTCTTATTATTCCTTCTTGGTTGTTGTACATATTGTATATGACCTGTCTCTCCTTATAGCTTACCCCTACTTATTTTCAGAATCTCGAACAGCTTGCACCATTTTATATTGTCAAACGCTTTTTCCAGATCGACAAATCCTGTGAACGTGTCTTGAGTTTTCTTTAGCCTTGCTTCCATTATTAGCCGTAACGTCAGAATTGCCTCTCTCGTGCCTTTACTTTTCCTAAAGCCAAACTGATCGTCACCTAGCGCATTCTCAATTTTCTTTTCCATTCTTCTGTATATTATTCTTGTAAGCAGCTTTGATGCATGAGCTATTAAGCTGATTGTGCGATAATTCTCGCACTTGTCAGCTCTTGCCGTCTTCGGAATTGTGTGGATGACTTTTCCGAAAGTCAGATGGTATGTCGCCAGACTTATATTCTACACACCAACGTGAATAGTCGTTTTGTTGCCACTTCCCCTAATGATTTTAGAAATTCTGATAGAATGTTATCTATCCCTTCTGCCTTATTTGACCGTAAGTCCTCCAAACCTTTTTTAAATTCTGATTCTAATACTGGATCCCCTATCTCTTCTAAATCGACTCCTGTTTTTTCTTCTATCACATCAGACAAATCTTCACCCTCATAGAGGCTTTCAATGTATTCTTTCCACCTACCTGCTCTCTCCTCTGCATTTATCAGTGGAATTCCCGTTGCACTCTTAATGTTACTACCGTTGCTTTTAATGTCACCAAAGGTTGTTTTGACTTTCCTGTATGCTGAGTCTGTCCTTAAGACAATCATATCTTTTTCGATGTCTTCACATTCTTCCTGCAGGCATTTCGTCTTAGCTTCCCTGCACTTCCTATTTATTTCATTCCTCAGCGACTTGTATTTCTGTATTCCTGATTTTCCCGGAACATGTTTGTTCTTCCTCCTTTCATCAATCAACTGAACTATTTCTTCTGTTACCCATGGTTTCTTTGCAGCTACCTTCTTTGTACCTATGGTTTCCTTCCCAACTTCTGTGATGGTCCTTTTTATAGATGTCCATTCCTCTTCAACTGTGCTCCCTACTGCGCTATTCCTTATTGCTGTATCTATAGCGTTAGAGAACTTCAAACGTATCTCGTCATTCCTTACAATTTCCGTATCCCACTTCTTTGCGTATTGATTCTTCCTGACTAATGTCTTGAACTTCAGCCTACTCTTCATCACTACTATATTGTGATCCGAGTCTATATCTGCTCCTGGGTACGCCTTACAATCCAGTATCTGACTTCGGAATCTCTGTCTGACCATGATGTAATGTAAGTGAATTCTTCCCGTATCTCCCGGCCTTTTCCTGGTATACCTCCTCCTCTTGTGATTTTGAACAGGGTATTCGCTATTACTAACTGAAACTTGTTACAGAACTCAATTAGTCTTTCTCCTCATTCATTCCTTGTCCCAAGCCCTTATTCTCCTGTAACCTTTTCTTCTACTCCTTCCCCTACAACTGTATTCCAGTGGCCCATGACTATTAGATTTTCGTCCCCCTTTACATACTGCATTACCCTTTCAATATCGTCATACACTTTCTCTATCTGTTCATCTTCAGCTTGCGACGTCGGTGTTGGTCTGCTGTCGATTCTGATTAGAATAACCCGGTCACTGAACTGTTCACAGTAACACACCCTCTGCCCTACCTTCCTATTCATAACGAATCATACACCTGTTATACCATTTTCTGCGGCTGTTGATATTACCCGATACTCATCTGACCAGAAATCCTTGTCTTTCTTCCACTTCACTTCACTGACTCCTACTATATCTAGATTGAGCCTTTGCATTTCCCTTTTCAGATTTTGCACACTGCTGAGCCTGTGGTTAGCATTCATATTTTTTATGATAGTCCTGAATATATCGCGTTACTTCGTTGTTGCTTCAGAGGTAAGACAATTTAATTAAGTTGCTATATGCACAGGGACCAAAGTCATCAGTTTTGAACAGGACCAGATGATTCGGTGCCTAAGGGGCTGAATGTATTTTGCAGTGATTGTATTTCTTTATTGGTATTGGGAGTTGCAAAGCCCAATCGATTCATGTAAGGCTTTCCTAACAATAACACAGAGTAAGCACACCACTTGCAGTTACAACACGCAACACTACAATTCGAGTTCTGTATCCATTCCACATTCAACGTAATCTTTCTCTTTCACGTTATTAAAAGAACGTTACAAACGTACTTATCAAATCTTCAGCATCTTCTGTAGACTACTTGCCAAAAGCTTTCTCCTCTCCTGTTTAAACTTCTTGCCGTCCACGATTCACTTCTGTACAAATTTACAGTTCAGACAAGGCTATACTCCACACAAGGCTACACTCCAGAAAAGGTACCTTCAGAAAAGTCTTACTGACATTTAATTCTATAGCAGATAACAGGTTCCTCTTTTTTCGAAATTTTCTTCTTGCTATTGCCAGTCTGCATCGCTTATCCTGTCTACTTTAGACATTATCATTTATTTTCCTGCTCAAATAGCGAACTCATCCATTTATTTTAGTTTCTCATTTAGTCTCTGTTACCCTCAGCTACGCATCATTTAATTCGATTACATTCCATCATCTTGGTTTTCTTGCTGATCTTCATCTTACAATCTCTCTTCATGACACTCCCGTTCCGTGGAAAGGCTCTTGCAAGTCCTTTGACGTAATGACAGTGAAAATTGATAGTCAAGGGAAGGTAGGATTCGGTTACGATTGTGGACGGGGTTGTAATCATTTACTATTGGTTGCCTTTTACAGTTACAAACAATTTATTTTAAACCAGTAATTCCAGACTCAACGATAAATAAAAATACCACACGTTATTAATGAAGCAATAAACAACTGTGTAAATAATAGTGTTTTCAGTGAGTTACAATTTAGCAAATCATCATTTAAATACAGATACAGCAGATAATGTTTTAAAAGCAAGCCAGATCTGGCCGGAAGGCTTTACACTCCAGGAATGGCAATAAGTTAAGAATTGTCTAAAACTAGCTGCAACTTACAAATTACAGGTATTGAAATATTAAAGGTAAGTCCCCACAAACACAGCAGAAGGCATCAGACACAAAGAATGGCAGTAAATAAGGTTTTAAAGACTTACTGCGTGAATACAAATACCAAATTAGAATTTTAAGGAAAGTGACCACAATCACGGCTGAAGGCCTTACACGTCAAGAATGGCAAAGAATTTTTTAAGAACTCGCTGCAATTTACAACTTACAGGTATTGAAATATTGAAAGTAAGTCGCCACAAACAGAGCAAAAGACATCAGATGCCAGGAATGGCAGTAAATAAGGTTTTAAGGCTTACTGCTAAAATACAAGTATCAAATTAGAATTTTAAGGCAAATGGCTACAATATCAGCTGAAGGAGTTACACGCCAGAAACGCTAATAATATAAAAAATTTAGAAAGCTGCTGTAAAGCAGCAACTACAATAGCAAAGGTTAATTGAAAAAACAAGCAACTGATCACCAAACGGGTGAAATAAGATTATGGTAAACTTTGTAACACAACCCTTAATATCCACTGAACACTACACTGCTAGATTTGTTCCAGAAGCGACTACAACAATTAACAAGACATATATAACTTTTGATATAGGCATTACAAGGTACTGTAATGAATAACACAATAATAAAACACAAGGACCAGTACAGAATACTGAGGCAGGTTATACCCGCAGAAGGCGTGGACTGAAGGAGCGTTACACTGAACTATTGGCCGTCAGACCTCCTCTTAGAAAACACATATCTTACAAGAACCAAGGAGTCACAGACGGTCTCCAAGAATCGACCTCTGAGAAGGTCAGGCGGCAAACACTTTTGCGAGCGATGAGATAGGCAGCCAAGAGTTGCATTCACTTCACAAGATGGTAACTCAGACTAGTGGCAGTCTAACGAGTGACTAATGATAATCTTCCTGAAGCTTCCTGACGTCCGAAAAGCCAAATGCAACGATGAAACAATACGTCAAAGCCGAAAACGGCAGTCTGCGATCCGTCCTCAGAATACTGTGTTTAGAGTGCCCGGAACGAGAAAGGAATCACTACCACCAGAGTAGAAGAATCACCCAGCGGCCTACAATCAAGAAAGCTGTCAAAACTACACGTCTTATCAAACAGCAGTGGCAAAACGAGGAAATGTACACTGCCGTTACATGCACTAACCCCCAGGACAGGTAACTGAGACGTTAGCGGCCACCAGGCAAAAAAAATTACCCCTGGTTGAAATTAAGAAATTGTAACAAGTTGAACGCGGTAAATAGTAATAAGAAGCCGATGACAGCTAATCAGATCCTCCTTCTCCAAGCACTCCACTCGCTGCTCTACTAGCAGCAACACGAACCCAAATCACTGGAGAATCGTGAGATATCACAATGGTAGAGATTTCTCTACCTGGATTGAAATGCACTCATCTTAAAGCTTGCCGGATCCTGTTTACGACGAGATCGTGCACCCTCGTGACCACAGCCCGTCCATCCAGCAGTCCAAGCGTGCCACCAGCGGTCCCGGCGTGTTTTGGCACTGCGTGGACCTGGCTCCTACTGAGTCCCCAACCGAACTCGCACAGTCACGCGACCCGGAAGAAACAACGACGTCGCCCCAAAGCTAGGGCAACAATTACTACATATCGACAACCGCCGCTGCTGCCACTAGCGGTCAGGCAACGCTAATGAAACCGAGTGGCGCCACTCAACACGAGAAAAAGACAAACAACCGCGGCCTTGCCAACTAAACGATACCGTCTGGCCTCCGACAGAGGGCTGAAACCTACAAACAGCACCAACGCTGGCCGCAGCACGGCTCAGACAGAATTACCATGTCATCCTGAAACCTCAATATTTTTATTTCTTCTCTATGAACTTTAAATCCCTTTACAAATTCTTCAGCCTTGCCTCACTTCCTCCTCAGCCACGCCTTCTTTCTCGCCCTCTTAGGATCTAATTATTGCTGTTTGGTTTCTGCACATACACTCCTGGAAATTGAAATAAGAACACCGTGAATTCATTGTCCCAGGGAGGGGAAACTTTATTGACACATTCCTGGGGTCAGATACATCACATGACCACACTGACAGAACCACAGGCACATAGACACAGGCAACAGAGCAAGCACAATGTCGGCACTAGTACAGTGTATATCCACCTTTCGCAGCAATGCAGGCTGCTATTCTCCCATGGAGACGATCGTACAGATGCTGGATGTAGTCCTGTGGAACGGCTTGCCATGCCATTTCCACCTGGCGCCTCAGTTGGACCAGGGTTCGTGCTGGACGTGCAGACCGCGTGAGACGACGCTTCATCCAGTCCCAAACATGCTCAATGGGGGACAGATCCGGAGATATTGCTGGCCAGGGCAGTTGACTTACACCTTCTAGAGCAGGTTGGGTGGCACGGGATACATGCGGACGTGCATTGTCCTGTTGGAACAGCAAGTTCCCTTGCCGGTCTAGGAATGGTAGAACGATGGGTTCGATGACGGTTTGGATGTACTGTGCACTATTCAATGTCCCCTCGACGATCACCAGAGGTGTACAGCCAGTGTAGGAGATCGCTCCCCACACCATGATGCCGGGTGTTGGCCCTGTGTGCCTCGGTCGTATGCAGTCCTGATTGCGGCGCTCACCTGCACGGCGCCAAACACGCATACGACCATCATTGGCACCAAGGCAGAAGCGACTCTCATCGCTGAAGACGACACGTCTCCATTCGTCCCTCCATTCAC
The DNA here is from genome assembly GCF_023897955.1 of Schistocerca gregaria. Classification (NCBI taxonomy): domain Eukaryota; kingdom Metazoa; phylum Arthropoda; class Insecta; order Orthoptera; family Acrididae; genus Schistocerca; species Schistocerca gregaria. The sequence goes on from NC_064927.1 coordinate 370,290,315, forward strand.
GCCTGTCGCGACACCACTGGAGGCGGGCTGCACGATGTTGGGGCGTGAGCGGAAGACGGCCTAACGGTGTGCGGGACCGTAGCCCAGCGTCATGGAGACGGTTGCGAATGGTCCTCGCCGATACCCCAGGAGCAACAGTGTCCCTAATTTGGTGGGAAGTGGCGGTGCGGTCCCCTACGGCACTGCGTAGGATCCTACGGTCTTGGCGTGCATCCGTGCGTCGCTGCGGTCCGGTCCCAGGTCGACGGGCACGTGCACCTTCCGCCGACCACTGGCGACAACATCGATGTACTGTGGAGACCTCACGCCCCACGTGTTGAGCAATTCGGCGGTACATCCACCCGGCCTCCCGCATGCCCACTATACGTCCTCGCTCAAAGTCCGTCAACTGCACATACGGTTCACGTCCACGCTGTCGCGGCATGCTACCAGTGTTAAAGACTGCGATGGAGCTCCGTATGCAACGGCAAACTGGCTGACACTGACGGTGGCGGTGCACAAATGCTGCGCAGCTAGCGCCATTCGACGGCCAACACCGCGGTTCCTGGTGTGTCCGCTGTGCCGTGCGTGTGATCATTGCTTGTACAGCCCTCTCGCAGTGTCCGGAGCAAGTACGGTGGGTCTGACACACCGGTGTCAATTTGTTCTTTTTTCCATTTCCAGGAGTGTATTTATAAGTATGTTCTACCTGTGATTTATCTGTGCTACTTTCAAATTTCAAAGAGTGCAGTCCAGACAATTTCCGTTGTCCTCACTTCAGTTGGTCCAAGGAAAAAATTCTTTTTCTTTTATTTTATCACTCAAGAAATTTGTTTACTTCTCTAGGGCATTGCTATATGAGGATGATGGGGGCACATCGTAACTGTTTTTGTAAATTGTGTGTCTTGATCACTCAAATTTTGCAGTTCACCATCAACGATTTCGGTTACAGCCATATTCAGACTGTAAAATATTCTGATTTAGGTATCAATGTCAAAATCCATATACACTACTGGCCATTGAAATTGCTACACCACGAAGATAACGTGCTACAGACGCGAAATTTAACCAACAGGAAGAAAATGCTGTGATATGCAAATTATTAGCTTTTCAGAGCGTTCACACAAGTTTGGCGCCGGTGGCGACACCTACAACGTGCTGATATGAAGAAAGTTTCCATACGATTTCTCATACACAAACTGCAGTTGACCGGCGTTGCCTGGTGAAACGTTGTTGTGATGCCTCATGTTAGAAGGAGAAATGCTTACTATCACGTTTCCGACTTTGATAAAGGTCGGATTGTAGCCTATCGCGCTTGTGGTTTTTCGTTTCGCGACATTGCTGCTCGCGTTGGTCGAGATCCAATGACTGTTAGCAGAATATGGAGTCGGTGGGTTCAGGAAGGTAATACGGAACGCCGTGCTAGATCCCGACGGCCTCGTATCACTAGCAGTCGAGATGACAGGCATCTTATTCGCATGAATGTAACGGATGCTGCAGCCACGTCTCGATCCCTGACTCAATAGATGGGGACGTTTGCAAGACAACAACCATCTGAACGAACAGTTCGACTATGTTTGCAGCAGCATGGACTATCAGCTCGGAGACCATGGCTGCGGTTACCCTTGATGCTGCATCACAGACATGAGCGCCTGCGATGGTGTACTCAACGACGAATCTGGGTGCACGAATGGAAAAGCGTCATTTTTTTCGGATGAATCGACATTCAGTTTACAGCATCATGATGGTCGCATCCGTGCATGGCAACATGGCGGTGAACGCACATTGGAAGCGTGTATTCGTCATCGCCATACTGGCGTATCACCCGGCGTCATGGTATGTGGTGACATTGGTTACACGCCTCGGTCACATCTTGTTCGCATTGACGGCACTTTAACCAGTGGACGTTACATTTCACATGTGTGACGACCCGTGGCTCTACCCTTCATTCGGTCCCTGCGAAACCCTACATTTCAGCAGGATAATGCACGACCGCATGTTGCAGGTCCTGTATGGGCCTTTCTGGATACAGAAAATGTTCGACTGCTGCCCTGGCCAACACATTTTCGAGATCTCTCGCCAATTGAAAAGTCTGATCAATGGTGGCCGAGCAACTGGCTCGTCTGAATACGCCAGTCACTACTCTTGATGAAGTGTGGTATCATGTTGAAGATGCATTCGCATTTTTACCTGTACACGCTGTCCAAGCTCTGTTTGACTCAATGCCCAGGCGTATCAAGGCCGTTATTAGAGCCAGAGGTGGTTGTTCTGGGTACTGATTTCTCAGGATCTATGCACCCAAACTGCGTGAAAATGTAATCACAGTTCAGTTCTAGTATAATATATTTGTCCAATGAATACCCGTTTATCATCTGCATTGCTTCTTGGTGTAGCCATTTTAATTGCTACCAGTGTATGAAGGTTCATTGCAAGTGCTGAGGAGGGCCTGGATACGTCCAATATTTGCAGAAACAACTGAGGCCAGCAACGGCTCTATAGCCAGTGAACATAAGTAACCAGTTTTAACAGTTAAAATGCAGTACGCGTAATCATTTTTGAATCTACTTCACATGGCAAAATGAAAGTCTGACAATAAAACCGAACTGACATACAATAAGTGGAATTTGATCGATGCTTAAAATCCATGTTAAATGTGTAAGGAGCAAAAGTGGGATCCCATAGCTTGTCGAAGACAGCTGTGTAAACGCCACAACAGAAAGTTTACAATTAACATCACATCTATTAATCGAAGCATTTTAGCATGACAAAACAATTCAATGTAACCGTAAGTGTAAGATAATTAACAGAACAGTGACTATTAATTAAAACAATGGTAGTCGATAACACATCCAGACAGGAGTCTCAGTGACGCCGCGTCGTGGCTTCTCTGAATGATGGTCTTGTTTTCCTATGACGAAGCTTGCGCAACGAGGCCCAGCCCCATCGGCACTGATTCCCTGCGCACACGGCCACAGCTCTGACTGCTGTGGCGCTCTACGCTGCCCAAACTGGTAGGTTTCTGAATATATCGAAATAAGCATGCAAATTAAGCTCATTCTTTTCATTAGGCAGTAACTCTGTTTGCCGTTTTCTTTGCACGTAAATTTCCATTTCTGCGAGGAGGTTCAGTAATTGTCGTTTTGGTTAGGCGTTGGTATGTTGTGCGGAAACGACGTGGGATATCTATGATGGAAGAATCTGAAAGGTGGCATGTAGACATTAGAAATGCCAACTGGGCAACGAACTTCATTTGGAATGGGTAATGGGCGGAGAGGGGGGGGGGGGGGGAGGGGGGCGTTTCGGAAAGGCAGGTTATGGTTGGAAGAAAGGATGAATTTGGAATGCGTTCCCAGTCAGGGACTGGTTGGCGAATGAAATTACACTGGGAAAAAGACATGGAATGCTTGGAGATGGAAGGAAGGTCGGGAAGTGTATAGCTGCGGAAGCAGGCAACGTTGGAATCAGTAATGTAGGATACGAAGTTTGGTAGTTGAAATTAAGGTTATGGTTGGAAGAAAGGACGAATTTGGAATGCGTTCCCAGTCAGGGACTAGTTGGCGATTGAAATTACATTGGGAAAAAGACATGGAATGCTTGGAGATGGAAGGAAGGTCGGGAGGTGTATAGCTGCGGAAGCAGGTAACGTTGGAATCAGTAATGTAGGATAAGAAGTTTGGTAGTTGAAATTAAGGTCGACAAACGTTGAAGACGAGACGGATTTGATTGTGTTTATGTAACAGTTACACTGAGATGAACTGGGCGCCTAAGGAATCAGTTGAAGAGTGTGAGATCGTTCGAAAGGATAGATATTTTCGAAACTTTGGTTACAAGTGCATCTTGGATGTAGTAGTGGGACAGAGAGTAGACAGGGTGTGTACATCTATTTAGTGGATTGAGACAGGCGTTTTAGGACTCTTGAGAGGGTTGGTTGGTTGATGTGGGGGAGGGGGCCAAAGACCGAGGTCATCGGTCCCATCGGATTACGGAAGGATGGGGAAGTCAACCATGTTCTTTCAAAGGAACCATCCCGGAATTTACCTGAAGTGATTTAGGAAAATCACGGAAAACTTACATCAGGATGGCCGGACGCTGGTTTGTACCGTCATGCTCCTGAATGCAAGTCCAGTGTGCTAACCACTGTTTTGAGAGGAGCTTTGGCCTTACACTTACGTGAGTTTATGGGGTGTGGCTATTGCAGATGCTACAAGCCGAGAGATTTTTTTGGTTAGGACACTCTCGGTGATGGTGACTGATCTTGCAGTGGGGATAGGATTGTACGTTGATATGTGTCTTGATCGTTGTACTGGAAACAAAGGAAGCAACGGAAGGTCTGACATCGTGCTTTGGATAGTACGACTTTATGGCGTTGCAGGTAAATGGGGGCCTCACACTTTCTTACGAGGGCTATTCGGAAAGTAAAGAACGATAGGTCGCGAAATGGAAACCACAGTGAAAATCAAAACTGTTTTATTTGCAACGGTTAGCTACACCTTCCAGCTACTTCTCTACACAGTCGCCGCTCAGACATAGACATCTGTCGTAGCGCTGTACCAAATTTTCAATTCACTCGTTATAGAAGATTAGCCGCTAGTGCTTTTCGACAATTTTCTACTCTGGACTGCAGCTCGCTGTGTCAGAATATTGTCTTCATATCCAGCTGTTCATTTGAGCAGAGATGAATTTCAGGAGTAGCTAATTACGGGATATATTGGGGGGGGGGGGTGATCAAACACTTCCCATCAAAAACGCTACGGGAGGGTCTTAATTGCCCCTGCAGAGTGCGGCCGAAAACTGTCGTGTAAAACGAACAGCATTTGCATAGTTTAAGGCGAAATCTTTCACCAGGCCCTCATACTTGGCGGGAGACATTAATTTCTAGCCACCTTTACGTTCTCATTGTGAGCTCAGAACTGAAAAGAGCGACATGATGCGATCGATGGGCGTACTAAACACAGTGTCTAACCCATTTGTGCAAAGCTTCATTGGATTTTCACTGAATTTTTCATTTCGCGAACGATCGTTCCTTAGTTCCCGAATAACCCTCGTAGATAATATGTGGTAGCTGGACACCCTGGTTGTTACAGATACGATGGTGGTTCAGATTAAGATGGAGCTGCATTACTGCTTGACATACTTCTCCATTCTCTTGGGTTTGGCACACCTGGCCAGGGCAGGGAGGGCTGGCAGGTGGTGTGAGAGATGTTGTTGTCTGAGGCAAAGAGAGGACGGAGGGGTGGTAATGGTTCCAAAGGCAGGAAGGGGATGTACTAAGTGGGTCCTGAAGTATAAATCGATGGACAGGATAAGGATTGTATCTTTACTTGGGATGATCTGGGACATTTATAGTTTTGGAGAGTATTTTCTGATTTCCCGATTTCCTGTGACCTGATTGAATGGGATGAGGTTTGTGGAATATTAGGTGGCAGTGGGTGGTTGTAGCTAGGAATATTAAGTGAGGTTTATGATGGCAGCATATGTGGCTATAACTACTGGTACTGGCAATGGTGCAGGCGACGGTGTTGGTTGTGGTGATGGTATGGTCTTGGAGATGGTGCTGAAGGTCAGTATAGCTCCTCACACATAATTTATCTTACATGCAAGAAATGGAGTACCGGTATGAACATATTCCCAAGTTAAAGGCTAAGAAACATAACTGAGAATGTGGAAGGAATTGACAGAGCTCACTAAAAATAACAAAGCAATAAGACCATATGAGCATATGTTACTAGCAGGATGTACACTTATCAGTCAGAACATTATGACCACCGACCTACTGTCGATATAAACCCGTCCTGACGATAGCATCGTCACCTGGCAACGAACAACTGCTAGTCAGACACACGCACGGTGCATGTAGTATTAGTGGTCGTGCTATTCTTGTGTAGAATCGAGAAGGCGCGCGATCTATCTGATTTGACCGAGGGCAGACTGTGATGCCCCGAAGGGTCGGCCCGAGCATTTCGGAAACTGCACGACGTGTCCGAGGAGTGCTGTGGTAGGTCTCTTCAACACTTGGCAAAATCAAATTTAAAACATGTCCAGACGACGTGCGATTGGGTAGCCACCCTTCATTATAAATGTCGGCAGCATAGGCTGCGCAGACTGGTAAAGCAGCACAGGAGGCGAACTGTGTCGGAACGAGCCTCAGATTTCAATGCTGGGCAGAGTGGAAGTGTGTCTGAAAACACAGTCCACCGAACACTCCCAATGATGGGCCTCCACAGCCGACGACCCATGCATGTGCTGATGTTGACACAATGTCATTGGCAACTACAGTTGAAATGGGCACGTGATCATCGTTGCCGGGTCTGATGAATCCCGGTACCTCCTTCATCATGCTGATGGGAGGGCGCAATCGTCTTCCAGGGCAATAGCTCCTTGAGGACTGTACTGCACGACGGAGACAGGCTGGCGGCTTCTCCATTAGGCTCTGTGGAAGATTCACATGGACAGACATGGGTCCAGTGGAGCTCGTTCAAGGCACCATGACGCCAAAGAAATATCTTACACTGGTTGCAGATCACGCACATCCATTCCCGACGGCAGTTTTTCAAGTTAATGCGCCATGCCACAAGGCTAGGAGTGTGATGGAGTGGTTCGAGGAACGCAGTGGCGAGTTCCAGTTGATATGCTGGCCCTCTAACTCACCAGATGTGATCCTCATCGAGTACATTGTCGATGTGATTGAAATTGGAGTCAGAGCTCATCGCCTCCTCGCAGGAATTTACGGGAATTAGGTGACATGTGTGTGCAGATGTGGTGTCAATTCCCTCCAGGAACCTACCATATTGCCTCATTGCTTCCCTGCAACGACGCGTCGTCGCGGTTATCCGCGACAATGGAGGAAATACGGTCTATTAGGTAGGTGATCATAATGTTATGGCTGATCAAAGAAGTGCAAATAAAAAACGCACCCTATGGCACCCTTAAAGTGAAACTCTGCTGAAACCTAGCAACTACCATAAAGCTTCACATGAAAACTGCCACATGGAGCCAAGTGTGTCTATGGGATCGAACACGTTCTCCATCAGAATGGACAACGCCTGAGTGGCCGCTCTGTGCAGATGCAGTATCACTTTTTTTTTTTACTTCCTAATGTCAAGTGTTTGTCACTGCGCTATCAAAAGGTCAAAAACACTGCAAAATAAGAGCAAAGCAAAGCTCCGTGTTGTGGCCCTGATCGGCCAATAGAGGGCGACGGACCGACATCTCATCTTCTGCCACCGGCGTCATCGGATCCAGTACGGAAGGTCATGGGGTCACCACACCGCTTTCCGGCCGTTTTCGGCTTTATTGACCTACTTCTCACTCGAGTAGCTTCTCTACTGGCCTCAAGAGGCTGAGTACATCCATATCCAATCCTCCAGCTTAGGAAAAATCCTTGGCAGTACCAGGAATCGAAGCCGGGCCCTCCACACAGTAGCCAGATGCACTGACCACTGAGCAAGTCATTATTTTGCCCTTTCAAAGTGTCCCAGAGAGTCCCGTCGACAAAACGTCTTCGTTGGTCATCAGTGCTCGGTACAAAGCGTGACTAATAACTGAAGACAACTGTACTCGATTCAATGAGCTCACAGGCCAAAGATGTGTCTGGAGACTCCCCGGTAGTAGTGGGATACCAATCTGACTTTCGCCCAATATACAGTTCGAAAACCAGGAGTAATGGTCTGGGGTGCCACGTCTTTTCATAGCAGGACCCCTTTGGTTGTCATCCGCGCCACCCATACAGCATAGTGGCAAGTTGCGATATTGCACGTCCCCTTTTTCGGTTTTCCTGGGCTTACATTTCAGCAAGATCACACAGTGAGAGCTTCTTTTGCTTGTCTTAGTGATTGTCAAACCTTCCGAGTCTCTCCCAAAATAAGAACAGTTGAAATTCGGAACCGGACTGCAACAAATAAAAAGGATTTTAGCTGGCAGAGTCTAGTTCGTATTTACGCGTCAGCTAAACTGTGTGGTACTTACTGCTTTTCCATTCAATAAATATGGAACGATATGTAATAATAACTGTACAATAAGCTGCGACATTACACTCTCTCACTTATGGCTGGTTCCTGTTTGAATTTAAATATCGGTGCAGGGTGTTCATGAACGTCCTTGCACTCCATTTGTTTCTAGGTCTACTAGGTCACAGTGTGACACAACGATTCTAGTCGACTTAGCCACGTATGAGACATACAGATGTGCATTCACGAGAGACCATCGAAAGTAATTAAAACCCATGTGTATTTCTACGGAATTTGGACCTATTCCTTACAACTAAGACGCTCCTTGAGGAAAAAGTATTGAAGAGAAATAGAATAATACAGTAAGAATTATTACGTACCAGAGAGCAGAGTCCCGAAAACTAAAACTGAAACGATAATAATGACAGTTTTTACTTAATTCCTCAAAATAGCGACAACCGTTAAAATCTATTAGAAATTTGAGCGGCCCCTTCTTATTGAAGGAAGCACAATGATACGAAAAACGTCCGACTCTGCGTCGGTTGGCTCCAAGTAGGATGAGTAACATGTGTGCATAGAAGACTTTCTGTGCATACTGCGTCCATAGTGGTAGAACTTGGCCATTGACCTTGGCAACATTTAGTACGAGACCAATTTTTTGAGGCTGGAAGTGTCCCTAATCTTGGATGGAAGCTCGTAATGAAACCGTTTTCATAGGGTTAGCGCAACCATATCCTGCAGGAGCGGTCGGAGAAGGAAGGAGGGAAGATAAGGGGTTTCACGTCCCGTTGACAACTACGTCATTAGAGTTGGAGCACAAAAAAACTCAGATAATTTCAAGGATAGGCAAGGTACCATCCTGACATTTACCTGTGGCGGTTTTGGAATCACGGAATGTCTAGATCTCGACGGTCGTGCGCGGATTTGAAACGTCGCCCTCCCCAATGAGCCCATTGTGCTAACCACTGCGTCATTCCACTCGGTAGCGATGAAGGGACAGCCTAGCTTCTCTGATGCTGCAAACTGACGTCGACATTGATATGTGGTAAGAAATAACAGCAAACCCTTCCACCACTCTTTCATTGCTCGATCGTTCTCTTTCCGACATCTCTGATGCTTCGCGAAAATGTCTCTGGTTCTTCACGAAATCATCCACACGCAGTACGACCAGTACAGGAGTAGAACTGGCCACCAGGACGACGGCATTTTGTTTGCCACTCTGTGTGACAGGCGTAAAAAGCAGATTAGTAGAGGGAAAAAGTGCATTTCTGGCCAACAAATGTGTTCACCGGATTCGTCGTAAATGATATAGAAATCCTGAGGAAGCATCTAGTATATGTGTCTGACTATTAGTGCACTGCATATCGTCTGCGGCACTTCCGAATGGATGTACTGCGCTACCGTCCATCTTCTATCGCAATCCTGTAATACGTGTCATCAAACTTCCAGTTTAAAAATGCTGAGTGACCGAAATCACGAACAGAACCTCCATCTCAATGCTTTCACTGTCATAAGCAAGACGGTACGGGAAATCCACTCTTGCGATTTCTATACCGAGAGGTACCTAAGTTCGTCTTCCTTAGATGGCTTTGATCTTCTGCTAAGCTACAAACCTTAGAAAAAACGACTGTGTATACTCTGCAAGCCGTCATACAACACATTCTGGAGTATATCTTATAGCACTGCTGGAAGTCTACTGGTAAGAGACATAGTCCTTATTTTGAGAAAGAAGCTTCTGAGAACGCACGTTTGGCGTATAAATTGTATGGAAGAGAATTATGGACCGTGGAAAAACTACAACAGAGGGAAATCGAAGCGTTTGAAATGTCGTGCTACCGAACAATGTTGCAAATTAAGTGGACTGATAAGAAATAAGGAGGTTCTCCAAAGAAACGGAAAAGTAGGGAACACATGGACAACATTGACAAGAAGAAGGAAGAGAATGATAGGACATGTGTTAAGACATCGGGGAATAACTTCTATAGTACTAGACGGAGCTGTAGAGAATGAAAACTGTTGGGGGAAACGAATAAATAATTGAGGCCTAGGGAACTTGTGCTACTCCGAGATGAAGAGGTTAGCTTGGAGATGAGTTCGTGGAGGGCAGCATCAAACAAGTGATAAGAGCGATAACTACGGAAAAAAGAAGAACCAGTTGCAGGTTTCCACAGATTTAGGTGGTTAAAGAGTAGATGCGGATGAAGAGGCACGCAGCATGGAGGAGAGTGATTCAGTGAGTAGTGAGCCAGCCGCTGTCACGGGCCCTTGTTATTGCATGTCTCGTCGCCTTGCTGTGGGTCAGGGGAGCAAGCCGGCCCTCAGCCCTAAGCCCTGAGCAAACAGTCGGCAGCTGCTGCGGATACAGGGCCCAGACCACGCACAAGAGGCGCGTGGAGAGCGAGCAGCGAGGTTCTGATTCCACTCTCCTGGAGGACGAAGAAGAAAGAAACTTACCCCTTCCCTCGTATTACACAACGAGATGATCATGTTAATTTAAACAGTTTAATGACTGCGTGATCAAGTGGTGACCTGGTCTCGTTACGTTACACGAAATGAACTTCAGTGTTAGTAAAGACGTAGGGAACACACCGTCAGGTAGCTTGCAGGGTATGGATGTAGATGTAGACTGGTAACTTCTCATGAGAGATTCTGCGGTATAAAGAATGGAATTAAATTTACTGTCCAACTCAAAATCAATGAAGGTGTACTAACTCGCAAGCAAAAAGTAGAATCAAGAATATTAAATAAACGTCGTTTTCTAAAGTTAAATACTCAAGTCAGAAAAAAAGAAAAAACGGAACACCTTGAACAACTAGAGATGTTATTGATGTGGTCTTCAGTCCTGAGACTGTTTCAAGCTGCCTCATCTCCCAGTGCCTACTGCAACCTACATATTTCTGAATCTATTTAGTGTATTCATTTCTTGGTCTCCCTCTACGATTTTTACCCTTCACGCTGCCCTCCAATACTAAATTGATGATCCCTTGATGCCTCAGAACATGTCCCACCAACCGATCCCTTCTTCTAGTCAAGCTGTGCCACAAACTCCTCTTCTCCCCAATTCTATTCAATACCTCCTCATTAGTTATGTGATCTACCCATCTAATCTTCAGCATTTCGAAAGCTTCTATTCTCTTCTTGTCTAAACTATTTCTCGTCCATGTTTCACTTCCATACATGGCTACACTCCATTCAAATACTTTCAGAAACGACTTCCTGGCACTTATATCAATACTCGATGTTAACAAATTTCCCTTCTTCAGGAACGCTTTCCTTGCCCTAGCCATTCTCCATTTTATATCCTCTCTACTACTCCCATCATCAGTTATTTTGCTCCCCAAATAGAAAAACTCCTTTACTACTTTAAGTGTCTCATTTCCTAATCTAATTCCCTCAGCACCACCCGACTGAATTCGACAACATTCCATTATCCTCGTTTTGTTTTTGTTGATGTTGGTCTTATTTCTTCCTTTCAAGACACTATCCATTCCGTTCAACTGCTCTTCCAAGTCCTTTGCTGTCTCTGACAGAATTACAATGTTATCGACAAACCTCAAAGTTTTCATTAATTCTCCATGGATTTTAATACCTACTCCGATGTTTCCTTTTGTTTCCTTTACTGCTGGCTCAAAATACAGATTGAATAACATCGAAGATAGGCTACAACCCTGTCTCACTCCCTTCCCAACCACTGCTTACATTTCATGTCCCCCCGACTCTTATAACTGCAATTTGGTTTCTCTACTTATTGTAAATAGCCTTTCGCTCCCTGTATTTTACCCCTGGCACAAACAGAATTTGAAAGAGAATATTCTAGTCAACATTGTCAAAAGCTTTCTCCAATCTCTACAAATGCTAGAAACGTAGGTTTGTCTTTCCTTCATCTATATTCTAAGATTAGTCGTAGGGTCAGTATTGTCCCAAGTGTTCCAACATTTCTACGGAATCCAAACTGATCTTCCCCGAGTTCGGCTTCTACCAGTTTTTTCATTCGTCTCTAAAGAATTCGCGTTAGTATTTTTCAGCCGTGACTTATTAAGCTGATAGTTCGGTAATTTTCACATCTCTCAACAACTGCTTTCTTTGGGATTGGAATTATTATATTCTTGTTGAAGTGTGAGGGTATTTAGCCTGTCTCATACATCTTGCTCACCAGATGGTAGAGTTTTGTCAGGACTGGCTCTCTCAAGGCTGTCATTAGTTCTAATGGAGTGTTATCTTCTGCCGGGGCCTTGTTTCGACTTAGGTCTTTCAACGACTAGAGATAGGTTGTTCAAATTCACAGGACATGTTCTTTAGTATGTTCTGCAGAAATGATTAGCATGTGAATCATGTCCGCCTGCGGGTTCAAGATCAACATCGACATCGCGGCGCAATACCATCTACCAGTAAAATGCGCCTGAGGTTCTCGTCATCGCTATAAGCTGAAGTAATGAATCAGACTGTCTTGAGCAGACGTGCAGGATGCCTTGAAGACGCATGCGCGAACCGTACCGTCAGATCAGTGAATCCGAAACAGGGCGTATTATTAGTATGAGAGAATGTGATACATCCATCTGGGAAATGCAACGAAAGGCCGTAGAACACGACGAGGTGGGTCGGATCGCACCACCCAGACCACCCCCCGAGAAGATCGATAAATCCGAATACCATTGCAGGACAGATCTGCGTCCTCCTTGGCTCTGGCGCAACAGTAGAACAGTGTAACACATTGTACACTACCAGGGGTGACAGACCGTCGCTGTTAATCATGGCATTGGTGTCATGCGCGTTGTTCACTGCTCCGCCTACCTTTGACGAATGTTCAGAAACGTGTCAGCCGCCCGGTATTAGCCGAGCGGTGAAAGGTGCCGCAACCATGGACTGTGCGACTGATCCCGGCTGAGGTTCGAGTCCTCCCTCGGGCATGGATCTGTGTGTTTGTCCCTAGGATAATTTAGGTTAAGTAGTGTGTAAGCTTAGCGTCCTACGTTTAGTCGTCACAGACAGGGGTAGCGCCGTCACAGTGTCTGCATTCGTACAAGACATACAGCGCCAACACGAGGCCTTATGGTGTGGGGTGCTGCAGGATGGACCACAAATCACAGCTGGTGACCAGTGTGACCTATATGAGAGACATCCTGTGACTCGTAGCCCTACCCTTCCTACAAAACGCTCCACAAGACAACGCACGACCACATGTTTCTGCACGAACATATGCCTTCTTGTTGTCACAGAATGTCAGCCTTTTCTTCTGGCTCACCAGATCACCAGACTTTTCACCAATTGAAAATGTGTGGGACGTGGAGAAATGACGGGAGCAGTGCTGTGACCCAATGCCAGCCACCACAGATGAACTTTGGAACCAGGTGAATGCAGCAAGGGTGGCTATACAACAGGACGCCTTTGGCGCCAGTTCTGCATGCACCGGCATTGTGCTCTTTCAGCAGAGATGCCACAGATCACCATCTATCCTACTTTGCAGAGCAGACAAGCCTTCGAACCGCAACTTCTATGAAGAGTTTGTGGTCATCCAACCGTTTACCGCCTAGAGGTAGTTTCGCTCTCCTGCCTCTTTCCTTAGATGCTTTCGGCAGTAGTACCTTAACATCCAATCAGCTTCGTAGTTTTCGAGATACTTGTTCACAGACTGTGCGTATTAATAATTTGCACTTTATCAAAGTCGTTTGTCTCAATGGATTTCCCCAATTGCATCCCGTAGCTTTGCTTGGGTGATCCCCCGTTCATGCCTGCTCCGGTTACATATTCACACAACGCCACCAGGCGGCATCCAACCTCCAGGTGTGCAGTGACAGCACCGCCTGAAGAATTTAGGGGGTGCTGGCAGTGGTCGTGAAGTTTCAACTCATCAGTGAATGCTAGATAGGCATACTGGAATCTTTTTATAATGGTTAAAAAACGGATATATTACGACCAGACGAAACTACAATCATATGGTCATAAATGTGGATTCTCTTATTGCTCTGGGGGGTGGATCATCGAAGTATAACATATGTAATATTAATTCACTTTATTACAGGAATTAATAAAAAATTACTTAAGATGATACGATCATTTGCCACAGGAGTGTGTAGAATATTTAGAACTATCTTTGACTATTAGTACCATTTGATGCACTAATTAACAACCCCTTCTCTCGAACATGTAAATACTTGTTTCATACCATCAAGCATGGAAGAAATTTCACTATCCATGACGGTCCTGTTCCCACTAGGCAACGGACACTTGCTGAACCGATATGACTGAAGTGCTACTCATTCCTGCAGAAAATACTGATGCACCGGGTGATCAAAAAGTCAGTATAAATTTGAAAACTTAATAAATCACGGAATAATGTAGATAGAGAGGTAGAAATTGAGACACATGCTTGGAATGACATCGGGTTTTATTAGAACAACAAAAAAGTTCACAAAATGTCCCAAAGATGGCGCTAGACAGCAATACTGCTACTGTGACGGGTGAGAGGTACGCCGATATGTTACAGAATCGCATCATCCCCAGCCTGGCTGATAAACACCTGCTCGAACGTCCGATGTTTATGCAGGAAGGCGGTCCACCCCAGATTGATAGACACGTGAACGATCTCTTGCGCGTCGTTTGGTGATGATCGTGGGCTCAGCCGCCACTTTCGTCATGCTCGGCCTCCCAGGTCCCCAGACCTCAGTCCGTGCGATTATTGGCTTTGGGGTTACCTGAAGTCGCAAGTGTATCGTGATCGACCGACATCTCTAGGGATACTGAAGGACAACATCCGACGCCAATGCCTCACCATAAATCCGGACATGCTTCACAGTGCTGTTCACAACATTATTCCTCGACTACAGCTATTGTTGGGAAATGATGGTCGACATATTGAGCATTTCCTGTAAAGAACATCATCTTTGCTTTGTCTTACTTTGTTATGCCAATTATTGCTATTCTGACCAGATGAAGCGCCATCTGTCGGACATAGTTTCAACTTTTGTATTTTTTTGGTTCTAATAAAACCCGATGTCATTCCAAGCACGTGTGCCAATTTGTACCTCTCTATCTACATTATTCCGTGATTTATTCAGTTTTCAAATTGATACTGACTTTTTGGTCACCGGGTACATGTCCTGTGAATCGGAGCGTCCTACGTTTAGTCGTTTTTTGAACATAAGTGCATATTTCCCTTCAGTGTTTTGTCTCTCTAGCGGAGCCCTAAGAGCAACGATGTGTGCTGTACGCTGTCTTCCAGCAAGTTTTCACCCCTACAGGAACTGTTCTTTGTAGTGAATCGTCTCTGTGGCTTTCCGAAGGTGGCATTTACGATCCTTTTATAGGTGCCCCAGGTACTGTGGTACATCCGACCAACCAGTTTTGCACCGTGGTATTTCCGACAAGAGGCTCCTCCCTGTGGCAACTTCCTCTGACGCAGGGACAGAGCGATGAACCCTCATTGCTGCTCGTTTCACTGGCTGCCTGTTAAGATGTGTCCTTGTATTCCTGCCCAACGACATCCTCAGAAACCACTACATATTCGTAAATGAATAACCAAATGTTTGTGACCAGCAAAAGTATAAATGTCATTGCTACACGTTTCACTTGCAGCTATTGAAGCTGTACTCTTAGGTTCCTGCCTAACCACACCGTCGGAGATTGTGAGATATCCGGGAAAAACAGCCGTGGGTCCCGAAAATTCTCCCATGAGTGATGGCATGGAACAAGCATTTACAACTTTTTTACTTCAAGAGAAGTATTTGTAAGTAGTGCATCAAGTGATGCTAATAGTCACAGATAGTTGTAAATATTCTACACAATCCTGTGGCAAAGGATTGTATCAACTTAAGTAAATCTTTTTATTAATTCCTGTAATAAAGTGAATTAATATTTCATATGTTATAGTTCGATGAGCCACCTCCCAGCGCAATCAAAGGACCTACAGTTATGGCCAGACGATTGTAGTTTCGTCTGATCGTAACATATTCGTTTTTTAATCAGTCTAAAAATATAGAATAAAAGATTCAAGTATGCCTATGTAGCATGCACTGATGAGCCGAAACATTTTGACCACTGCCCAACGTGACGTCGGATGTCGCCTGGTGACGTTGCGAGCACGCGGTAACAAAATATGTGAATGGAGCACGCATAGGCGGGGGATCACCCAAGCGATGATATGGAATGCAATTGCGGAAATCCATTGAGACTTTGACAAAGGACAAATTATTATTACGCAGAGCCTGTGAACTAGTATCTCTAAATCGGCGAAGCTGTTCGAATGTTCACGTCCTACTGCCGTGAGCATATAGGGAAACAGTTAGAACGGCAGTGAAACTACCACGAAACGCTAAATGGTTCGACCTCCACGACTCTTCACAGAAGGTGAGGTTCGGACGGTTGTCTGTTTTGAAAAGTAGGATAGACGGTGATCTATGGCATAATGCTGGTGATCTATGGCATAATGCTGGTGCACGCAGAAGTGTTTCGGAGCACACCGTTCATCGTACATTGTTGAAAATGGAGTTTCGCAGCAGATCACCAGTCTTGACTCAACGACATATTTAATAACGATTGCTGCGGGCACTGGACCATAGGATTCGACCGTTGATCAGTGGAAACCTATCGGCTCTTCTGGTGTCACGTTTTTGTTACATTAGGTCGATGGTCGTCACCACATACGCCGTCATGGAGATGAACGTTGGTTCGAAACGTGCAGCACGTCACGGTCTCAGGGTTGTGGGAAACATTCTCCTGCCCTTGCATGGGACCTGTGGTAGTAATCGAAGACTCGTTGACAGCTGCGAACCACCTGCATCCCTTCGTGGTTGATGTCTTCCCCAACGGCAAGGTTGTCTTTCAGCAGTATTATTGTCCGTGTCTCGGAGCCAGAACTGTGATACAGTGGTTTGAAGAGCGTTATAATTAACCCACTTTGATGTGCCTGACTTCTCTGACATACTGAAGAGTAACAATCCAAAAAATCTCGTTCTATATAAGAATAGAAACAACAACAAAGAAAAATTTAAACAGAGTAAAAGTTAACTGAACATTTTAGTCAGAAGGTAAGTGCACATAAAATTGCCTGTATTGCACATCAGTTTATTTACACATATTCAAAATGTCCTTTTTCTGTATCTGTAGGAGAAGAAGCTCTTGACAGAACAAAGGAAACCTCATAATTGATTTAAAGACGTTACGTGGAAGTTGATTTCCTTTATTGTTTTTAGTAAGAGAATGACATACCCAACTCTGACTGACGTTAAGACTATGCCGCACATTCACTGCATTTGGGTCATCTGTATTGATCTTCAGTTAGGTAACTGTACTAATTTTCAAGTTTGGGTCACACATCATAATTCTTTAAAGAACATTGACAGCAACAAAGCCATTCTCGTTCATTTCCTTTATAATAACAGTCGCACTTTAACAGCTTCAGATGTTACATACTTCCATCCTTAGGGAATCATAATTTCCATTACTCTTATTTTTTTCTGGATTAATGCAAAACTCGCAGGACAGAAACGTATATCGCAAAAACAAACTTTTGTTCTACTGTTGTCAAATATCGCGTTGAAAACAAGATAGTCGTTTTTGGTATGGACCCTACAAATATAAACAATATCCCAGGATGGGTTGCAAGAACGTTTTGTAAGCACTCTTTTTGTAGACTGATGTCATTTCGCCGGACGGTGTGGCCGAGCGGTTCTAGGCGCTACAGTCTGGAACCGCGCGACCACTACGGTCACAGGGTCGAATTCTGCCTCGGGCATGGATGTGTGTGATGTCCTTAGGTTAGTTATGTTTAAGTAGTTCTAAGAACTAGGGGACTGATGACCTCTGAAGTTAAGTCCCATAGTGCTCAGAGCCATTTGATGTCATTTCCTTAATGTTCAACCGGTGAACCGAAATCTGCCACCTGTTTTACCTTCTACTGAATCCATCGTCCCATTTCATAACTCTACAAATCGTTAGACCCAGGTTTTTATAGGAATTGACCGATTACAATTGTAAATCGTCGGTATTGTAGTTGTAGGATACATTTTTTTCGTTGTAAGTTTCTGAACATTTAAAGCCAGTTGTCAATCTTTGCAATTTGAAATTTATTACTATCCGACTGAATATCTGTGCAGCTTTTTCCAGACAGTACCTCACTGTTTATAAGTTATCATCTGCGAATAGCCTCGGGCTACTATTACGAGTGTCTGCAAGGTCGATAAGATGTTAATACTACACACTTCAGAGTAGTGCACCTAATGTTACTTCTGAATCTGTCGATGACTCTCTATCCAAGATACCATGCTGTGTCCCTCCTACCAAGAAATGCTCAGTCCCATAAATTTTTTCTCTTGATGTCCCACAGGAACAAACTTTCGACAGCAAACGTAGGAGTGGTCCTGAGTCAAATGGTTTTCGGAAATCAAGACACACTGCATCAACGCGACTGCCTTGATCCACTGTTTTGAGGATGTCACGTGAGAAAACTGAAACACTGGTTTCACGAGATCGATATCATCCAGTATCCATATCGGTTACCAAGAGGGACGTCATTCTCTTCGATACTCCTCATTACGCTTTACCACAGAATATGTTCGCCAATAGATGGACGTCATGAGTACTGGACGGTAGTTTTTGGATAACTTCCGTTACCTTTCTAGCTGACGGGAGCAGTCCATGCTCTCTTCTAACTATTGTGAATGGTTTGTTGTTTGAGGGATCTACTGTACATTATCGTTAAAAGGAGGGCTATCTCAGCCGCAGGTTCGGTACAGAAAGTGATAGGGGTTCCATAGGGCTTTGTTCAACTTCAGCGATATCAGCTGTTCCTCAACAACACAGACACTAAAATATATTCACTCATCTTTTAAGTTGTGCGAGAATTAACTAAGGCAACACCTGGGGATTATGAATTGTAAAGGAAGATTCGAAAACCTAATTCAGAATTTTTGCTTTTGCTTTGTTAACGTCAATTTCAGTTCCAGTCTCGTCCATGAATACCTGAACATTAATTTTGGTGCCACTAACAAGCCATTAATATGAATAGAAATGACTAGAGATTTTTCCACAGTATTCTGCTACGGTAATGGTTGAAGGCTTCACACATTGTTCTCTTGAGACAGGGTGATAGCACATTCTGATACCGGGGCTGGTACTGGTCTGATATTTTCAACATATTGCTATTGATCCCGTATCAGTTCACTTAATTATCATTTTCCTTCAGTAACACCATATCTCAGACACTTAGATTGTCTCCTTTTCCAGTTTTCCCATTCTTCCATGATTACTTTCAACACAACCCTGTGTTCTCAGAATTTCTTTCGCAAGTTAAAACTTTTCATCGTGCCACATTTTAGAAGCAGCATGTTAGAAATATCTAATGCTTAGATGGTTAGAAAGGAACACAAAAGTTGCACATCAAAATATAGACTTGCTCGTGTCTGCCTAGTCTGCTTATTACATTTCAAGAAATGATTTGGTTCCTAACGATCTGAATGGAGTGAACCGCTGAATATTCAAGTTTTAAGATGATGATGTCCCAGGCAGCGCAACTACATGTTAAGTTTTTAAACAACAGCATTCCACTGAACCAGAAGTGTTTGGTCACTTTGTAAAAAGATACGTAGATGGTGTATGTGTTTGAATATTTTTAACTACGTATGTTGTGTTCTTTTATAAACATATAAGCTTCCGATCTGCAGTTTCTAAAATGCAGTCCGATGAAAAAATTCAGTTATTCCCAACACTGGTGCCCTCGGTGCATATGCCAACAAACTGTGAAATATTATTCCCAGTTGTCTTTCATAATGGTTGGTCATATGACTTTTTCTTCCCTCCCCTTTAACAAACCTCATCCCTTGTGAAACTAATTACACATGATGAATTTTTTTTGCTTTTTTTTTTTTTTTGCTGTAGATTCCGTCAGAACAGGCTACAAGTAGCCAGGAGCATGTTACGATTTGCCACTTCAAATACAAAACACAACTCATTTACCTTACTTTTAATGGGCATAGGGTTGAGGAAGAGTGGTAATGAGTAACGAAGTGACATGAGAAGATCTACTAAACAAAATTAACAAAATATGGCCGAAACATGGGAAACATCAGAATGTGATAACGAATGCTTTCTTCAGGAAAATATGTTTGCGGGCAATAACTATTTACATACAATTTCTGAAGATATTCCAGAAAATTTACCCTTTCAGCGAAACATTGTAGTGAACCGTACGCGGTGGAGGAACTGAGAAGAGAACGAAACCATTGACGAATTTTGTGGGCATAGAAAACTAGAACATGTGAAACCGAATTTAGAGAAGATTAGAGTACAATAAGACAAACAGAAGGAGGAAGAGAGAGAGGCAGAGAAAGGGAGATCATGACAGACAGATATTCAGAATCACTTCATAACGTTAGGTAAAAAATGGCTGCCAATAGTATAAAACGAATTAGCCGTATGTCAAATTTAAATACATTAAAAACAATGTCCGGTATTTATTTTCATTTATTTACCAAAACAATAAGCTGGTCATCCAGGCATAGAATTTAACGCAGAATATCAAAGTACTTTTTAAGAAAGGTGTCATCTCGTTTGGTGCAGTTTATGAAATTCTTTTAGGGAACACGATAATCAAACTAGAGAAGAGCACCATAAGAATAATAACCGAAAATAGTATTCGTCCATATTATAAGGATCTGTTGAAAATACTGGGGATTTTAACTACACAATGTGGTTACAATTATCAATTAGTTATGCATATATTAATAGCATTGACAATTACCTATTGCATAAACAGCTCTTTCGACGACCAGGAAACACACTGATCTAACATTTACCAAGAAACAGTAACATCAAACTGAAACTGCATTTTCTACCAAGAAATAGAAATGTACAATAAATTACCCAAGGACGTTAAAAATACTGGTAAAATGAGATTATTAAAGAAGTTTTTACATGAAAATGTAGATCAAAAATACATGTTAAGCAATATATCCTACGAAGTGAGTGATTACTTAGGTAAGACAGAGTAGTGGTTTGGTAAAAAAAAAATGTAACACAAGTACATAATAACAAGGTTAACAATAACAAAACATCTAGCATTTCACGTAACACTTCCACGCTAAATTATTCTTTCTTTTCTTTCTTATCTTTATTTTCACTTTTCTGGAAAACTTTTCTTCTAAATACATCCAGTGTATAATACTTATTCATTTTCTGAGCTAAACATCTTACTCATTATAGGGGGATACTGACTCAGTTTTTCTGCCTAGCGAATGGGAAGATGCGGTACACGTATAGGAAGCCAATAGTCGTCGGTAGGGTCCCGATATCAGCTAATAGTGTGTGTACTGATACATTACGGAACCATGTGAGTATAGTGTGTGCACTGAGTGGGAAATGAATGGACAGCGTAGCACTAACCTTTTCATTGTACGTGAGGGAGCACTGTTTTCAACAGACGCCTTGTATTCTGGATGGTAGAGGCACCAATATTCGTCCGGCTATACCATTTCAGGTTCTCCGTTGTTTCCCTGAATTATTTCACGTAAGTCCCTTGGTGGTTCCTAGCATTAGGCCTTGGCCGACTACCTGTCTCATCCTTTAAACGTAGCCTTGTAAATATGTAAACGCTTGTGTATATGAATTAAGTTAATTTTGCTGCTCTTAAATACGAATTATATTAGTTTTGTTCTTAAATTATAATACCATGACATGTCAAGTATCCTAGTAAAAGTGAACTGCGGATGAATGAAACTACGCTAGTGTGCAAAACTTAAGGACAAAGATACCGTAATTTTCCGATGTTGTGTCACTGCCGAGTAACAGAGATCCATGAAATTTGGCCGGCCGCTGTGGCCGAGCCGTTCTAGGCGCTTCAGTTTGGAACCGCGCGACCGCTACGGTCGCAGGTTCGAATCCTGCCTCGGGCATGGATGTGTGCGATGTCCTTAAGTTAGTTAGGTTTAAGTAGTTCTAAGTTGTAGGAGACTGATGACCTCAGAAGTTAAGACCCATAGTGCTCAGAGCCATTTGAACCATTTTGATGAAATTTGGACCGTACGTAGAAAGAACTGCTACAGTATAATACAGAAGATATCTCGCAGAAATACACAATGAGACGAATAAAAATGACACTTTTATTAAAACACAATAATTAAACTGTAGTCAACGCGATTTCTGATGTTCCACTGGACATTACAAAGTGTGGGACGGGGTTGTTAAAACGGATCACCACGGACGACAATACGTTCTCTGCAACGTGTTGCCATTCTGCCCACAAGGTCGGCGAGGAGTTCGAATTCTCCACCGGCCCGGTTGACAACTAATGGACGATCATTTGTGCATGTAAACGTTCTGCAGTACGTCTTCCAACGCATCCTTTACGTGCTAGATTGGATTTAAGTTGGGGAAGAGGCAGGCCATTGGCTGAATATCCTCTTGTTCCTAGAGTTCCTCCAAATGTACGTTGCGATGCGGTTGCGCGTTGTTATCCATAAAAATTAAGTCAGGGCCGAATACATGCTGACAAAAAAAGCGCCTGGGTAAGGAGTACAGTTTCACAATAACGCTGAGTGGTGAGTGTGTCATGTTCAAAGATTCGGAGCTCAGTACACCCATGTAACATTATTCCTCCCCACATCATAGCACGGGACCACAAAAACGATCATGCTTGACACCTTCCAGATTACACTACGTGTTTCACCTCTCGCCATATGAGGATGCGTCGAGAATCTCCAGTCAGACGGAACTTTCCCGCTTTGGAGAGGATCACGCGACGCCACTTCTTGATGGTCCAGTCCCTACGCCCTTGGCAGCACCGCCGCTTTGCTGCCCATCAGCGAGTGTAAACGGGACATAACGCTCTGGTCGTCCGGCAAAGAGAACACTATTATCAGGCTTAGTCTCATATAGGGGAGAGGTGATCGATAATATCGGAAATAATTAATAGCATTGAAGAAGTTTTAGTTAAAATTATCGATAAGCAGGGTATTTCGGAAGTATGGTCAATATTCAGAGATATGACAGGAATTATCATTCGAAAGTCAAGTAAACATGGGCTCTAAAACGCATACCTTAAGAGCTATGAGATATTGTTGATCTTCGATGTTGCGAAACAAATCTGTTCTACTGCAAGCTCTTTGCTTTCCATATTTTGGGAAGTAGTAGTATTGACCAAGCCAAGAAAAAATTTCCAATGAACATGTGCTCAGAAATGCGTACCTTAAAAGTTATGAGCTCTTGTTCATTAGAAGAGTTGAGTTTCAATGTACCGAAGATGAACAAGTGCTCATAGCTCCTAAGGCATGCATTTTAGTGCACGTGTATACTGGACTTTTTTTTATTGTCTTCCTCCATATTATCTCTTCCCAAACTACGGAAAGCAAACAGTTTGCTGTAGAAGAGATTTGTTTCACAGTATCGAATATCAGAAATTACTCACAGCTCCTAAGGTATGCGTTTTAGAGCTCATGTTTGCTTGACTTTTGTGTTCATTTCTATCATACCTCTGAGTATCGACCATCACTTCTGAAACACCCTGTATAATCTCTCATCACAAATACGCCCGCAGCAAAGTAGCGGCTCAGGGAAATCAAATGCGGTTACTTTTGTTTCTAAATTCTATTATATAAACCATGCCCGCGTATTGTTAGCTCTCTTGCCTCGTTTTCTGCTCTCCAAATAAGGGCACGTAGCTGCGGCGTGCAATATGGCGAGCATTACCGTGTGATATGCTACGGAAGGTATCAGGGCACTCTTGTTAAACTGCAAGAAAATGGACTACAGTTAATTTTTACGGGACAGACTTTTGCCCTAAGGTCAAAGACTAAAAATATGTGAGGAATTGTGTGCGCGAGAAAAATTTGTGCTCTGTATTAAATTCTATTAAATGCCGAATAAACGATAATAGGATCTGTGGACTATACGAAAGAGCGTAAAACTAAATATCAGAATGGAATTGGACACTTAGATTTGTGAAAGTAAAAGCGCACGAAGCTTGAATGACTGTATCGAAGTACAGTAATGGACGATAGTCCTTGCTATAAAATCTTTGAGTGACGAACTATAAAGATCACGGACATTTCAGCTGTTGTAATTGCTTAGAGAAATTGTAGGATCAACCTTCCTTTTCACTATATAGAAAACGCAATCATCCATGAAAATTTAATTGTTATTAAATATGGTTAGTAAAAAACTAAAGTGATTTTCACAATAGCATGTGCATTCGTCAACGAAAATCATAGGCAAGCTGCAAACTGTATCTCTGGATGACGGAAGGATCGATTATGTAATATTACGAAGCTTAAATTGTGACGTAAGAGCTATTTAACTTTTCATTTCCAATCGGACGGGAATAATACGAAATCAGAAACAGTGTGGATACGTAGTAATGTCGGAAATAGCAAGCTGATATAAAAACTAACATCCAAAGACGTTATTAACTATCTTTTCTTCGGTAACGCAGCAACAAATGAAGGGTCAACATTAATTATTATGATAAAAACCCGAAATTTAATCACCGTTACAGTGAAGATGTTTCTGGCTGCTCCATCTGATACGTAGGTATAACTAACAGTCGGGCATATACAGTAGATAACAACATCAATGTCTTACGTCAGAGAAGTCGACGACAGCAGATGGAGGGAGGGCGGCTAGAGCGATCACCGCCATGTTGCGGCCGTGCCATTGTAGACTGTGAGACTGCCTTCCTTTCTGTCTTGCTAAATGCGGTTGCAATTGCATCCGCTGCTTTACGTGGGTATCATTTCGCATCTTGCGCAGTGTAACGGTCATCTGCTGAGGTATCTGACCGTGGTGGACCATCTCCTCTCCTTTGAGTAGCAGTGCCTCTGGTTAGCAACGCTCCCCACATACGTGAAATTTTGCTGTGAACAATACCAAACTCCTGGGCTACATCTGTCTCACATTGTCCACTTTTCAGTTTCTCGATGATTCTACCCCGTGTGAAGTTGTCCAAATGTTGTCTACGGACCATGTTGTAATGAAGCAAACCACCACAGTGCACCGTAACTGCTACACACTGTCTTAACCCCTTCCATCAACTGCCTCATGTTCTGTGGCTTTAGTCACACTGCCCTCACGTCATATAACGTCCTGTTTTCTGTGCAGGGCTTGGAGATCCCTGGAATCTTATTTCCGCACTTTTACTCATTTATATCAAATAACTAATATGTTTTCCAGTCTTTGATCGCAATATGAATTCCTTAGACGATGACCGGTTTCAGCCAGTGATGACCATCCTCAGATCTTTTTTACACCATGTTCTAAAGTGGTAAGGCATAATATGTTATGTAAGTTTACCTGTCTCGTCATTAAGTTTTTCTGAGAATTATAACTCTACTACTCTGATCTTACAAGTTTTTTAGGCGTGAGTCATTATCATTGTGCTTGCATTTTATGTACACCGTTACTGCTACTACTATTACTATTACTACTACTACTATTATTTATGGTAGAGCAATAAGCTGTCTTCACCAGGGCCACGCATACGGTGAGGATAGTTGATCTGACCTTGTATGAATGCTGGAGGGGGAATCCGAATACGTGGAGAGCAGGCAATGCGGCAGGCCCGGTCGTACATGTGCGTGTAGGCAGTTAAGAGGAGCTCCCTCTATATACGTGACGGCACCAGGGTTGGTGACCTGTACCACACCGGGACAAAACCGCCAAGGCCAGAAATGCCAATTCAGTCTCTCTGAGCGGCTCTTCCTAAACAGCGCATTCCATCACTGTTTTATACACAAGCGTCTGGGCATCATGTGAGAAGAAAGTTTACTTTTCGCTTTGGGATTCATTGCCTTTCTGATATTGCCACTTTTTCAAATAACGACGCCTAGCGTATTGGACGTTATACCAGTGCCGAATACAGAAAAACCTCAATGAGAGGGTGCTATAGATACCTTGAGCTACCTTTAGTTTTACGGTAATTAAAAATTATAAGGTCACATGCCAAGTTTAAGAAAGTTTTATTTCAATTGATTATACTGAAAGGTCTCTGTTGGATTCCTTTCATGTTAATTTCTTAAATCTGTTGTCATTAACGGCATAAATTCCTCTTCTAAATTTACTGTAGCGTTTCTGACTATCTGCGAGGAGACTGAGCAGTGGAACGTGTTACTTTTACACATAAACAAGAACGATCTGTCACACTACTACACTTTAAAGCACAGTTTATATCTAATTCATATATGTAATTCATGTCACACAGTCTCATACGGAACCTACATCCGCTTTCTTTTATATGCAGTTTGTGATAAGATACTGTCATCCCCCTTCCCTTCTGTGTGAAAGAATGAATGAGCAAATATATTTCTAGTTGCATGCTGGATGGTAGTAGACAAGTCTGTCTGCTAGAGAACAGTAGGACCAACGTCGGAACAGGTAGCTACGCTTTCTAAAAGCAAAGAGGTTTCTATTCTTAGTATTGTCCTGTCCGTCCCTTGTCATGTTGGTATAGGAAGCTGCCTCTCTGGTCACTTCCGTTTTGTATACGGAAGCACCCTTGGTAGAAACCCAGGTCAGTCTGTCCGTGGCGAGCGTCTGAAGTGGTAAGATCTCCGGCTAAGCGCGTGTCTGCTAAGTCCGTAGGACAATGGATTTCTTAAGTTCAGCCTAACTGAAAATTTAATCAACTTTTTTTCAGGTTTTGCTCTAAAATATCTAATGTTATCTTAAATTGCAACGCAGTGTATTTCGAGTGTGAACGTCAGAATATTTTCCAGTAGTTGCTTTGTCTCTACTTTCTGAGTAAAGTGGAACCACGTATTGATTAGTAACTCTAACTAAGATCATCAATCTTAAATGCGAATGTGAGTGAGATTATAACGTCTCGCCTTAACAATATTTTTCAATATAACAATTTTTCTTTATGTTCAACCCACTTGGGGTGTACTTTGTGAGACCAGTACCACGTGCTTATACAATTGTTTGATCCATCAGGTTAATAGTATGACGATAGTAACCAGTTCGACGTTTTTCTTTTGTAAATTGCTTTTCGATCTAATTTATTTTAATTATCAAAATTATTGTGGAGTTACAGTCTTTGTGTAAACCTGAAAGTAGGCTGCTTAGGTTTTTTTTATTGGTAACGCCACATAGCGCTCTGTATGAAAAATCACTGGCTATGCTGTGTGCAGTCAGTGGCTGGTTGGCATTGTTGTAATACTCGCCATTGTAGTGCTGGGCAGCTGGATGTTAACAGCGCGTAGCGTTGCGCAGTTGGAGGTGAGCCGCCAGCAGTGGTGGATGTGGGGAGAGAGATGGCGGAGTTTTGAAATTTGTAAGACTGGGTCTCATGAACTGCTACATACATCATGACTTTTGAACACTATTGAGGTAAATACATTGTTTGTTCTCTATCAAAATCTTTCATTTGCTAACTATGCCTATCAGTAGTTAGTGCCTTCAGTAGTTTGAATCTTTTATTTAGTTGGCAGTAGTGGCGCTCGTTGTATTGCAATAGATGGAGTACCAAGGTTTTTGTGAGGTAAGTGATTTGTGAAACGTATAGGTTAATGTTAGTCAGGGCCATTCTTTGTAGGGATTTTTGAAAGTCAGATTGCGTTGCGCTAAAATTATTGTGTGACAGTTTAAGCACAGTCATGTATAATTGTTCAAAGGGGACGTTTCATATGGCGACCCTCTCCGCAAGACTCTTCGATGGTGATTGTGCACCTGCGCAGTCGCATCAGATGGCTGCTGGCCATCTCTACAAGGACTACAGTGGGTTTACACTTTTGATGGCCCACGAATGCCATTATTTCTACAAGGACTACAGTGGGTGTGCACCACTGGTGGCCCACCAATCCCGTAATCTCTACCAGGACTACAGTGGGTCTGCTCTGTGATGACCTACCTACCAATAGTCTTCAACTTCGACTGACTCTGCTGTGGGTTTGCTCTGTTGTGGCCCATTACCTGTCTGCATGTAAAGAGTCAGCACTGTCTTTCCGTTGGAAGGACAACACTACTTCTTCAAGACTGCATGGAAATCCACTACTTCCATGTGCATTTTCTTTTACTACTCATACTTTGAGAAAATCACTGCTATTTTACTGTGATGAACGATCAGGACTGTCTTTATGGACTGTGAGAAAATTTTAGCTTTTGACCAACATTGCATCGATAAGTGTGTGCATTTCATTTCTTTGTTATTGTAATTATGAAATTTTTTTTCAAATCTGTATTGGCCATTGCCCAAAACAATTTGTAATTTTTTTGGGGGGAGAAGGGGGGCTATGTAAGTGGGCTGTTTAGGTTTTTTTTTTATTGGTAATGCCACACAGCACTCTGTATGAAAAATCCCTGCGAAACCCTACACTTCAGCAGGATAATGCACGACCGCATGTTGCAGGTCCTGTACGGGCCTTTCTGGATACAGAAAATGTTCGACTGCTGCCCTGGCCAGCACATTCTCCAGATCTCTCACCAACTGAAAACCTCTGGTCAATGGTGGCCGAGAAACTGGCTCGTCACAATACGCCAGTCACTGCTCTTGATGAACTCTGGTATTGTATTGAAGCTGCATGGGCAGCTGTACTTGTACACGTCACCCAAGCTCTGTTTGACTCAATGCCCAGGCGTATCAAGGCCGTTATTACGGCCAGAGGTGGTTGTTCTGGGTACTCATTTCTCAAGATATATGCACCCAAATTGCGTGAAAATGTAATCACATGTCAGTTCTAGTATAATATATTTGCCCAATGAATACTCGTTTATCATCTGCATTTCTTTTTGTTATAGCAATTTTAAAGGCCGGTAGTGTACTATTATTAATACTTCACAATCAACTGATCACTCTCACTCTCGACTGATCTTCAGACCTGCACTTGCTACAGCTAGGACTTTTTACTTATTCACTGTTCAGTCTTAATATTTCTGCTTCTGAATGTGAACCAATTTCTTATCCTGCGAATAGTCCGTATTTACAATAATACATGACGAAGGTTTTCAGAACAAGAAAACAGTAGACTATTTGCGACTTTTCTCGAACAAATGCCAGACAGAATGACTTATCGAGATCACTAGAATGGCCGCGACTTTTCTCATAGGTATGTTTAACGTATAAATTACGATGACACGGACGCGCGTGCTACATAGGAAAATAGAACTACTCGATAACTCGCTTCAGTCGAATCAACTAAGGAAGAAACTAATAGCGTGCGGGCTTAGTGGAGGGGGCGGTGCAGGTGCCAATACGGGCGGCCCTGCAAGGGTGGAGGTGGGGTGTGTTCATCCCGCACACCACCTCACCCTCCCCACCACCCTGTATGTATCCGCCACTGCGTTATACTAGTACTTTATTTCATAGAGTTAAGTTACGTGGGAGTTTGCAGTATCGGAAACTACACATCTACTTCCTAAATGTTGGTTCCATGCTTTAATAACGTTTGTCTAAATAAAATAGCAGTCAAATGTTGAGAGACCGTATTCACCGAGTATAGGTGTATCACCATGTTTTCATGTTTTGGTGGCGTTGATGTACAATTCGATAAGACGTTTAATGGAGAGAAAGGTATTCCAGGAGCTAACAATTTCCTACACGGGAAAATCATGCGCTGGCGAGTCATTGAATGTGATCTACATTATACTGAAAGAAGAATACTGATTTTATTGAGGTTACTGTGGTGCACTGTACTGCATTTCTCAGTCTATTACGGAATTAACTATACGGTAGAACGAAATAATGGACAAAAATACAGCTAGTATGACGTCAGCCTCAACTTGAACATCAGTAAGTGAAAAGGTAGAAGCTTACGCTACACTACTGGGGCAGTCTAAGCTAATAAAGTTTGAAAAGTATTTCATTATAGAGGATGTTTCTCGAAGTAACATAGGCTGTTTAAAAAGCTCCACCTCTTGATGTTGGAGGAGGAGATTACTTTCTAAGGTCCCGTCGACAACGAGATCATTAGAGACGGAGCACAAGCTCGGATTGGGGAAGGATGGGGAAGGAAATCAGCCGCGCCCTTTCAAAGGAACCATCCCGGCATTTGCCTGAAGTGATCTAGGGAAATCACGGAAAACCTAAATCAGGATGGCCGGACGCGGGATTGAACCGTCGTCCTCCCGAATGCGAGTCCAGTGTGCTAACCACTGCGCCACCTCGCTCGGTCTTGATGTTGGTTACAATGGATGTTGTTGCGGTGCAGTTCCCTAGATCTCTTGCATCTTATGACTTAACAAAAACTCCTGCTGCTAGGTGGACGTGTTCGACAAATAAAATTTCTTATTAATACCAACAATCCGATGAGGCAAATGCAACAGCTCGAAAACCAGCCAAAAGAACAATGAATAACATAGATGGTCAATAGATTGCAGTGCAATAAAGCGGCTGGGGAGGATGAAATTAAGTCGGAACTCATCAAATACTGTGGAACGTCAGGTCTTAAATGGCTACACAGGATAATTCAAATGGCGTGGGAGTCGGGACAGGTTCCATCAGACTGGACAAAAGCAGTAATCACACCAACCTTTAAACATGGAAACAGAAAAGATTGTAACAACTAGAGAGGTATCTCTTTAATCGGCGTTGTGGGTAAAATCTTCTCAAGTTCTGTTGAAAGGAAAGAGCGAGTATTGGATGAGGACAAACTGGATGAAAATCAGTGTGGGTTTAGGCCTCTTAGAGGTTGTCAGGACCAGATCTTTAGCTTACGGCAAATAATGAAGAAGTTTTACGAGTGCAACAGGCAGTTGTATCTATGCTTTATAGTTCTGGAAAAGGCATATGACCAGGTTCCTAGAAGGAAGTTGTTGTCTATTCTACGAGATTATGGAATAGGAGGCAAACTTTTGCAAGCAATTAAAGGTCTTTACATAAATAGTCAGGCAGCAGTTAGAGTTGACGGTAAATTGAGTTCAGGGTTCAGAGTAGTTTCAGGGGTAAGACAAGGCTGCAACCTGTCTCCACTGTTGTTCATACACTCCTGGAAATGGAAAAAAGAACAAATTGACACCGGTGTGTCAGACCCACCATACTTGCTCCGGACACTGCGAGGGGGCTGTAAAAGCAATGATCACACGCACGGCACAGCGGACACACCAGGAACCGCGGTGTTGCCCGTCGAATGGCGCTAGCTGCGCAGCATTTGTGCACCTCCGCCGTCAGTGTCAGCCAGTTTGCCGTGGCATACGGAGCTCCATCGCAGTCTTTAACACTGGCAGCATGCCGCGACAGCGTGGACGTGAACCGTATGTGCAGTTGACGGACTTTGAGCGAGGGCGTATAGTGGGCATGCGGGAGGCCGGGTGGACGTACCGCCGAATTGCTCAACACGTGGGGCGTGAGGTCTCCACAGTACATCGATGTTGTCACCAGTGGTCGGCGGAAGGTGCACGTGCCCGTCGACCTGAGACCGGACCGCAGCGACGCACGGATGCACGCCAAGACCGTAGGATCCTACGCAGTGCCGTAGGGGACCGCACCGCCACTTCCCAGCAAATTAGGGACACTGTTGCTCCTGGGGTATCGGCGAGGACCATTCGCAACCGTCTCCATGAAGCTGGGCTACGGTCCCGCACACCGTTAGGCCGTCTTCCGCTCACGCCGCAACATCGTGCAGCCCGCCTCCAGTGGTGTCGCGACAGGCGTGAATGGAGGGACGAATGGAGACGTGTCGTCTTCAGCGATGAGAGTCGCTTCTGCCTTGGTGCCAATGATGGTCGTATGCGTGTTTGGCGCCGTGCAGGTGAGCGCCACAATCAGGACTGCATACGACCGAGGCACACAGGGCCAACACCCGGCATCATGGTGTGGGGAGCGATCTCCTACACTGGCCGTACATCTCTGGTGATCGTCGAGGGGACACTGAATAGTGCACAGTACATCCAAACCGTCATCGAACCCATCGTTCTACCATTCCTAGACCGGCAAGGGAACTTGCTGTTCCAACAGGACAATGCACGTCCGCATGTATCCCGTGCCACCCAACGTGCTCTAGAAGGTGTAAGTCAACTCCCTGGCCAGCAAGATCTCCGGATCTGTCCCCCAATGAGCATATTTGGGACTGGATAAAGCGTCGTCTCACGCGGTCTGCACGTGCAGCACGAACGCTGGTCCAGCTGAGGCGCCAGGTGGAAATGGCATGGCAAGCCGTTCCACAGGACTACATCCAGCATCTCTACGATCGTCTCCATGGGAGAATAGCAGCCTGCATTGCTGCGAAAGGTGGATATACACTGTAGTAGTGCCGACATTGTGCATGCTCTGGTGCCTGTGTCTATGTGCCTGTGGTTCTATCAGTGTGATCATGTAATGTATCTGACCCCAGGAATGTGTCAATAAAGTTTCCCCTTCCTGGGACAATGAATTCACGATGTTCTTATTTCAATTTCCAGGAGTTGACTTACACGTTCTAGAGCACGTTGGGTGGCACGGGATACATGCGGACGTGCATTCTCCTGTTGGAACAGCAAGTTCCCTTGCCGGTCTAGGAATGGTAGAACGATGGGTTCGATGACGGTTTGGATGTACCGTGCACTATTCAGTGTCCCCTCGACGATCACCAAAGGTGTACGGCCAGTGTGGGAGATCGATCCCCACACCATGATGCTGAAGACGACACGTCTCCATTCTTCCCTCCATTCACGCCTGTCGCGACACCACTGGAGGCGGGCTGCACGATGTTGGGGCGTGAGCGGAAGATGGCCTAACGGTGTGCGGAACCGTAGCCCAGCTTCATGGAGACGGTTGCGAATGGTCCTCGCCGATACCCCAGGAGCAACAGTGTCCCTAATTTGCTGGGAAGTGGCGGTGCGGTCCCCTACGGCACTGCGTAGGATCCTACGGTCTTGGCGTGCATCCGTGCGTCGCTGCGGTCCGGTCCCAGGTCGACGGGCACGTGCATCTTCCCCCGACCACTGGCGACAACATCGATGTACTGTGGAGACCTCACGCCCCACGTGTTGAGCAATTCGGCGGTACGTCCACCCGGCCTCCCGCATGCCCACTATACGCCCTCGCTCAAAGTCCGT
This sequence comes from Schistocerca gregaria, assembly GCF_023897955.1. Taxonomy (NCBI): domain Eukaryota; kingdom Metazoa; phylum Arthropoda; class Insecta; order Orthoptera; family Acrididae; genus Schistocerca; species Schistocerca gregaria. The sequence continues at coordinate 370,323,188 of NC_064927.1, forward strand.
CAACTGCACATACGGTTCACGTCCACGCTGTCGCGTCATGCTACCAGTGTTAAAGACTGCGATGGAGCTCCGTATGCCACGGCAAACTGGCTGACACTGACGGCGGAGGTGCACAAATGCTGTGCAGCTAGCGCCATTCGACGGGCAACACCGCGGTTCCTGGTGTGTCCGCTGTGCCGTGCGTGTGATCATTCCTTTTACAGCCCCCTCGCAGTGTCCGGAGCAAGTATGGTGGGTCTGACACACCGGTGTCAATTTGTTCTTTTTTCCATTTCCAGGAGTATATATATATATATATATATATATATATATATATATATATATATATATATATATATATATATAATTCCAATCGCAAAGAAAGCAGGTGTTGACAGATGTGAAAATTACCGAACAATTAGTTTAATAAGCCACAGCTGCAAAACACTAACGCAAATTCCTTACAGACGAATTGAAGAACTAGTAGAAGCCAACCTTGGGGAAGATCGGTTTGGATTCCGTAGAAGTTCTGGAACACGTGAGGCAATACTGACTCTACGACTTAGCTTAGAAGAAAGATTATGGAAAGGCAAACCTACGTTTCTAGCATTTGTAGACTTAGGGAAAACTTTTGACAATGTTGACTGGAATAATCTCTTTCAAATTCTAAAGGTGGCTGGGGTAAAATACAGGGGGCGAAAGGCTATTTACAATATGTACAGAAAACAGATGGCAGTTATACGAGTCGAGGGACATGAAAGGGAAGCAGCGGTTGGGAAAGGAGTGAGACAGGGTTGTAGCTTTTCCCCGATGTTATTCAATCTGTATATTGAGCAAGCAGTAAAGGAAACAAAAGAAAAATTCGGAGTAGGTATTAAAATCCATGGAGAAGAAATAAAAACTTAGAGATTCGCCGATGACATTGTAATTCTGTCACTGATAGCAAAGGACTTGGAAGAGCACCTCGACGGAATGGACAGTGTCTTGAAAGGAGGGTAAAAGATGAACATCAACAAAAGCAAAACGAGGATAATGGGATGTAGTCGAATTACGTGGGTGATGCTGAGGAAATTAGATGAGTAAATGAGACACTTAAAGTAGTAAACGAGTTTTGCTATTTGGGGAGCAAAATAACTGATGATGGTCGAAGTAGAGTGGATATAAAATGTAGACTGGCAATGGCAAGGCAAGCGTTTCTGAAGAAGAGAAATTTGTTAACATCGAGTATAGATTTAAGCGTCAGGAAGTCGTTTCTGAAAGTATTTGTATGGAGTGTAGCAATGTATGGAAGTGAAACATGGACGATACATAGTTTGGACAAGAAGAGAATAGAAGCTTTAGAAATGTCGTGCTATAGAAGAATGCTGAAGATTAGATGCATAGATCACATAACTAATGACGAGGTATTGAACAGGATTGGCCACAACTTGACTAGAAGAAGGGATTGGTTGGTAGGACATGTTCTGAGGCATCAAGAGATCGCCAATTTAGTACTGGAGGACAGCGTGGAGGGTAAACATCGTAGAGGGAGACCAAGAGATGATCACACTAAGCAGATTCAGAAGGATGTAGGCTGCAGTAGGTACTGGGAGATGAAGAAGCTTGCACAGGATAGAGCAGCATGGAGAGCTGCATCAAACCAGTCTCAGGACTGAAGACCACGACAACAACAACATGACATATATCGAATACCGGATCAGCGACAAACGAGTACAAGCACTAAAACCTTTGTCGGAAAAGATCGGCGTTTTTATGGGGCAAATAGGAATTAGGGGATAGTAGGATGAGAGGTACTTCTAAAAAATATTCATGATTAAGGTATGAACCTCTCATTTTTTTTCTACCCGCCAGTCAATTAAGAGGACGCCGTGGTAATGATGTACAACAATATAGTTAAAAGTTAATAATTGTTATGAACTTCGAATCACATTTTGTTTTTGTTTTTTGGAAATACAGAGCAAGGTCCGCAGCTCGTAGTTCAGTGGCTGGCCTTGCTGCTTCTGGATCACAGGGCCCCAGATTCGATTCCCGGACGGGTTGGAGATTTTCTCTACCCGGGGACTCGGTGTTTGTGTTATTTTCACCATTTCATCATCATCATCATCATCTTCATCATCATTATTCCGAAGTGGTGTTAGAAAGTGCATCCAACTACCCCTTGAACTAACCACGGCAAATCTGGTAATAGCCATGTCGATCCTGTGGCCATGCGGGACGAAGGCACAAGCAAAAGAAGAAGTAATACAGAACAAGGAAAAGGTAGCTTGTACACAGGGCGTTAGGGGTATAAGTGCAATATTTCTAGTGATGACTGAGGACAGTGTGTCGAACAATATTATATTAATATTTACTTCATTTAGAGACTAATAAGTATAGTTATTATGAGTAGTATGTTTTTGGGTTGATTATTACAGGTGGCACAAGCAAGCCATTGATGTTTATTTTCCCCTGGGCAGCAGGCCAATTATTGAAGTGGGCATACGTGGAGCAAAAGGACAGTCTATACTGATAGATGTAGTAAACTTCACTGTGCTGGTACCACTATGCGGAAAACATCACCTAGTAAACTAAGCGATGTGTTTGCAGGAATATTATTAGGTGTAGTGAAGAAAAAAACTTACCCACTGAAGTTGGTACATAGTAAGGTACCAATGAAAGTAACGTCCGCCCTTCCAAACTATATACACAAAGTGTTAGGTGTATAAATGCAGATATTCTTATTGGTGACGGAGGGCAGTCTAATGAACAACATGACATCAGTAGTTACTTCATTAGCAGACCTGTTTTTAGACTGTTTACTACCTCCAAGAACATGTGGGAATAGCATACCATTAATGATCATTTCCCCCTGGGCAGCAGTCAGATGTTGAAGTGTGGATGCATGGAAGCAAAACGGTTAGTATATACTGACCAGCGTACACCACTTAGTGGTGTCGTTGCGACAGTACAGAAAACACCAGGTTGTAAATTGTGTGATGTGTTTCCAGAAATACTGTTAGACGGAGGGAAAAAACTCGCTGAAGTGATCACATTATCTGCACTTATATCCCTAACACCCAGTATTTTCAAATCGTTTCATCCTGCCAAGGCACTGAACCTTCACATGATACAAAGTATAATCTTTAAATTCATGTGCGATTTCCTACACTTCATTTGGAGAACTTCTCGATACAGTCTGTAACCCTAGAAGTTGTGATTCTTATAATTATAACCTCCACGCTGCATGTAGAAAGTTTCCATCATAATCTTTTTTCTAAAACTGCGAGAGGAATTGTGATTTGTTTTTTAATAGCACTAGGGAACGGAAAGAACCAGTGTTTCCACTTTAAGGAAATGGAGTGTATAGGTTTCAGCAAAACCAGAAAGCATATCCCAAAAAAATTTTCAATAACGCGGCGTGCACGACTTAGACTGTAAGTGAATGTTCTATTGGCACTTGATAGTAATCGGTGGCTGTAGTTAGAGGTGTGTCTTTGTCAAAGTTCATAACACTGAATCGAGGCAGCTCCGGTACAAAGACCCGCAACATTTTCCCGGTGTGGACTAGATTTATGCTCGACGCGAGTCATTCTCAACCACTTCAACTCGCTATGGGAGAGAAAGTAACTGTAAGAAAAATTTGGCTAGATCCACTTGAGCCGCTACGTCGAAAGTGTAATCGGATCACTGCAGACATTGTATTCCCTAATTAGTCAGTAATTTCCTTTCAAACGTAGAATGCATTTACCAACCACTTTGATATTATTCTGTACATAAAATTTTTCATCTAAAGTGTGGAATGCAGCTCCTTTTCAAACTAGGTTTATTTACAGGTGAGGTGTTTCGCACTGCCGGCTGCTGTGACCGAGCGGTTCTAGGCGCTTCAGTCTGTAACCGCGCGACCGCTACGGTAGCAGGTTTGAATCCTGCCTCGGGCATGGATGTGTTTGTTGTCCTTAGGTTAGTTAGGTTTAAGTAGTTCTAAGTTCTAGGGGACTGACGACTTCAGATGTTAAGTCCCATAGTGCTCAGAGCCATTTGAACCACTTTTGTTTCGCGCTTGTAAGATATTACGTTTGAAAATAAGACATGCCCACAGTTTACTTAAGAGTGGCAGCTGGTTTGTATCTCCTTTGAGCGCCACTCCGAGCTGTACGTTTCCACACTAGGATGAGCTGTGCGTGGAACTCTCTTCAAATAACTGTCAGACAGGTTTACGGCTGAGCGGAGAAGAGCCAAGTATCCAGTCGCGGTGATGAAGCAATGCGCAAATGCTGCTCACCGTTATGGCCTGTAACCTCATTACCTCGGCCGCGGCTGATACGATAGAACGTGATGTAACCAAGCGCAGGTTCCTGCTTTACCGCGTATCCTTGGAATTACACGGATTTACCGTGCAACATACACATCTGTGAAAGAAAATAAAAATATTTACTTTTGTCAGTCTCTTTCATTTTCTTCTTGGGCATTTTCGAGAGTTTACACCCTCATCTTCGGGCCTACATAAGCATTTTATTTCCTGGATTTAGTCAGTTTTCCGCCTTACGCTTAACTTCGCTACAAATTAGTTATTGTGCGTTACTTGTTATCATGGTAACCCACTACAATGTAAACGATAACAAAGCTACCTACAAGATATTCCAGCAAAAAGCCCACTTCATGTCCTTCCATATAAACATTTGTATCGCTGAACATTGTACATAAATACAAAACCCAAAAAAAAAGGAAAATACCAGGAGTAACACTCTCTTTCCTCTCCCACCCGTAAATCAGTATTCTGTCACCTAAACTCCAACTGCCGTTCCACATCTCCAGTTCTCACTGCATATTCAACACCCATAATACTCACATACAACTTCCTTTTCTGCACTTTCACAAAACCCACATCAAAATTCCACTACTCACGTCACTACAATTCTCACCTACCAATTCATAAAACCATTTACAACTGGCAAGAGTACTTACTCGTTCACCTGCAGTTCACAGCTAACAGCTAATTTTAAATTTTTAACCTTATTCATTATTTAAAATATCCTGCAAGCATTTTAAAAACATTCCATAAGCTGAAGAGTGCCGTTTCTGTAGCTGATAGCTCACTCCAGTGGTGGGACAATAAAACGACTGATGGGAAAGAGATGGACTGCAAAACTAGCTCCAACATTTCTGTACTTCTAATACGCTTTGGAAGTGGTACGTTGTCATGGAGGGCGAATGTTGATGGGAGACAAAAGAAATCGCCATGAGTGCCTCAGGGATGTAGGATATGACCGCGCTCTTGCTCTGACAGGGTGCGCTGCAGTTTGAGACTGTTAGTTGATGACGCTGTAGTGAACAGACAAGAGGACGGCTCGGTGGTCATATGGTAAAGTGGCAGATCATAAAAGCAGGAGAAGCCTTTTGATTTTTGCAATACGTGTTTTTCATCCATTCAGTTTAGCAGAAGACGCCGATTATGTCATATTACATTCCAACAAAGGATACCGTATTGATAACCGTGAATGTAGGAATTACTAAATTTTAATGAATTGTGAAAGAAGAAGAAATTAATTAAAATAGGCAGTATTAATAACGCGGAAAAAATCTGTCCGATGAAGGTATCATCCGACGAGCGCAAGGACGGGCTGTAGGGGTGAATTGAGGCCCGAGTAAGAAAACAATAAAAAAAAAAAAACTTAGCGTGGAAGTCTGATGATGGAAAAATGTGGTAAAGCGCCAGACTACAAAAGCAAACAAAGCCTTTAGAGTTTGGTCATTCTTACATTCACGTCCAGAAGAAAACCCAACACCTTCAACGAGAAGAGATAGAACGTTCATATTCACAGGACAAGTGTTCTATGTCCTTCCGCGAACCATTCAGCACACAGCCGTTGCACTGCCGGAACCCTGTGTCTCACAGGAGCAGCAGTTTCCTGGATGGCTGCATCACATTCTCTTCCGTCAATAATGCGCCCACTTTCAGACTTACTGATACGACGGTAAGGTTCGCGCATAGGCCTACGTCTGCGGGGCATCCTGCACGTCACACTGATCCATTGCCTTCCGTTTATAGCGACAACGAGAACTACAGACACATTTTCCCTGTGGTGGTGTTTCGCAGTGACATCGATGTTGTTCTTGAATGCGCCAGCCGACATGGTTCAAATGCTAACCATTTCTGTAGAATGTAGTAACATACATGTCCTGCGAACATGGACGTCCTATCTCTAGTCGTTTGAGGTGTTCTGTTTTTTTTTTCTGAACATGAATGTATTTTTCAAGCATTTAATTTGGCAGAAGACGCCGATTATGCTACGTTACTCTCCACTGAAGAATATAATATTTATGTCCGTGAATGTAGAAACTACAAAATTTTAACTAACATTCAATAAGAAGAATTTAATTAGTTAAGGAAATACGAATAGAGCTCAAACAAGCTATCTGATGAAAACATAATAGCTATGGCGAGCGCAAGGACTGCCTTTCGGAGTGTAGCGTTGCAAAGCGACAAAGCGACGACATAAAATGGAAAGAGCACATAAGGGCAGTTATAGGGAAGGGAAATGGTCGACTTTTGCTCACTGGAAGAATTCAAAGTGTAGCTCACCTATAAAGGAAATAACATACAGAATAGTTCTGCGAGCCATAATTGACTTCTGCTTCAGTGTCTGGAATCCCCACCAAGTCGCATTAAAGGAGGACATCGAAGTAATTATGAGACACGCTGCTAGATTTGTAAATTCGATATTCGATGAACCCGTTAGTATAACGGGGATGCTCCATGGAATCTAATGCTATTCCCTGAAAGGGAGAAGAAGATATTTTCGCGGAACACTGTTGAGAAAGTTTAGGCAACACGCATTTGATACATTGCAGAACGATCCTGCCCTACCAGTAGACGTCTTGCGTAACGACCGCTAAGAGAAAATAAGAGAAAGCATGCCCATAGACAGTCGTTTTTCCCACGCTCCATTTGCGAGTCCGACAGGAAACGGAATAACTTGCAGTGGTGCACGGTATCTTTGCCATGCATCGCACGGTGACTTGCGGAGTATGTACGTGAATGTAGATGTAAAAGAATGCTTCCTACCTTGCTCCATTTCAGCAAGGAATTTGTTGCTTCTTAGGTTCTATTTTGGCGTTGTGTGTGGTTAACTCGGCACTGATATTCGGTGCCGGAGAGAGAGTAGCATGGTTACCATTAGAACACAGCAGTTAATTGGTGTACAACATCTAGTAATTCCTGTTCCTGCTGTTATTCCTTACCTGCACAAAACAAGGACTTGTATACATATGAAAGATAGTGTTTATAAATGAAACTCACAAAATTGTAGATGTTCTAGAGTATTAACTGGTTTCTGGTTTGCAACGCCATTAATTGACTAAACTGACTATCGTCGCCAAAAAAGATACAGAATTGGCGAACAACGTTTTTTTAAATAAATATTATGCATCGCGAGGAACGTGCAAGCAAACAGCAAGTGTTGTCTTCGACAGTGAAATGGTAAAACAATTGAAATGGTAAACAGTAAATAAATGTAAAAGGAGCAAACCAGAGAAAATTAAGACAAAACACAGAAAAAAATAGTACACGTGTGTGTGTGTGTGTGTGTGTGTGTGTGTGTGTGTGTGTGTGTCGCACACAAATATAAAATAAAAGGCGGGTGGGGGGTGAGGGGAATATCAGTAACGAATTACTCTCAACAGAAGAGAGGATGTACTTGTAATAAAACAACCTAGTAGCCTGCATGTCAATTGAGATTGAAGTAACAGTCACAATAAATAAAGGTATTAAATGTGCTCCACCATGCACAATTTCTGAAACATGTTCAGGAGATTACTGAAACAGGAGTAACGGCTACGCAACATTTGGTTCAACAGGTAGTGTTTACATAAGAATGTTACTCCAAAATTCGTCGACATTGGATCAAAGTATACTTCGTCAGCTACAATGAAAGCTAACAAGGTGGACGAGAGAACGTGGGTAAGAGAAGAAATTCGAAACAGGTACAGGATATGTGATTACGTTAAGTTCACATTTAAAACTTTGTCACGTGCTTATTACAACCATTACTCATCCGTGCGAGTTCGACAGTTTTCATTGCGATGCGGGTGTCCACCAAATATATCTATGTCAAAAAGAAAAACTGTTGCAGGTAACAAAATATAAACCGTTGACAACACCTGTTCACAATCAACAGTTTGCTTATCGAATAATGTACTTACCAAATATAATGATTACTGTGGATGAGCTCAAAGTAATGAAAATAAAGGTATTAAATACGAGTATGTTCTGTCATGCACAATTTCCGCAATAACTACAAACCAGCATTTTGTAAAACTAATAATACATAAAAAATGTTATTCAGTAGCAAAGACAAAATGCAACGTTTGGAGCAAAGTGATGTATATAAAATCACTTGCAAGCAGAGTGAAAAAGTGTGTACTAATCAGTCAAGCAAAGCAGTGGCAATTAGGCTACATGAACGAGAGAGAGGCTCGCGATTGAGGAAGAAAGATTGGATCTTTGCTGAGAATTTTTTAGTAGAAAACCATTCATATGAAGTAAAATATGAAATTTTAGTTTCTGTCAAGAAAATCAGAAAAATGACCCTACTGGAAATACTGCTAAACGACAAACACATGACGCGGAATACCAGCCTAGTATTAAACGATCAGACTCAATTGCCATTTTTCCCTTTGTTAAATTAAGTTTTCGTTACAAATACTTCATTAAAAAACGGTAAATTCATCTTATTTATCATCATTTGTCAAATGTATCTTCACATAAAAAACTTTGTTTAGACCTTTTTGTTAATTTAATTATTGGAATGTTTTCCTGTCCAAACACACTGTCATTTTTGTATCTTTTCTACACAGTCGAATACATACACTCGCTGGAGCGAAAGTTGACAGCTGTAGCGAAACTAACGCTCCAAGCGATGAGAAAGCAGAGTCACGTGCGTCGTAAGGTAATGTTTGTTTTTAATTATTTTCTACTTAATTAACGAAATCTCTGTTATATTTTTGCGTTCTATGTGTTAGTATATTACCAAGGCACATGAATTATTGTGAAATACATGTAAATCAGCCGAAATACACTGATTCGATGACATAAGCATAAACTTATTCATGAAGAAATACTTTGGAATATGTTAATATTTACAGCTTTTTCCGCTGAGAGCATGAGAATATAAACTAGTATTTCGTGCATAAAAATAATATATTTTTATTGTTATTTTCTTATGCAACTTTCCTTGATACTTAAAGCAATTTTATGGAGTCTAATGATTCGCGCATTCTTACGCTAGACTCGACTAACTAATACACGAATATCTTTGTAAATGTGATCATTTTTGCTTCAAAAACGAATATGTTGAAGGATTATGCCGTTTGTGGCTCAGATTTAGCAACAATTCTGGAATTGGTTTCCTCTATGTTGGGTAACAGTTTCGTTAGTTTTGATGATTTATTATCACGTTTACGTGGCTTTCCCTTATGGTACAGTTGTGATGGCTTATTTGATACTTGAAATAACATAGGTTTTATATTCCATATAGGTTTCCTACGCTCCACATTCACTAATTTGGCTGAAAGAGCAGCGAACAAAACTCTGCCTTTCTGGGCAGATACATGACGCTTTTCTGCAAAACGTCAGGCTTTCTGGTGTTTCCGCGGGTCCGCTACGGTCGCAGGTTCGAATCCTGCTTCGGGCATGGATGTGTGTGATGTCCTTAGGTTATTTAGGTTTAAGTAGTTCTAACTTCTAGGGGACTAATGACCTCAGCTGTTAAGTCCCATAGTGCTCAGAGCCATTTGAACCATTTCTGGTGTTTACTATCAATTTTTTGTTATCAAAGGGAAACGACATTATTCAGCAACTGTCTGTTCGTTACAAGAGAATCGCAAATAAACTGTTGTGCAATGCAACGTTTTTTTACCTCCCAGGGTCCTTAGGAAACTAAATAATGGCAAAAAGTGGTGGCATTTTTTATTTATTGTCGGTCTTTATGGCATTCCATAAACTTCCTATTCTAAAAGCTATGTTACGAATCAATATAAATATTAGTATTCTCACTCATCCGATATCGTATTGAGAGGTGTCGCTTGTTAGTCGCTTGGGGCGCTGCTATCTTTGTGGGTATCAAAAACGAGACCGAGCGTCGCGACTGTGATGTTAGCTTGTGCTTCCGTACAAATAATATCTGTCGTACTTAATTGTTTTCTGTGTTTGCGAAGTTCGGCAACGGCCTTGCCGCTGTGGATACACCGGTTCCGTGAGATCACCGAAGTTAAGCGATGTGGGGCGTTGTTGGCACTTGTATGGGTGACCATTCAGGCCGCCATGCGCTGTCGCAATTTTTCGGGGTTCACTCAGCCTCGTGATGCCAATTGAAGAGCTACTCGACAGAATAGTAGCGGCTTCGGTCGAGAATCCCATATTACGACCGGGTAAGCGGTGTGCTGACCCCATGCCCCTTTTATCCGCATCCTCCACCGACGATGACACATGGCCTGAAGACGGAGTGCTTTTTGAGTGTTTGCGACTTTCAGTTGTCACCTGAAGATCATCAGAGAAGCTGAAAGCCGGTCAGTGACCGAAAGAACTTTAGTATATGTTTTGCTTTTTAAACGAATCATAACAAAATTAATTAATTTCATACAAGAGCATTAATGAAGAGCTTAAAGAGATGTTACATATGGAAGGTAATTTGTAAACAGAGTAAAAGATAGGAATTTATATTTAGTGTTCATGTTTACTGGTTCGTTCCCTTTGCAATTATTTAATGTTTAACACTGCAATTAATTTACCACTGGCCTGTCAAAGATGACATTTGCTTTGTGTGTGCATCTTACTCTTACGTGTAACATCTTTTTTAATGTGGTTCACCAATATAGTATTTTCTTTGTCGACGATAGCCAGTTGAATACTGATGGTGGCCTTGTAACCCGGAAACCGGCTGAAGAAATGAATCCATAATTTTGCGCTTTTGATTTAGGATTAAGAAGTTTTTCACGCAAGAAGCGACGGCTGCTGCTGAAGATTAAGCGTTTGAAGAGGCTAAACATGTAAGAGCACCAGTGTGTTATTGACTCCCAGCACGGAATCTTCGTACCCCATCTCTTTGCTTGCAGTGTTAATACTATGTGCAACTTGATGTGAAGGTCGATGGCAGCATGTCGTGACCTCACATAAATGCAGGATGCTTTCGATCGGTACCCCTGGGATATGTAGGCTAGCACAAGTGGGGTTTTTGTAGGAATCAGGAACATTCTATAATAATTAGCACTGGAATACTTTAGTAAATAACTTTTACTTATCTTTGTCCTGCTACTGCACTCCAGGAGCATAACTAATAACAACTATCTTTCTTGAATACAAAGGACTCATTAACAAACATTAACTGGATTACACAACATGCAAGAAAACACAATGCTGGTATTACGTGCGTAATACATGGGCGAACTAGAGGCTGAGAACTTAGCGAGCTGAAAGCTATTCTAATCTGACTTCGCTGACGACCTGTAACTGACTTGGCCAGTGCGATCTGCAAGTCTCTGCACGTTCCATACGGCGGCGCTGCAAGCGCCAGTGAGTCCAAAGAGGTTGCTAGTGTTAGACCGCTATCGATTATCGCAACCTCTAGCGTGGTGTCTAACGTTGACATTACACGACTGTGAACTTTCGCATAGCATGTATCCGAGGCGGCACGTGGGTACCAACTCGGTATTCAGCTAGCGTGGTGTGAGACACTGTCGATAAACCATATCCAGGCCGGCAGGCTCAGCAGCCATCTGCCCTCGTGGTTAGTCCGCAAATGCATTCGATCCAGGCGGGGCTTGCCTGCCCGAGTCCCGGAAGCGGAGCATTAATGCACTCACCTACCCAGGTAGGTAAGAAGTGACGAGAGAATCCGTTGGCATGTAGTTTGTATCATCACCTACACAAATCAAAGCATCACTCAAGTAATAAATATCCTGGGGAGAAAAGAAAAAGAAAAGAAAAAACCTACACCGTAGTCTAAAGATGAGGATCCAAATGCTCTATAAAGGACCAAAGTCTCAAAATTGAAATGTCGGTTTACGGAAGAAAAAAAGATCGTCTATTTAACTGTAAGACGTTCAGTAGAAAACATTTTCCCATGTGAATGGGATTTGTTTTCTACGACGGGCTTTCAGTAAGTAATGCAACAAATTTTTTCCTGAAAGCAGGTTGATTTTATTCAGGGCTTTGATAAAGGTCGGATTGTAGCCTACGCGATTGCGGTTTATCGTTTCGCGACATTGCTGCTCGCGTTGGTCGAGATCCAATACGGTTAGCAGAATATGGAATCGATGGGTTCAAGAGGGTAATACGGAACGCTGTGCTGGATCCCAACGGCCTCGTATCACTTGCAGTCGAGATGACAGGCATCTTATTCGCATGGCTGTAACGGATCGTGCAGCGACGTCTCGATCCCTGAGTCAACAGGTGGGGACGTTTGCAAGACAACAACCATCTGCACGAACAGTTCGACGACGTTTGCAGCAGCGCGGACTATCAGCTCGGAGACCATGGCTGCGGTTACCCTTGACGCTGCATCATAGACACGAGAGCCCGCGATGGTGTACTCAACGACGAACCTGGGTGCACGAATGGCAAAACGTCATTTTTTCGGATGAATCCAGGTTGTGTTTACAGCATCATGATGGTCGCATCCGAGATTGGCGACATCGCGGTGGACGCACATTGGAAGCGAGTATTCGTCATCGCCATACTGGCGTATCACCCGGCGTGATGGTATGGGGTGCCATTGTTTACACGTCTCGGTCACCTCTTGTTCCCATTGACGGCACTTTGAAAAGTGGACGTTACATTTGAGATGTTTTATGACCCGTGGCTCTACTCTTCATTCGATCCCTGCGAAACCCTACATTTCAGCAGGATAATGCACGACCGCATTTTGCACGTCCTGTATGGGCCTTTCTGGATACGGAAAATGTTCGACTGCTGCCCTGGCCAGCTCATTCTTCAGATCTCTGACCAATTGAGAACGTCTGTTCAATGATGGTCGAGCAACTGGCTCGTCACAATACGCCAGTCACTACTCTTGATGAACTCTAGTATTGTGTTGAAGCTGCATGGGCAGTTGTACCTGTACACGCCATCCCAGCTCCGTTTGACTCAATGCCCAGGCGTATCGAGGCCGTTATTACAGCCAGAGGTGGTTGTTCTGGGTACTCATTTCTCAGGATCTATGCAGCGAAATTGCGTGGAAATGTAATCACATGTCAGTACTAGTATAATATATTTGTCCAATGAATACCCGTTTATCATCTGCATTTCTTCTTGGTGCGGTAATTTTAATGGGCAGTAGTGTAGTTCTAAGTCTAGGGGTCTGATGACCTCAGTTGTAAAGTCCAACAGTGCTTAGAGCCATTTGAACCATTTTGGAGCCACCCTACTGGGAGGGCCTGTATGCCTGTGTTGCACCACTCTATTGGTCGACCTCGGAGCCAAAGTCTAGCTGCAACAATAACTTTCCCACCATCCACGTTGCTTCCCGCGGAGTGTATCCTTCATTGTGACAAACAGATGGACATCGGAAGGTGAGAGATCCGGGTCCTAGGCTGGAGGAGGAAGAACAGGGCAACGAAGTTTTGTCAGCTCCTCTCTGGTGCGTGGACTTGTGTCAGGTCTTGCGTTGCCATGGAGAAGGAGAAGTTGTTTTGAAATTTTGTGGCGAGGAACACGCTGAGTCGTTTCTTGAGCTTGTATTGTATTGTATTGTATGTTAACCGGGGACCTAGAAACGACGGAGAGGCTCTGTCCCCGCCGCAGCCGCAGTGGTCCACAACCCCATGACGACTACCGCAGTCCACTTCACCCCTCCGCTGCCTCACACCGAACCCAGGGTTATTGTGTGGTTCGGTCCCCGGTGGAACCCCCAGGGAACGTCTCACACCAGACGAGTGTAACCCCTATGTTTGCGTGGTAGAGTAATAGCAGTGTTCGCGTACGTGGAGAACTTGTTTGCCCAGCAATCGCCGATATAGTGTTACTGAGGCGGAATAAGGGGAACCAGCCTGCATTCGCCGAGGCAGACGGAAAACCGCCTATAAACCATCCACAGACTGGCCGGCACACCGGACCTCGACACAAAACCGCCGGGCGGTTTCGTACCGGGGACCAGGCGCTCTTTCCCGCCCGGAAAGCCGTGCGTTAGACCGCACGGCCAACCGGGAGGGCTTCTTGAGCTTACTGGGGATATCACAGTACACTTCAGAGTTGATCGTTGCACCATGAGTGAGGGCATCAAACAGAGCAACCCCTGTTAGAGTCCCAGGAGTCCGGCGAGATGACTTTGCCGGCTGAGGGTCAACTTTGGGCTTTTTCTTCGAAGGAGAGGTAGTGTGGCGACCCTCCATGGATGGCCGTTTTGTTTCCGGTTCGAAGTTGTTTCATCGCCTGGGACGATGTTCAACAAAAATTGTCACGCTCAGCCACATAATGCGCAATCAATTCTGAATAGAGTGTCTTTCGTTGCTCTTTATCGTCTTCTGTTGGGCGACGTGGAAACCAAAGGGCACACGCCTTTGAGCACACCAGCTGGCGGACGAATGACGAGTGTGTCAGAGACGTCTAGTCGAGCAGCGAGGTGTTGGATTGTGATCCGCCATTACATCGAAAGAGAGTGTCAGCGCATTCCAACACTGCATTGGGTCACAGCTGCTTGCGGTCGACGGCACGTGCGAGATCGGATAAGTTTGCGCGACGTTGTTGCGATAATGACAAACTTATCGCCCAATGACTTATCACGGTATAAGTGTATACGCATGTGTGTGGGTGTGTGCACTTATCACGTGATAATTATATATTTTTATTTTTATAATTATTTATGATTTTGGTTGGGGTGACTTTCAATATTGTGGGCTAGCATGAAACTTTTAATTAACTTATACTGCGATAACACTCGTACGGGCCGGCGGCGGTGGACGTGCGGTTCTAGGCGTTGCAGTCCGGAACCGCGGGACTGCTACAGTCGCAGGTTAGAATCCTGCATAGATGTTTGTGATGTCCTTAGGTTAGTTAGGTTTAAGTAGTTCTAAGTTCTAGGGGACTGATGACCTAAGAAGTTAAGTCCCCTAGTGCTCAAGGCAATTTGAACCACTCGTACGGACATTGGCTGCTCCGATGCACGATTTAATATTTTTTAAACACAACGCGTGACTCACCGCCTTCTTATAAATAGTTTGAGTGAACGCTGATGTTTAGAAAAGAAAATACGCAAACTGTAATTATTAATATGGATCTCAGAGGCTACTGGTCATTCATGTACCAAACTACATAAAGATTAACTGAGATATTGCGGAGCCTACTGGATAAAAATACACTCCTGGAAATGGAAAAAAGAACACATTGACACCGGTGTGTCAGACCCACCATACTTGCTCCGGACACTGCGAGAGGGCTGTACAAGCAATGATCACACGCATGGCACAGCGGACACACCAGGAACCGCGGTGTTGGCCGTCGAATGGCGCTAGCTGCGCAGCATTTGTGCACCGCCGCCGTCAGTGTCAGCCAGTTTGCCGTGGCATACGGAGCTCCATCGCAGTCTTTAACACTGGTAGCATGCCGCGACAGCGTGGACGTGAACCGTATGTGCAGTTGACGGACTTTGAGCGAGGGCGTATAGTGGGCATGCGGGAGGCCGGGTGGCCGTACCGCCGAATTGCTCAACACGTGGGGCGTGAGGTCTCCACAGTACATCGATGTTGTCGCCAGTGGTCGGCGGAAGGTGCACGTGCCCGTCGACCTGCGACCGGACCGCAGCGACGCACGGATGCACGCCAAGACCGTAGGATCCTACGCAGTGCCGTAGGGGACCGCACCGCCACTTCCCAGCAAATTAGGGACACTGTTGCTCCTGGGGTATCGGCGAGGACCATTCGCAACCGTCTCCATGAAGCTGGGCTACGGTCCCGCACACCGTTAGGCAGTGTTCCGCTCATGCCTCAACATCGTGCAGCCCGCCTCCAGTGGTGTCGCGACAGGTGTGACTGGAGGGACGAATGGAGACGTGTTGTATTCAGCGATGAGAGTCGCTTCTGCCTTGGTGCCAATGATGGTCGTATGCGTGTTTGGCGCCGTGCAGGTGAGCGCCACAATCAGGACTGCATACGACCGAGGCACACAGGGCCAACACCCGGCATCATGGTGTGGGGAGCAATCTCCTACACTGGCCCTACACCTCTGGTGATCGTCGAGGGGACACTGAATAGTGCACGGTACATCCAAACCGTCATCGAACCCATCGTTCCACCATTCCTAGACCGGCAAGGGAACTTGCTGTTCCAACAGGACAATGCACGTCCGCATGTATCCCGTGCCACCCAACGTGCTCTAGAAGGTGTAAGTCAACTACCCTGGCCAGCAAGATCTCCGGATCTGTCCCCCATTGAGCATGTTTGGGACTGGATGAAGCGTCGCCCCACGCGGTCTGCACGTCCAGCACGAACGCTGGTCCAACTGAGGCGCCAGGTGGAAATGGCAAGCCGTTCCACAGGACTACATCCAGCATCTCTACGATCGTCTCCATGGGAGAATAGCAGCCTGCATTTGCTGCGAAAGGTGGATATACACTTTAGTAGTGCCGACATTGTGCATGCTCTGTTGCCTGTGTCTATGTGCCTGTGGTTCTGACAGTGTGATCATGTAATGTATCTGACCCCAGGAATGTGTCAATAAAGTTTCTCCTTCCTGGGACAATGAATTCACGGTGTTCTTATTTCAATTTCCAGGAGTGTATTTTCAGTCTTTCTTGTTCGTTGTTCGCAAGGCAAAATTGGAGAGAATCTCATCTGCCGTTAGGTGGCCAAACACGAAACATACTGAACTCGTTCAGTATTCTAAATATTGATAAACGAAAACTGTTTTTACTGTGTTAACTTTGAGACTATTGTAAGATCAAGGTAGAGAAACCTCTCACATTTACATTTAATATCATGAATCGTCAACGTAATGGCCAACTGTATCCTGATGAGCTCCCCGCACTACAAAGTTCTGCAAAAACTTTGTTAATTATAAGTAATGGTTGCTATCATGAGAGGTGAAAACTAAGTCAATAATACACACTTTCTAATAACAATTATATTTTACTAAATTACAACCAAACTTACATAAATATTATCCAGCGCTACAATGGCGGCCTACCTTTAGACGACAAAAAAAAAAAAAAGAAAAACAGGAGCACTCTCAATAAAGCAATCGTCTCTGGTCATGTTCATTTTCATTATAGAGGTAAAAAGAATGTTCTTTTGCCGGCCGGAGCGGTCGTGCGGTTCTAGGCGCTTCGGTCTGGAACCGCGAGACCGCTACGGTCGCAGGTTCGAATCCTGCCTCGGGCATGGATGTGTGTGATGTCCTTAGGTTAGTTAGGTTTAAGTAGTTCTACGTTCTAGCGGACTGATGACGTCAGATGTTATGTCCCATAGTGCTCAGAGCCATTTGAAACAATGTTATTTTATTTTTATATCTCATTGCTGTTTGTGATTTTTGGTGGTATTATTTAACTTTTTAAATCTTTCTTATACATCGCGCCACGTGCACAGTCTTGAAATAATTTATAATTCACACGTGACACAAGTAAAAACATTTTTTTTCCCTTTTCTCTAAATGTCCATTTATGCGACGTACCGTCACAGACTCCGCTTGCTTTTGTTCACTGCCAGCTATCCGTAGACATTCCGCAAGTGCCTATGATTATCTGCGATGCTCTGGTTCTCCATCGAAAGGAACTCAGTGACAGCTCTCTGTTTGTAACGCAACTCCATGTCATGTTGTAAGGTGTCAGGCAAATCCAACACCTTCCATGAAAACCCTGACATGATAAGCAAATCCAGTAGTATGTCACATAACTCCGAATAAATCGTGACATTAAATTAACCAAAGTAATACGAGTAACAAGTGAGCAAATGGAATACCACAGACTAATACAAGAATGCCTAAATGCATGTCATACCTTCCCACCGTGAGACAGACGCATTTCCGAGGGGAGAAACGAGAACAGAAGCCGAGAGCAGAACCGTGTTAAGCTAGATAAGGGAGGGGCTGGGCACCTACCTGTACGACTATACAACCCGCACGTTTTAGCGTGAGGCTTTTTCGCGTCTCAGGTATGTCAAGGACCACCCCCAGCCCATGTTAAAAGCTGGAGCCCTCCAGAAAAGCAGTATAGGTCTTACGATAACACAAAAAGGGCCACTACCACCCGCAAGTTTTAGCGTGAGACTTTTTAGCGTCTCTGTTACGTTGCAAACTTTAAAAACATTGCCCCACCACGAAAAGTATAACGTTTCTCATTGGATAGACAGAATTTTTGTAGGCGGAGCTTAAGGTTAACATTGAGACCCTGATTGGTCAAATGAAAACATAGCCAGATAGTTTTTTTAAACTAACTTCGGTAAATAGTAGTAAGGAAGATAAGAGGAGGGTTGGTTCCGAGACGGAGATCTGGATGGCTAATGCGCCGGCCGCTGCCGCCCTGACGCTACCTTGACACCGACAAAATAATGAACGCACGCGATGCCGCATTTTTGAGCGCATAAGGCTTCACTCAGATCTGCAGAAGTCTCATCTGTTACACCCCTTTTTTGCGTAATACTAGTGTCGATCGTTAATTAAAACTCATGGTGTTCACATTTGCCACTTGAAGTGAAAATCTGAAACGCGATAATTTTTCTATTTTATATAGTTATTGAGAAGCCACATCAGCCACTGTAATTTACGACAAGTTAAATAAGTAATTAAAGATAATTGAGGGTCACTGTAGAACATTTTTATAGTTGTAGACCATTTTGATAGTTTTCTCTTTTGTGAAACTTAAATTAAATCGAGATTATAGATGTGATATGGCATAGGTCATCCTTCGATCGATTGTAGAACTTGGAAACCCATTTAGGGAATATTCGTTCACATTTTTGTTGAACGCAGTTGCTTTTTACCATCCTGTATTAAAACATTTCCTTTTATCAATAGTGCAATTTGTAAACGATGTTTTGTGAGTAGAATAAAATTTCCAATGGTAAACTTAACTGCTTTTTCGACGTTATTTTACCAGCTAACTAAAAATAGCAAAGCCTCGAACCCTTTCCACTAAATTTAGTTAGTATTAAGATTCTTTTACAGGGAGTGCAGTGGAGCTGACGCTGAGATCATTTAGTATTTGGTTATATCATCGCTAGTCTCACTGAACTCTTCTGAATTCTACATGTCATGTGTGGTCTGGCGTCTCCTTACCAGCAGCAGGTCCCAGGTTCAAACTAGTTAATTCCCTAAAAAACACGCTCAGAGCGTCGTTTCGCGAAAGTGGTAGGGAGACACGATATAGTACAAACAGACACCACCATGAATGTTTAGAATGTGACTAGGGCCTCCCGGCCGGTAGACCGTTCACCGAGAGCCAGTTTTTCGATTTGACGCCACTTCGGCGACTTGCGCGTCGATGGGTATGAAATGATGTTGATTAGGACAACAAAACACCCAGTCCCTGAGCGGAGAATACCTCCGACCCAGACGGAAATCGAACCCGGGCCCTTAGGATTGACATTCTGGCGCGCTGACCACTCAGCTATCGGGGGCGGAGAACGCACACCGTTTTGAAGCGCATGTAAAGCGCCGCCACCTATCAGAACATCATGTAACTATAAAGGCGGCAGTGGGAATATTACACTGTGTCCCACAACAAAAATTCCTCATTCCTTCAACTGAAATTGGCCGAGAAAATTTGTGTTGCATTACTTATTGAATGCCTCTGGTAGAAACCAGCCTTTCCCAACTCACGTACAGCGTGCTGATAGAAGAAAGAAGCGAGTGTTCGCGACCTTGTAGAGTGGGGACATTCCTTGAATTCCAGATGACTTGGAGTGCCTTCAAGGAGAGCTGCCGCTCCGTTTCCGATCGCGCAATGTTTACGGGCAAGTTGGTGACGCCTACGCGATGTAGTCACCCGTGAGTCAGCGACCTCGGCGTTCAGTGAGAGGCGGCAGCAGGAGCGGGCGCTTCCAAAGCTGACCTGGAAACCTGTTGTACACAGTCGCGACCGCACGCTGTTCGTTTTTGGCCCGGCGCAAGGTACAGTCTGCCCGTAAAGTGAAGAGCGTGTCAAGTTCGTGGTGAAGAACACTGCTTTTCCCAGACAAAAACAACACTCTATCACTGCCACACATGCTTATCAAGAAATTGCTTCCTGCCCAACTACAGAGCGCAGTGTGCGATGGTTTACGCGGTGTCTGTTCGTGTGCGTTTCTTGTATTACTTATGTTAGTTACTAACGTTAGTTCAATAGCCTTTCCGCCAGTAGCACGTGTTTCCATCATATAAAATCTTTGCTCTATATAGGACATATGGCGTCGCTTCAACTTGTACAAAAATGCTTCAGGAACTGTGGAAGTCGATACTTCGGAACATATTCTGCCACCAAATCTACGAATCGATTGCTATCCATTCGATTCTAAGAAATTAGATTACTACTTGTTCCATAGATCATGAATACGACACTTTGTAATGATGTGGAACGTGTCAGGTTAATGAAAAGGGTCTATACAAGATATTACATTACACAAAATATTACGTAACACTTAATTTGGGGGGGGGGGGGGGGTTGGGGAAATTACCCACTTACTATATCCAAAAATTCATCTAATGAGCAAAAGAAGATGCCATTAAGAAATTCTGTTAATTTCCTTTTAAATGCTATATGGCTATCTGTCAGACTTTTGATGCTATTAGTTAAGTGACCAAAGACTTTTGTGGCAGTATAATTTACCCCTTTCTGAGCCAAAATTAGATTTCACTTTGAGTAGTGAAATCATCCTTTCTCCTAGTGTTGTAGCAATGTACACTGCTATTACTTTTGAATTCGTTCGGACTGTTAATAACAAATTTCATAAGTGAATATATATATTGTGAGGCTACAGTGAAGATATCTAGCTCTTTAAATAAGTGTCTGCAGGATGATCTTGGATGACCTCCAGCAATTATTCTGATTACACGCTTTTGTGCAATGAACACTCTTTTTCTCAATGATGAGTTACCCCAGAATATGATGGCATACGAAAGCAGAGAATTAAAATAGACCTGATAAGCTAATTTACTGAGATGTATATCACTAAAATTTGCAATGTCCCTAATAGCATAAGTAGCTGAACTCAAACGTATCATCAGATCCTCAGTGTGTTTTTTCCAGTTCAACTCCTCATCAATGCATACACCTAGAAATTTTGAATATTCTACCTTAGCTACCGATTTCTGATCGAAGTCTATATTTATTAATGGTGTCATTCCATTTACTGTGTGGAACTGTACATACTGTGTTTTGTCAAAGTTTAATGAGAGCCCATTTGCAGAGAACCACTTAAGGATTTTCTGAAAAACATCGTTTACAAATTCACAAGTTAATTCTAGTCTGTTGGGTGTGATAGCTATACTTGTATCATCGCCGAAAAGTACCAGCTTTTCATCTTCGTGAATATAGAATGGCAAGTCATTAATGTATATTAAGAACAGCAGAGGATCCAATACTGAACCTTGCGGCACCCCATTCTTGATAGTTCCCCAGTTTGAGAAATCACCAGTTTTTTGCATATTATGTGAACTGCTTATTTCAACATTCTGCATTCTTCCTGTTAGGTGTGATTTAAACCATTCAAGCAGTGAAAACACCTCGGAATGGCTATGCTCTACCATGATGATAATGCCGTCGAAATTCATACGTCGGTTATTGAGTTATAGGCGAACGAGTGTTGCGTTCTATACTTCTAATCGAGAAATAAATGTTGTTTTAAATTTTATCTGACTTACGACATCTTTTCTTACATAATGAATGGGGAATCATTTCACCCCCAATACAGTCCGCGAAAGAGGAAATCCAGTAACGTAAGCGACTTTGAAAAGGGCAAATTATGAAGACCCGGTGCCTGGGAACGAACGTCTCGGAAACGGCCAAACAAGGCATCTATAAAAATTTGTTAAAGGTCTGTGAAACCTGTAGTAACCGACAAGGTGTTGGGCGTCCGTGCCTCACCGCAGACAGGACTTGTCTCTTCCGTAAAGCAGTTTGACAGTGTCATATGACGCAAAATTTTCGAAACTCTGAGAAAAATAGAGGCCTATGGGGAAAGACGGATAATGTACAAAACACCCAAGAACCATGAGGGAACAATAAAACTGGAAAACCAAGAACGAAGTGTTCGGATTGAAAAGGGATGTACTGTTTTGCCCCTACTATTTAATCAGTATATCGAAGAAGCAGTGACGGAAATAAAAGAAAGGTTGAAGAGTGGGATTGAAGTTGAAGGTGAAAGGATATCAATGAAAAGATTCGCTGATGACGTTGCTATACTCAGTGAAAATGAAGAAGAATTATAGGATGTTTTGAATGCAATGCACAAATGAGTACAGAATATGGATTGAGAGTGAATGGAAGAAAGAGGAAAGTAATGAGAAGTAGCGGAAATGAGAACAGAGAGAAACTTAACATCAAGATTTGCGATCACGAAGTAGATGAAGCTAAGGAATTCTGCTACCTAGGTAGCAAACTAATTAATGATGGACGAAGCAGGGAGGACATAAAAAGCAGACTAGCACTGGCAAAAAGCAAACTAGCACTGGCAAAAAGGGCAATCCTAGCCAAGAGAATCCTACTGGTATCAAACGAACATCGAGGAAGAAATTTCTGATCACAACGTTGTGTGGTAGTGAAACATGGACTGCGGGAAAATCAGAACAGAAGGGAATCGAAGCATATGAGATGTGGTGTTACAGAAGAATCCTGAAAATTAAGTGGCCTAATAAGATAATGAATGAGAAAGTTCTTTGCAGAATCGGCGAAGGTAGGAATATATGGAAAATATTGTCAATGAAAAGAGACAAGATGATAGGACATATGTTAAGACATCAGGGAATGACTTCCATGATACTAAGAGGGAGGTGTAGAGGGTAAAAGCTGTAGGGGAAGACAGACATCAGGGAATTAGGTTGCAAGTACTACTCCGAGATGAAAAGTTGGCACAGGAGAGGAATTTGTGGGGGGCTGAATGACACCAGTAAGAGGACTGATGAAAAAAAAAAGTAATAATAAAAAATAAAATACGCAAGATAGGCTGCGGTTTGTGCAGATTGGACGGCAGAGAACAATGCTGGTCCAGGCACAAGCGTTTGGGAACACACTGCTCAGCGCACATTACTGAATATGTGGCTCAGTGGTAGATGGACCCCAAGGTTTCCACGTTGACCCAACGATATTGCGCACCGGATTATTGAGGTCGCAGCGTAGATCAATGGAAACTTGTCGCCTTGTCGGATGGATCACGCTTCTTATTACGACCGGTCGATTGTTTACTCGCAATATACTGCCATCCATGCGGACGTCTTTTCTAAACACGCACCGTGTCACAGACACAAGCCGTTGGGGGCAGTTCTGTGCTATGGGGATACATCCTTCTGGGCTTCCATGGGACCTGCGGCAGAAATCGAAGGTACAGTGGCACATGTGGACTACATGAACATTACTGCGTACTCCTTGCATTCGTTTATGTTTAATGTCTATCCCAGTGGCAATGACAACTTTCTCTAGCATAAATATCCGTGTCACATGCCCAACATTGTGCTACAGTGGCTTGAGAAGGAAGATAATGAGCTCACTTTGGTCTCTTGGCCACGAAATTCGCCCGACCTGAATCTGACGGAACACAGACCGGACGCTATTGGGCGCCAACGGCACACTCACAAACAAACGGCCCGTACTTAATTGGACTTACTTGTCCTGTGCGTACAGATCGAGTGCCACATACCCCCGCAAATCTACCAACGAAATGTTGAATATATGCCACATAGAATTGCTATTGTATTTCATTCCGAAGATCGACCAATACGCTATTAAGCCTCAGTATACGAAGGGGCGCGCGGGGAAGGGACTGGGGTGTGGTGGAGTAATTTATGTCCACCCTTTGAAAATATGGCAATCTAGTCAGTTACTTTATATTTCAAAATTTTGAAAAAAATTGTTTTTAATGAATTCTTCAATCACATCCCACAATTTTTTTTCAATGTTTTCAGTTACAGTTTGAAAACAAAATTTAAGTCACAGGTGTTTATGTCACTTCCCCAGTGAATGTCATATTCGATATTTTCAGGTTAAAGACCTTACTCACATCCTAGTATCCCTTTCAAATGCGTATTGTGAGTAAAAGTAAACAATAATTAACGAAGTTTGTATTTCTTAATTTACTTTACGGGGTGTTGGTGTGCATAAACTGTCCCCCCCTTTTCGTCTGGTAGTGCTTGCTACTGAAAGTGTGCTGACGTTTCTAAGAGTGTGTAAAATGCAGCCGGCCAGAGTGGCCGAGCGGTTCTAGGCGATACAGTCTGGAACCACGCGACCGTTACGGTCGCAGGCTCGAATCCTGCCACGGGCATGGATGTGTGTGATGTCCTTAGGTTAGTTAGGCTTAAGTAGTTCTAAGTTCTAGGGGCGTGATGACCTCAGATGTCAAGTCCCATAGTGCTCAGAACCATTTGAATCATTTTTTTTTTTTGTAAAATACATTTTTATGTTCTGTACCCTACTTACACATCAGCGTGTCTTTATAAAGTCTGTTATTAATATAAGTCAACAACAAATAAAGAAATTTTTCATAACTGGCGTGAAGTACCCTCCGCCGCCCCCCTGGTAATGCGCGTCATGAACAATGCGTTGATATTGCTAGGGTTAAGCCGGTGGTCATAATGTTTTGGGCCCATAGTACATGAAGTAAACGCCGACACAATGAAGTGGAATGAATGGAACGTGGCAATTACCGAAAATAGTGCACAACCGCAAGCCAGTGGTTCGAAGGTAATTGGAAGATCTAGGAAGAGAAGAGGATTATGAGTGCCAGAAAGGGTCAGATGGTCTAAAATTCCTTTAACGAGGAGAAGGAGAAGAAGAAGAAGAAGAAGAAGAAGAAGACATTGTGACTTGAAAGAAGTTTACCATGTTTTGTAGACCGTGTGGTACGAATGTACGTGGTGAATACTCGTTGGCTGCATCTTCACTGTGTCGCCACTGATTTAAAAGACGCGCTATGGTATGGCCTACAGGTGCCGAAGAAGTACGGGCCCCACAACGAACTTGTGACGTCACACCAGGTGGCTTGTCCACCACATTTTGAGAATGCTCGGCTCCACCCAGGGCCCACGGGAAATCAGTCTGTACGGGGTGGCGCACGAAAAGTGTTACTAATTGTTTCTTTCACAATTTACGACACACATTAGATATCCCGCTGGGATGTCTACAGCAGTAGCAGCAGAGCTTGGAAAAACAAATGAGTTAGGAAATGACGTGTAACTCACGATGCCGCCGCTAAGAGACTAGTAAGCAGCAATGGCTGACAGTGGAAGTCTGACGACATAGCAACGATCGGCAATTGTGTTACTTTTTTATGAAACGAAAAGCCTTGTTGTGACTCAGAGGCGTTTTCGACAACAGTTTAACACACGACGAGTTCCTTGCAAGAAGACCATCCACGGGTTGTACGATAAATAACTACAGGAAGGAACAGTATTGGAAGCGAAGCGACCTCGACCTAAGCCTGTTTGTTCGCCAGAGAATATTGAAGCGGTACGAGTTGCTGCACAGAGAAGTCCCGGTAAATCGTGTAGAAAGGCAGCAGTGCAAATGGGAATATCCAGACTCTCCGTTCAACGAATTCTTTAAGGGGACCTCCATATGTACCCATACAAAATGACCTGTGCACAGAAGCTCACTGCAGAACACAAGCAGCAGAGACTACTGTTTGCTCAGTGGGCGGAGGATTGGGAAGAAACTCTCAATAAGGTTTGGTTTTCAGACGAGGCGCATTTTTATTTAGACGGTGTGATTAACAAACAAAATATACGCTTTTGGGCCACTGAAAACCCACAAGTGCTTCATGAACGGCAACATTATGCTCCGTGGATTACAGCATGGGCAGCAATTTCCAGTGACGGACTTATTGGATCCTTTTTCTACGAAGAAACAGTGAACAGCGAGCGCTATTTGAGCATGTTTCGCAATAGCTTCATTCCAAAGATTCTTGATACTGCCTTGCCCTGCAACACGCAGTGGTTCATGTAAGACGGAGCAAGGCCACATACTGCAAGCACTGTGCTGGAGTTTTTACATGAGCATTTCGACATGCGGATCATTTCACTCAGGTTTCCAGGTCGCTTCAATGCCGGACAAAATTGGCCCCCCAATAGTCCAGACCTCAATCCATGTGACTGTTTTATTTGGGGATACCTAAAGGAAAAAAGTTTCCCGAAAGGGACACGTGATTTAATGGAGCTCGTAAGACTTATTCTTCAAGCTTGCAGTGAAATTACGGAAGACATGTGCTGTAGGGTAATCACTAACTTCAGTGTTCGTTTGAAGGAAGATAGGAAACGAAATGGTGGACATACAGGGTGCGTTCCGAAAGTAATGCAATTATTTTTTTTTAAAGTAATTTATTGAACAGATTTGCACAAACACTTAAAATTCTTCAAAGTACTGTCCTTGGGCCTCTACACATTTTTTCCAGCGACTCTGCCATGACCGGTACGCGCCCTGGAAGGCGTCTTCTGGGACCTCTCGCAAGGTCTTCGTCACGGCGGATTGGTCCTCGTCAATGGACGAAAAACGGGTTCCTTTCAGGGCTGACTTAATCCTAGGAAACAAAAAGAAGTCAGCTGGGGCGAGGTCAGGACTATAGGGGGGGTGGGGCAGCGTTGGCACCTGGTGTTTGGCCAGGAACTCGCGGACTCGTAGCGCGTTGTGGCAAGGCGCGTTGTCGTGATGGAGTTGCCAGGTAGCGGAGATGTCCTTTCTCGTCCTGACGACCCTTTTGCAGAGTCTTTCCAGCACATCCACGTAGTAGGCAGCGTTAACTGTCTGTCCTTGAGGAACAAACTCCTTATGGACCACTCCTTTGCTGTCGAAAAAGACAATGAGCTTTGTTTTCACTTTTGATTTGCTCATTCTTGCCTTTTTGGGCTTAAAGCCCTTTAACCACCTCGAAACTTGTGAGTAGGACAGAGCAGAGTCCCCGTAAGCCTCACGAATCATTTTGTTAGTCTCCTCAAAAGATTTGTTCAGTTTAGCACAAAACTTAATCGCATAACGTTGCTCGATCCCATTTTTTCCGTGACACGGTCGGCGCGCAGAGGTTTACAATAACAGACGTCCTGCCGCTTCCACAGCTCGGAGAGCACTGAAACCGGTTTCGCGGCAAAGCTTAGCGTCCCCCCCACCTACTCCATGTGGCCCGCTCCCACTCCTACTACTAGGAGCGGCGCGGGAAATTCAATTGCATTACTTTCGGAACGTACCCTGTATTGAGCATGTGCTGAGTTAGAACAAATCTCCATGGACGGCTCTTCATTGTCGTATATGTTCCTTTCAGATTGTATTGACAATAATGTTTATATTCAAAAACAAAACGGTAACACATCTCGTGCGCCACCCTGTAATTGAAAAGGCACCTACTAAAGGTCTTAACTTTGCCGTGTGCGATAGAGTGCTCGATTTCATGTAAACGAGTAGCCAAAAATTGGTAAACTCGTGTGAGATAGTTGCGCGCTCCCCGCCAGAGACGGCTGCTGCCTCTCGTAACAGCTGCAGTGAGCCGTGCTGTGAGGTGCGCACCACGGCCTCGACGTGTGCTTGTGACGTAGTGGAGGAGTATGGAGAGTGGGGAGCCTGGAGCTTAGTTGGCGGGCAGACTGTGCTACTGGCGGCGTCTGCCTGTCGCGTCGCTCAGTGATTCCTCGCCATGCCGTGCTGTTGTCCACGCCTGCTGCTGCTGGCTGCCTGCGCCTTGCTGCTGCGGCCGACCCCCTGCGCACAGGCCTCGCCCAGCAGGTACTGTCCTTTCACTAGCCGCTACCTTTGTAAAAAGTGAAGTCGTCTGGCATTCTTGGCTGGGAAGACCCGAAGGGCAGGTTTCAGCTACTTACCGTAAAGGTAGTTCCTGTCCTTCGCGCCACTGACACCTCCCTTTCGCGAAGTGTCAGTTTTATGTTAAGCGTATATGATATGTTTGTATGACTGTAATGTGTGTGTGTGTTGTAAGTAGGCTGTTTAGGTTTTATATTGGTAACGCCGCGTAGCGCTGTTTATGAAAATCACTGGCTGTGCTGCGTGCAGTCTGTGGCTGGTTTGCATTGTTGTTGGAATATTCGACATTGTAGTGTTAGGCAGTTGGCTGTTAACAGCGCGTAGCGTGGCGTAGTTGGAGGTGAGCCGCCAGCAGTGGTGGATGTGGGGGGAGAGATGGCGGAGTTTTGAGAGCGGATGATCTGGACTTGTGTCCATCAAAGACGGTAAAATTGGAAGACTGGATGTCATGAACTGATATATACAGGGTGATTCAAAAAGAATACCACAACTTTAGGAATTTAAAACTCTGCAACGACAAAAGTCAGAGCTAAGCACTATCTGTCGGTGAATTAAGGGAGCTATAAAGTTTCATTTAGTTGT
Source organism: Schistocerca gregaria (assembly GCF_023897955.1). Lineage (NCBI taxonomy): Eukaryota > Metazoa > Arthropoda > Insecta > Orthoptera > Acrididae > Schistocerca > Schistocerca gregaria. Next base: position 370,351,642 of record NC_064927.1, read on the forward strand.
ACATTTGTTCGCTTGAGGCGCTGTTGACTAGGCGTCAGCGTCAGTTGATGCTAAGATGGCGACCCCTCAACATAAAGCTTTTTGTGTTATTGAGTATGGCAGAAGTGAATCGACGACAGTTGTTCAGCGTGCATTTCGAACGAAGTATGGTGTTAAACCTCCTGATAGGTGGTGTATTAAACGTTGGTATAAACAGTTTACAGAGAATGGGTGTTTGTGCAAAGGGAAAAGTTCTGGACGGCCGAGAACGACTGATGAAAATGTAGCACGCATCCAGCAAGCATTTGTTCGCAGCCCAGGAAAATAGACTCGCAGAGCTAGCAGAGAGCTGCAAATTCCACAATCAACTGTATGGAGAGTCCTACGAAAAAGGTTAGTTATGAAACCTTATCGTCTGAAATTGGTTCAAGCACTGTCTGCAGCTGATAAGATTAAAAGAATCGATTTCTGTGATTTTATCCTTGCTCAAATGGAAACAGATGAATCTTTCGTTTCAAAGATTGAGTTTAGTGATGAAGCAACTTTCCACACTAACGGGAAAGTCAACCGTCACAATGTCTTTATATGGGGCACTGAGAATCCGCGGGAAACAACTCAGTATGAACGTGACTCGCCTAAGGTGAACGTTTTCTGTGCCATTTCAGCCAATAAAGTTTTTGGTCCCTTTTTCTTCAAAGGTGCTACTGTAACTGGACTACAGTATCTGGAGATGTTAGAGAATTATCTGTTCCCTCAGCTCGAACAAGAAGCACAACAATTCATATTTCAGCAGGATGGAGCGCCACCACATTGGTACTTATCTGTCCGCAACTATCTGAACGTCAACTACCCGAGCGATGGATCAGCCGCCAGGCAGCCCGTGACAGAGCACTTCATCACTGGCCTCCAAGAAGCCCTGATCTTACCCCCTGCGATTTTTTCTTATGGGGGTATATTAAGGATATGGTGTTTCGGCCACCTCTCCCAGCCACCATTGATGATTTGAAACGAAAAATAACAGCAGCTATCCAAACTGTTACGCCTGATATGCTACAGAGAGTGTCGAACGAGTTGGAGTATCGGGTTGATATTGCTCGAGTGTCTGGAGGGGGCCATATTGAACATCTCTGAACTTGTTTAGAATGCTGTTCATGAATGGCATCACAACAGGTCGAATCACCAGATTGACGTACAAATTTGCAGTCAGGGTGTGTGGGATAGCCACGGGAGTGCTCCTACTGTCTACGAAATCACACTCCTGACCAAAAGTGCAGGGGGAGGTCCAGTGTGTTTAGCACACAGCAGGTTAGTTGCAGGATCTCAACTGGCCTCTCCCAACTCAACCGTAGCCTCCAATGAGCTGTCGCTTGACACTACTTAAGTTACAAACGGCGGTTTTTTGGAAGCAGTGGAACGCTCCCTACATAGCGCCTGGTTCGGAGCTGTCCTTGGCGTAACCGATTAATAGCAGTTGCTTGTGTCTCTGTTGTTCCAACTGCTGCTCATATTGCTGCCGCAAATGCAGAACGCCAAACACAATGGTCTACCATCTCGGCAATGACACATGGCCGCCCATGGCCCACTCTTCATGTGACCGTATATTCACCACTGCCAGCAATCAAGTACAGTGGTTACATTCCTGCCAAGTCTGTGTGCAATATCGCAGAAGGAACATCCAGCTAATCGTAGCCCTGTTACCCGACCTCGTTGAAACGATCTGTTGATAAAGGGGTCTTTGTCACCTTAAAGGCATTATTGACTAATGTCAACTCACCTGATATGGTGCTAGCGACATTCTTATGTGACTGGCGCGAAATTTCAACAGACGTCGTCTTTCAGACGTAAAAACACGCCTACGTACTTTCGTTTATGTCGCTCAACTCCTTCTTGGTGTCGTTATCTTTTACCGTCATTGTATTGGATGATGGTAAAGAGATAAGGGAGAGTGTGAAACCCGGTGCCGGCTCATAGGCTACTCTTCCCTAATAGCAACCAGAGGGCCGCCCAACTTAACGCCCCCGTGCGATTGATGGATAGCCATCAACAGTGTCACACAATCTCACTTCATGAGACGCTGAGGAGAGGCATGGAATTTAGTTCAGGTTGTTGGCACAAAGTCTGATGATTGGGAACATTATGCCATAACCTCTCCTTCACTTTGCCGGAATGGCGTGGAGTTCTCAGACGGTCACCCATCCAAGTGCCTACCACGTCCGATATTGCTTAACTTCGGTGATCAGACAGGAACCGGTGTATCCTACGAGGCAAGGCTGTTGGCACAATATCTCGGTGTTGGATATACCAAAGTACCGAGAAATTCTTAAATCTTATTTATTCGCGAGAGCCGATGTCGCGTATTCGGTTACCAGATTCGACAATGAGACCTCCCGTTTCACTTCGTGTATCAGCGACTATCCAGACCTTGGCGGAGCACTAACTGGTTGACTCGTAACATATCTTCGACGTGTATTCGACTCCGTTTGTATTTCCTGGTGCCTTTTTGTACGGGAAATCGAGGTACGGCGTTCACTCGTTCATTTTTAAGGTTCAGGACCTCCATTGGTAAAACCTGAACCGTTATAGGCTCACTTGGTTGTCCGTCTGTCCGTCCGACTGTTTAAGACCCATTTTTCCAGCAACGGGTAGGTGTATCACCTTGGCGGCATGAAAAGTTTAAGTCAAAAGTCGGTGCAATCATAAGATACGTCAAATATTTTGATGCTCGCAAACTCACTCACAAAATATATAGATGAATTGTTTACACATATCTTGGGTTTGGTAGTCTAGCCGTATACAAGACTACAATTGATTTATGGAGTTCCCACGTTTGTCGTATCTGTGCCGCGTGAGTTTGTATGGTCTTTATAGACTTGTAATTATTCCTTTGTAAGCTTCCCGATATATTCCAGCTGGTTCTATAGTTACTCCTCGATACTTGAATTTCTCTACTTCGGTAATTGTGTCGAATTCGGCGATAAAATATGACTGTTGAATCTCGATCTGGTCCCTTCAGTGTAGTTAGTGCGTTTTTTCCTATGAAATTTGGAACCAATTTTTTCCGGTATTTCATCAAGTATCTCCACAGATTGGATTGCTTCTGGTGTGTTATTGGAGATGACTGTAAAGTCACCAGGAAACAATAGACAACAAAGGCGAATTTAATTTTGGAGACTTCTGTAAATATTTCTGCTTTAGGTTTCATTTTACCAATTCCTGATAAATTTCACCAAATCTAAACTGACCTAATGCCTATTCTGATCTCAAATGTTTCAGGAAGTTCTCCAAAGCATCTGAGTCCTGACTAAACTCTTTTTATTTTGTTTGTAGATTCGTGAGCAATGCAGCGCAACAATTAAGATTTGGTAGGGCCCAGAGCAGTGCATAAGGCAAAATGGATGAAATGTCTACAGTAAATGTGAGCTGTTCATAACTATTTTGTTAAATTACTACATGACTGTTCATATGAGTAAGGCACATGTAATGCTTTGGAAATGAACTTTGTGTAAGGAGCTAATCAGCAATGAATTTGGACGCTAACTAAATCGGACACAAAATATAAACAATGCATTTAATATTAGTTTCATGCATTTGTTATATTTGACACTAACAAAATCTCACACAGTCCACTGCAAAATATTTAGATAACTTTCGGTAACAATTATGTAAGCAGGAGAGGCTGAAATACTGATGAAACATATTTTAAATAATAATTTGAAACAATGAGAAATCCAGGATGGAATGTAACAACATTATAAAAAGGGAAGTTGCTACTAACCATATAGTGGAGATGATGAGTCACAGACCGCACAGCAAAAAGACTCTCACAAATATAGCTTTCGGCCATTAAAGCCTTCGTCAGCAATAGATGTCAGACACACATACACAACTGCAGTCTTGTGTGTGAGTTGTGTTTGCGTGAGTGTGTATGTGTGTGTGTGTGTGTGTGTGTGTGTGTGTGTGTCTGACATCTACTGTTGATGAAGGCCTTAAGGCCCGAAAGCTCTAATTGAGAAAGTCTTTTTGTTGTGCCTATCTGCTACTCAGCATCTCCGCTGTATGGTGAGCAGCAACTTTCCTTTTCATAATATTGCTAAATAATAATTTGTCTTTCGTAAGACACTGCGCAAAAGAATTAAAGGGTTACTTTTTTGAAACCCCATCATATTCGTCCCATTTTGTCGTAGAAATCTGAAATTTGGGTCAGAGGTGTCTACAGCCGACCCATGTAACGGTACAAAAGCATGCCGCTCTACGACGGCAGCCTCGGGTTCGGCGATGCTTCGAACACTATGGTGTCGACACATACAAAGAAAATGCCAAAACCCAGAAGTTCATACGAGATGTAAGGTGCGTTAATGGCGTCAGACTGCTAACAAATTTTCACAATTCTGCCCTGCGTCGCCGTGAACATGTCACACAATGTGGAAGGTGTACTCCCCCTCCCCCCCCCCCCTCTTATCAACATCTCACACCATCGCTTGACGCTTCTGCGATGGAACTCCCAGCTGCGACACCCAACGTTGAAATCACGCTGTTTTCGTACACGTGAACGAGGAAAACAATTTAAACACACCACCGGTCGGAATCGACACGAAAAGGCCTCAGGAGGTTCCACAACAGGACTCAATAAAACCACCTCCTCCCTTTGGGCCTTCATTTACATACATTTCGCTGTCGGAAATGATAGTTCGCAGTCTGATGTATAAGAGAACAGCTCTTCTCTAAGGCCGTTGTGGGGCTGAAACCGTAGAGAACATGATCTGACCCTTTAGGAGTGTTGCGCAACCACAGTTTTTTCTCTGGTAAACTAGGGAGGATTCAAAACCATTCTATATGATTTGAACGTGATTCGAAGCAGCTAAGGGTGTTTACGCTTCTCAGCGATACTGTTTCGTATCCTCCTGTGTATGATGACTGAGACGCTGCAACATTGACACATGCATGAATGAAATGGAAGAGGGTCCCTGTAAGTTGACAAAGTTCGGTGACCCCCTCGATGCCACTCACGCACCGTTGTTGTTGTAGTTGTTGTTGTTGTGGTCTTCAGTTCAGAGACTGGTTTGATGCAGCTCTCCATGCTACTCTATCCTGTGCAAGCTTCTTCATCTCCCAGTATCTACTGCAACCTACCTCCTTCTGTATCTGTTTAGTGTATTCATCTCTTGCTCTCCCTCTACGATGTTTACCCTCCACGCTGCCCTCCAATGCTAAATTTGTGATCCTTTGATGCCTCAGAACATGTCCTACCTACCGGTCCCTTCTTCTTGTCAAGTTGTGCCACAAACTCCTCTTCTCCCCAATTCTATTCAATACCTCCTCATTAGTTATGTGATCTACCCAGCATTCTTCTGTAGCACCACATTTCGAAACCTTCTATTCCCTAGTCCAAACTATTTATCGTCCATGTTTCACTTCCATACATGACTACACTCCATACAAATACTTTCAGAAACGACTGCCTGACACGTTAATCTATACCCGATGTTAACAAATTTCTCTTCTTCAGAAAGGCATTCCTTGCCACTGCCAGTGTACATTTTATATCCTGTCTACTTCGACCATCATCAGTTTTTTGTTAACCAAATAGCAAAACTCCTTTACTACTTTAAGTGTCTCATTTCCTAATCTGATTCCTTCAGCATCACCCAACTTAATTCGACTACATTCCATTATCCTGTTTTTTTTTGTTGATGTTCATTTTATATCCTCATTTCAAGACACTGACCATTCCGTTCAACTACTCTTCCAAGTCCTTTGCTGTCTCTGACAGAATTACAATGTCATCAGCGAACCTCAAAGTTTTTATTTCTTCTCCATGGATTTTAATACCTACTCCCAATTTTTCTTTTGTTTCCTTTACTGCTTGCTCAATATACAGATTGAATAACATGCACCGTTGTTAAGCAATGCAAAAATGTACCTGTACGGAGACAACCTTTGACTGATTCCTAAGCATCTTCAGGCAGGCGACCCTTCCAGGACACCTCAGATTTCACATGCTTGCAAGCAGGCTCTAGAGCAGCAATGAAGCGTCACTCAGTTGTTGGGCGTCGAAGGCTTTACCTGCCCGCAGACGCCTAGGATCGATCAAAGGTTCTATCTGTACAGGTAAATTTTTAAAGTGTTCAACAAAGGGGCGTAGGTAGCACCGACACCATTGCCGAATTAGGGGTCTTAGATAGATACTCGGCCATTTTATTCATGCGTGTATAAGGACGACATAAAAGGTTGCGAAACAGGAGAGCTTAAAAAGCACAAACTTTCCTTGATGCGTCAGATCATATTCCGATTTCATCGAATGGTATTGAGAGGTCCATAGTAGTTCCACTGTCTATACCAGAGCAAAAATTGGCCTTGCGATGCACTCCAAAGGGGCCAGATTACGTTCTGCTTCTACACCTACATCTATATGGATACTCTTCAAATCACATTGAAGTGCCTGGCAGAGGGTTCATCGAACCACCTTCATAATTCTCTATTATTCCAATCTCTTATAGCGAGCAGAAAGAACGAACACCTATATCTTCCCGCACAAGTTCTGATTTCTCTTATTTTATCATAGTGATCGTTTCTCTCTACGTAGGTCGCATTCGGAGGAGAATTTTGGTGACTGAAATTTCGTGAGAAGATTCCGCCGCAGCGAAAACGCCTTTGTTTTAATGATGTCCACCGCAAATCTTGTATCATTTCAGTGGCACTCTCGACCCTATTTCGCGACAATACAAAACATGCTGCCCTTCATTGAACTTTTTCAATGTAATTCCAATGAAATGAACACCCTTAGCTTCTTAAAGGCGTTGACATACGTCAACGGGGACAGATGAAAATGTGTGCCCCGACCGGAGCTCGAACCCGGGATCTCCTGCTTACATGGCAGACGCTCTATCCATCTGAGCCACCGAGGACACTGCAGGGATTTATCTCTGGCACGCCTACCCCGAAACCCACATTCTCAACGTATTGTTCCGCACTACATTCGTAGCCGATTCCCGTAAGAGTTCGGGCACTGTTTGTGCATTCGCACAGAAGAAGAAGATGGCCAAGTGGCCGGTGAGACTTAACTATATATATACTAAGATGGTATCTGTTCTATATATATTTTTCAATGTAATCCGTCAGTCCTGTCTGGTAGAGATCCCACACCGCGCAGCAGTATTCTAAAAGAGGACGGATAAGCGCACTGTAGGCAGTCTCCTCAATAGATCTGTTACATTTTCTAAGTGTCCTATCAATAAAACGCAGTCTTTGGTTAGCCTTCTCCGCAACATTTTTATGTGTTGCTTCCAATTTAAATAGTTCGTAATTGTAATTCCTAGGTACCTAGTTGAATTTACGGTCTTTAGTTTTGACTGATTTATTGTGTAACCGAATTTTAGCGGATTCCTTTTAGCACTCATTTGGATGACCCTACACTTTTCATCATTGAGGGTCAATTGCCAATTTTCGCACCGCGCTGGTATCTTTTATAAATCGTTTTGCAACTTGTTTTGATCTTCTGATGACTTTACTAGTCGATAAACGACAGCGTCATATGCAAGCAACTTAAAGGCGGTGCTCAGGTAGTCGCCCAAATCGTTTATATGGAAGATAAGGAACACCAAACGCCAGAAATATAAAATACGGATCCTGAATTTTCGTTGGGAGGGGGGTAATCTCAAGCGATTACTTTTAATGGAAAATTGTGTCTTCGCTTAGAGATGTTCATGTACTTGGCGTGAAGATATCTCCTACAGATGAGGAAGTAACGTTGCTGAAAAGCTTCATTTTACTTGTCTTTTTATTTGTTCATCACATGTCATGGGACCATGCGAGCTACAGCTATGTGGTATGAAAAGAGTCAACACGCAGTTTAGAGAATACCAATTAGAAACTTTGTGAACAAAGGATTAAATAATAAAACATGAAGAACAGGGAGTGCATGAATAAATAACACAACGCAGAAAAAAGTTCTCAGCTACTGCGAGGGACTCCTGTACAGAATAGTAGTGTGCCGCAAGGAAATCTTTCGACTTGGATTTGAATACTTGGGGGTTTACCACTCAGTTATTTCACTTGTGCTGGAAGCCTGTTAGAAATGAAACCTGATGAATAGTGCACACCTTCCTATCCAGTGCTTGAGGGAGTGTAAATCACGCGCGTATCGTTTTTCCACTTAGCGTTCTCTGAATGAGTGTTGCACGTACTTCTAGTGAATCAATATTTCCAGCAACAAATCACAGTGTGGAAATATACACTGACAGAAAGTAATTGCATCACCAAGAAGGAGCTGTCCAGCAAAAACGAAACTTGGTAGGCGTGTTTCTACTGCTGGAAGATGATGTCTATTAAAACTTCGCTGGTGGCCGAGCGGTTCTGGCGCTGCAGTCTGGAACCGCGCGACCGCTACGGTCGCAGGTTAGAATCCTGCCTCGGACATGGATGTGTGTGTTGTCCTTAGGTTAGTTAGGTTTAAGTAGTTCTAAGTTCTAGGGGACTTATGACCTCAGCAGTTGAGTCCCATAGTGGTCATAGCCATTTGAACCATTTTTGAAAACTTCGCACCAGTCGCGTAAGAGTGGCGCTAGTTGGGATGCAAATCAGATTTGTTTTAAATACACGTTACAACGTTCGTGAGCGTTGGTTAGCTTTGATATTGGACGTGGTGAGTCGATGTTATTCAAAACGTCTTATCAATACCTCACTGAATTTGGAAGAGATCATCCAATAGGGCTGCGAGAAGCTAAATATTCCTTCTGCGAGAGTGCAGAAAAACTTGCCAGGAATGTATACTTGATTGCTGGCGCAGGGGTCATGAGAATGTACTGTCGCAAGTAAACAGGTCTCTGGATGGCCAAGTCGCACTACCGAGTGGGAACTCTAACGAATTTTTTGTATGGCTCTGGAACATCGAAGTGTATCTACAGCATCAATATGAGCAGTGGTTGGCACCACTGTGACACAACAGACTGTTACAAATGGCCTACTTCAATGACAGCTCCGAGGCAGAAGCTCTGTAGCGTGCATTCCACTGACCACAAACCAAAGCCATTTGCGACATCAGTGGTGCCAAGCCAGATCATATTGGAGGGCAGATTGTAGTGCTGTGTTTTCTGTTGAAAGTTGGTTCTTCCCAGATGCCAGTTAAGGCAGTGTGTTGGCTAGAAGGCGGCGTGTTGACGGCCTGCGAGTAACCTGTCTACGTGCTGGACACACTGGACCTGCAACTTGGCTCACAGTCTGGATTGCAATTTCATGTGACATCAAGAGCACTGTCTTGCTTGTACCACGCACCCTGGCTGCAGAACTGTATGTCAGTCTAGTGAGTCGACCTCTTGTGATGGCATTCATGGGGTGTTTTCCAACAGGATAACGCATATCCACATACCACTTTGGAACTCAGGATGCTGCCTTGTCGATCACCAGAAAGGTCTCCAATAGAGCACATGTGGGAGATTATCGGACAACTCCAGCATCATCCATAAACAGCATTAGCCATTCCTGTGTCGACCGACCTACTGCAGCAGGCTTGGAACTCCATCCTACAAACTGACATCCGCCACCTGTACAACAAAACGTATTAATGCATGAAGGTTTGCATGCTTGCATTCAACATTCTGGCGTTTACACTGGTTATTAATACACCGGCAGTTCACATTTGTAATGGCGTACCTCGTGCTTACATTAATCTGTGATCTTGCAATATTGTTTACTTAATGTGTTACCTGGACAAATGTAACCTCTAAATGTATGTTATTCCTCTAGATTCAATATTTTTGACTGTAAGACACCTGAACAGCGGCTTACAAGAAGTTCGCGAAATGAGACCGCAGGTCAGACTGAGTGTCCATTTCTGTGTTAAAAATATTCTGTGATCACAATGTTGCCCTAATATAATATCGTACGATATAACAAAATGAAATTATCAAAGCCGACAAGCCTTCATGTGTAAACCTCGACACAGGCATGCTGCCAGAAAGTTTAACTGAAATAGTTACCTTTCTGTTCAGAATAAAATTTCGCAGAAAATAAAATATGATTGATGGCACATCTCTTGATTCGTTAGGGCACGCCACATTCCTCTTCCATCTTCTAGAATGCCTGACTTTTCGATCGCTCTGCTGGGAGCTTCTTCAGAATGCCACTGGTGCTCCTGTACAGTTGAACTAAGATGATGATAGCTTGCCCTGTAGGATTTCAACCCAACGGGTTCCACGTCAGTACTAACAAATCACGTTATAAAGCATTTTTTTCAAACTGGGGAGGTGGGTTGTAGGAGAATTGGTTATTCGATCTACAAAGAATGTGAGAAAATTAATGAGAATGACAACACTGCGAGCGATCTGGCAACGCCGTATTGTCCTGCATGTGTAGACCGGTGTGTTCATCCCATCCAGATGCTCAGTCTGAGTTTCAGCTCCGTACAGCCATCATGTGGCTTTTGAGAGAGCCATCAATTAAATCGTATTTTTGTTGTGTGTTACAAAAATAGAGCAGCGGAATTTGGAGCAACGTTATGCCTTCAGGTCTTGTGTTAAACTTGGAGCATACAAGAGCGCCCATTGAAAAGTTGAAACAGGCCTATGGGGAACATTATTTAGTAAGAGTATAAGTTTTTCGCTGGCACAAATCTATTTTGGAAGACCGGAAACACGTTGAATATGAGTACACCGTTCGTTTGTTACACATTTTTACGAGCTTCCAACAGGAGCGACAGCAGTAATTGATAGAAACTGTGATTGCTGTGTACAGATACGAGCTTAGTTGGCGACCCTTCGCTCACAGCTTCAGGCTGAGTTGGCTTCCGTCACACAGCTTGAGGCTGCTGCCAAGGGCCATCACCGTGGGGGGTCGGAGGCGGCGATGCGAGGGACGTCGAGCACATCCCATGTGTCCTCCAATCGGTCCACTGCTGTGGTCGCCCCAGGTACTGTCTGCACTGAGGTTGACCTCTCATCCGTGGTCAAGTCGGAGATCATTCCAAAGTCTGGCAAGCGGCAAAAAACTTTCCGAGGGGCGAATCGTAGAGCCTCCCCAGTTCGTTTGATGAACATGTTTCGGGCGTTATGTGTGGGTGACGATGTCTCTAAACCGGATGCAGTCGTCCACTCTGTTCCAGAGGAAGCTTCTCGGACCATAAGGTCTAGGCATTCACAGAGGGTGGGTTTGCTGGTAGTCTGGGGCTCCAGCGTTAGGCGCATAATGGGGCCCCTGAGGAACATACCTGCCTAGGAGGGGAAGGAATCCACTATGCACTCCATGTGCATACCGAGGGGGAGTCATTCCGGATGTGGAAAGGGTGCTTCCAGATGCCATGAAGAGAACAGGGTGCAGCCAACTGCAGGTGGTGACTCATGTCGGAACCAATGTCATGTGTCGCTTTGGATTGGAGGAGATTCTCTCTGGTTTCCGGCGGCTAGCGGAAATAATAAAGACTGCCCGTCTTGGTTGAAAGATTAAGACGGATTTCACCATCTACAGCATCGTCGATAGAACCGACTGTGGTCCTTTGGTGCAGAGCCGATTTGAGGGTCTGAATCAGAGGCTCAGGTGGTTCTGTGACCGTGTAGGCTGCAGATTCCATGACGTGGTGGGTTTTCGGGTTCCGCTTGATAGGTCAGGGGTCCACAACACACAGAAGGGGGCTACACGGGTAGCAGGACCTTTGTGGAAGAGACGGGGCGGTTTATTAGGTTAGAGGGTCTCAGGGAACCACAGAAAGGGCGTCCGTCTAAAAGCGGGCAGGTAAAACACAGTAAGGTAGTTGTAGAAACGATCGGCATTGTGGTTGTAAATTGTCGTAGCTGTGCTGGGAAAGTATCAGAGCTCCAAGTCCTAATAGAAAGTACTGAAGCTCAAATAGTTGTACAGAGAGCTGGCTAAAGCCGGAAGTAAGTTCAGCAGAATGTTTTTCAAACAATCTAATAGTGTTCAGAAAGAATAGGTTATATACAGTTGGTGGTGGAGTATTTATTGCTGTCAGAAGTAGTTTGTCTTGGAGTGAAATTGAAGTAGATAGTTCGTGCGAAATAGTATGGGTAGAGGCTATAACAGGCAATCGGACTAAATTAATTATTAATTGGATCGTTTTACCGCCCCCCCCCCCCCCCCAACTCAGAAGATATAGTTGCTGAACAGTTCAAAGAAAACTTGAGTCTCATTTCAAGTAGGTAGTCCACTCATACAGTTATAGTCGGTGGTGAGTCCAACTACCCTCGATATGCTCGAAAAAATTATACGTTTAAAGCCGGTGGCAGGCATAAAACGTCGTCCGAAATTCTACTGAATGGTTTCTCAGAAGATTATATTGAACAATTCGTTCATGAGCCCATTCGAGGCATAAATGGTTGCGAAAGCATACTTGACTTCTTAGCAAAAAATAATCCAGGACAAATAGCGAGTATCGTGACGAATACAGGGATTAGCTACCACAAGGCAGTTGCTGATAGGCTGAATACCATAACACCCAAAACCATCAAAAAGAAACTCAAAGTACATCTATTTAAAAAAAAAGGGCTGATGAAAATGCTCTTAACGTCTTTTTAAGAGACAGTCATCACTCCTTCCGATCTGATCATATAAGCGTAGAAAAGTTGTGGAATGATTTCAGAGAGATAGTATCGACAGCAATTAGATCTATACCACATAAATTAATTAGTGATGGTACTGATCCCCGGGGGTATACAAAACGGGTCAGATCGCTGCTGCAGAAGCAGCGAAAAAAGCATGCCAAATTTAAAAGAACGCAAAATCCCCAAGATGGGAAAGTTTTGCAGACGTTCGAAATATGGGGCGTACTTCAATGCGAGATGCTTTTAATAATTTCCACAACGAATTTCAGTCTCGAAATCTGGCAGAAAACCCAAAGATATTCTGGTCATACGTAAAGCACACCAGTGTGCAAGACGCAATCAATACCTTCACTGCTTGATAGCAATGATGAAGTCACTGATGACAGTGCCACTAAAGCAGAGTTATTAAACACGGTTTTCCGAAACGCCTTCACCAAAAAAGACCAAGTCAATATTCCTGAGTTCCAATCGACAACAACTGCCAAGATGAGAACCATAGAAGTAGATATCTCCGGCGTAACAAAGCAACTTAAATCAGTTAATAAAGGCAAGGCCTCCGGTCCAGAATGTATACCAGTCAGGTTCCTCTCAGACTATGCTGATACAATAGGTCCACATTTAGCAGTTATATACAACCGCTCGCCCACAGAAAGATCCATACCTAAAGATTGGAAAATATTCAAAAAGGAAAGTGGAGTAATCCGCTGAATTACAAACACATATCACTAACGTCGATTTGCAGTAGGGTTTTCGAACATGTACCGGTACTGTATTCGAGAGTTATGAAGTACCTCGAAGAAAACGATTTATTGACACATAGTCAGCACGGATTCAGAAAATATCTTCTTTGTGAAACACAGCTAGCTCTTTGTGTAATGAGTGCTATCGACAGGGGATGTCAAATTGATTCCATATTTTTAGACTTACAGAAGGCTTTCGATACCGTTCCTCACAAGCGTCTTCTAACCAGACAACGTGCCTATGGAATATCGCTTCAGTTGTGCGACTGGATTTGTGATTTCCTGTCAGAAAGGTGACAGTTCGTAGTAGTAGACGAAAAGTCATCGAGTAAAACAGAAGTAATATCCGGCGTGCCCCAAGGAAGTGTTATGGGCCCTCTATTGTTCCTGATCTATATTAACGACATAGGAGACAATCCGAGTAGCCGTCTTAGATTGTCTGAAGATGATGTTGTCATTTACCGTTTTGTAAAGTCATCAGATGACCAAAACAAATTGCAAAATGATTTAGATAAGACATATCTGTGGTACTAAAAGTGGCAATTGATCCTGAATAAAGAAAAGTGTGAAGTACATGAGTACTAAAAGAAATCAGCTAAATTTCGATTCCTCCGTAAGTCACACAAATCTGAGGGCTGTAAATTCGACTAATTACTTAGGGATTACAGTTACATATAACCTAAATTGGAACGATCACATAGATAATGTGGCGGGTAGAGCAAACCAAAGACTGCGATTCATTGGCAGAACACTTAGAAGGTGCAACACGTCTACTAAAGAGACTGCTTACACCACGCTTGTCCGCCCTAATCTGGACTTTTGCTGTGCTGTGTGGGATCCGCACTAGGTGGTACTGACGGATGACATCGAAAAAGAACAAAGAAGGGCAGCTCGTTTTGTATCCCCGCGAAATAGGGGAGATAGTGCCACAGACATGATACATGAATTGGAGTGGCAATCATTAAAAGAAAGGCGTTCCTCCCCAGAGTGCGAAAACATTTTGTTGGCACCCACCTACATAGGGAGAAATGATCATCACGATAAAGTAAGAGAAAACAGAGCCGTTCGAGAGTAGAACAGTAGAGATACATCTTAAAGGTGGTGCATTGAAACCTCTGGCAGTCCCTTTATTGTGAATAGCAGAGTAATCATGTAGATGTAGATGTAGAAGTCTGCAGTGCCAGTTCAAAGGAACCATCCCGGCGTTTGTCTGAAGTGATTTAAAGAAATCATGAAAAACTTCAATCAGGATTGCCAGACGCGGGTTCGTCGTCCTCCCGAATGAGAGTCCAGTGTACTAACCACTGCGCCAGCTCGCTAGGTAGGATCATATGGGAAACACTGACTAGAAGAAGGGGCACAATGATAGGACACATGTTAAGGCATCAGGGAATAACCTCCATGGGACTTGATTGAATTGTAAAGGCTCAAAACTGCAGGTGAAAACAGAGATTAGAATACACCTGGCAAATAATTGAGGATGTAGATTGCAAGTGCTTGTCAGAAATAAAGTGACTGACACAGGAAAGGAATTAGTGGTGGGCGGCATAAAACCATTCAGCACACAGACGACTTAAAAGAAATACAGTGTTTCAAAAATATTCGTCTGATTTCACAAGACTACACTGTCTGATAAATAGTATCCGAACAGCCTTATGTAATGCGTAATTGACCACAAGATGTTACGAGAGCTGCAGTGGAGTAAGTAGAGAAGCGATGGCTTAGCTGAGTGATCACCGCGTCAGACTCTCATGCAGACGGCCTATGTTCGATTCCCGGCCAGGTCGGAGAATTAATCCGCACAGGTACTCGACGTTGTGTTGTCCTTAGCATCATTTCGTATTCATCGACGTGCAAATCTTTCAGTATGAAGTACCTAAAAAGACCAGCAAACCCGGCGGCTGAACAACCGCTGTTGGGGTCTTCTTGCCATCGATGTCATACGATCATTTCATTTCGGCAGTGGAATGGCATGGACAAGAGAGCTGAGTGATTTCGAAAGTGGGATCGAGGGGTGTGTCGCAGTATTTAGCACACCGATATCGCATGCGGAAGAACGACGACTGAACTCCGTCTCTGGCCATCCAGATTATGCTGTCTGTGGTTTCCCTAAATTGCGTCAGGAAACTGCCGGGATGCTTCCTTTCATAGGACACAGCCAATTTCATCCCCATCCTTGAAATAATATGAGCTTGTGATCCATGATCTCGTTGTCGATAGGATGTTAAAACACTTAATCTCGATTCCTTCCATCGTTCGAACAAGTATTGAGTACCAGCCAATGGATGTCATCTGAGTAACAAACCATCAGGGACGTTCCAACACCTCTAAAGCTGCCGAAGTCGACTGTTGGTAATGTGACTGTGAAGTGAAAGCGCGAAGGAACAACCACAGCTAAACCAGAAGCGGGAAAACCTCATGTACTGTCGAACATTGCAGCGGGTGGTTGTGAAAAACCGCAGGAAATCAGCGGAAGGAATCAGTCCTCAGTTCGAAAGTAATACAAGCTGTCCACCATGCACAATAACAGAGCGTAGGGAGTTAAAAAGAATGTGATACAATTGTCGTGCAGCTTCTCATAAGCCACACATTTCTTGCATTGAATACCGAGCGACGATTGAGGCGGTGTGAAGGGCGACGCTATTGGACAGAGATGACTGGAAAAGCAGTAATTTGATGACTCATGCTGGGACCTCTATCAGTCCAACGGAAGAGTTGCTTTTGGTGAATGCCTGGCTGGACTTTACCTGCGCCAACACTGACTTACAGAGAAAGTGGTGTTCCGGTAGAGGAATATTTTTCATGCCTGGGTTGTGGTCTCCTTAATGCAGTTTACAAAACGCTAACTGCTGAGCGATATGAACATATGAGCATTTTACTGTGCACAGTAGAGGGACCGTTCAAGGACGATTACTGTTTGCGCCAGCATAACAACGCACCCTGTCATAAAGCAGCATATGTGAGGCAATGGTTTGTGGGAAATAGCATCGCTGAAATGACTGGAAAGTGTTGGAGTGTCATTTTTCAACAGGACAACGCTTATTCACACACGGTACATTTGTCTATGAACTGACTGTATGATGTTGAGTTTCTCCCTGTGGCCAGCAAGGACCTCAGACCCATTCCCAAAAGAACATCTGTGGACCAACCCCACTGTCGACTACTTCCTGGGGGCACTATTCAGGATATCGAGAACCAGTTACACAGTTGTGGGCCAACATGCCTCAGGTGAGGATGCAACGGCTTTAACAACTGAATCACTGCTTTCATCTATGAACGAAGTGGAGCAACGTCTTATGGATAAGAAGTCTCATACTGTAAGCTTCTTTGTATTGTATATTTGACTGGAAATTTTAATCACTGAAATAAGACCACATCCTCACACCTGGCTGAAAATGACTTACAAGTTCGTGCCGCCCTCCATCGGTAATGCTATAATTCAATATGGTGTTGGCCCACCCTTAGCCTTGATGACAGCTTCCACTCTCGCACGTATACATTCTATCAGGTGCTGCAAGGTTTCTTGGGGAATGACAGCTCATTCTTCACGGTGTGCTGCACTGAGAAGAGAAATTTATGTCGGTCGGTGACGTCTGGCACGAAGTCGGCTTTCCAAAACATCCTAAAGATGTTCTATTGGATTCAGGGCAGAACTCTCTGCGGGCCAGTGCATTACAGGGATGTTATTGGCGTGTAACCACTCCGCCACAGGCCGTGGCTTATGAATACGTGCTCGATCTTGGTGAAAGATGAAGTCGCCAGTTGCTTAAAACATTAATTAGGACTGTACTGTGATAGTGCCACGCAAAAGAACAAGGGGTTCAAGCCCCCTCAATGAAAAACACGACCACACCAGAACACCACCGCCTCCGAATTTTACTGCTGGCACTACACACGTTGGCAGATGACGTTCACCGGGCATTCGCTATACCCACATCCCGCCATCGGATCGCCACATCGTGTACCGTCATTCGTCACTCCTCACAACGTTTTTCCACTGTTCAATCGTCCAATGTTTACGCTCATTATACAAAGCGAGGGGTTATTTGGCATTTACCGGGGTAATGTGTGGCTTATGAGAAGCCACTCGACCATGAAATCCAAGTTTTCTCACCTCGCGCCTAACTATCATAGTACTTGCAGTGGATCCTGATGCAGTTTGGAATGTCTGTGTGATGGTCAGGACAGACGTCTGCCTACTACACATTGCGACCCTCTTCAACTGTCGGCAGTCTATGTCAGTCAACAGACGAGATCGGCCTGTACGCTTTTGTGCTGTACGTGTCCCTTCACGTTCCCACTTCACTATCACATCGGAAACAGTGGACCTAGGGATGTTTAGGAATGTGAAAATCTCTCGTACAGACGTATGACTCAAGGGATACGTTCGAAGTCCGTGACTCCGCGGAGCGCCCCATTCTGCTCTCTCACGATGTCTAATGACTATTGAGGTCGCTGATATGGAGTTCTTGGCAGTAGGTGGCAGCACAATGCACCTGATATGAAAAACGTATGTTTTTGAGCGTGTCCGGATACTTTTCATCACACAGTGTGTCATCTCAGACTGTCAAGTTTTATTTCGTCTACTCCCCCTCTTCTGTGGCTGGTAAGACGATCCGCTGGTCAGATGTGGTCGACAAGACCTTTGACGACGAGCATCCAACCATTCACGTTCCCACGCAATCCAGCACCGGGTCACTGAAATATCCGAATGCGCCACAGATCTGGATACTGCGACAAATGGAGACCCCCAGTGAGGCCCACTAGAAACTTCGTCAATTTCTGACAACGCCGCGTCACACGATTATCGGCGTCTCCGCTTCCTCCACTCCGATCTGTTAACATCAGACGCTTGTCAAGGCCCAGTACCAACACTAAACACCAGCAACACAGACGTACTCTGGTAGCCGTTTACCTGTCACAGGGAACTGCAAGCCTAATCACTTACATGCCGCGAAGTTGCGTTGACATCTGATCATATCTTCTGATTCATCATTCATTCACGCGATCAGGCCCAGAGGACCGCGCGCCACCACAGTTAGAGCTCTCCATCCGTCTCTGTCTTCTGCTATCTGCCTCCAGTTTTCCGTGACTCCCAGCTGCAACAGGTCTTCTCTCACTCCATTGGTCCACCTCTTTCTAGGTCTTCCCACTGGTCTGCTCCCTGACGGGATCCATTCCATTGCGAGTTCGGGCCACCTTGTTGCCGCTATTCTAACTACATGTCCAGCCCATTGCAGTCTTTTGCTTCTCATCACTCCCAACATGTTGGCTCCTTGTACAGCTCTTCTAATTCAGTGTTATGGCGTCTTCTCCATTCTTCAGTTGTCTGATCTCGGACTGGTCCAAATACTTTCCTGAGGATCTTCCTTTCAAATGTAAGCAATTGGTTAAGGTCTTGTTTTCGAGTGCTTCAGGTTTGAGAACTATAAACTACTACTGGCATTATCAATGTCTTATACACCGTAGCTTCAGTTGTTGAGAGACGCTTCTACGTTTTAATATAGGGTCTAGAGAGTGATAGCATTTGTTTCCGGCATGCAGTCGTTCTTTTATCTCTGCTACAGTTGATGTTACTTCTGTAAAAATTGATCCAAGATATTTGAACTGTTTCACACGTTTATACCTGGTGTTCACAATTAAATCTTGAGAGTCTTGGATCTTTCTTCCTATGGTCATATACTCAATCTTTTCAGAGCTAATTTGTAGACCGATCCTAGCTGCCAATAACTCCAAGGTCTGGATACTTCTCTTCAGACCTTCTTGTGTGCATGCTAATAATACAATGTCGTCTGCATAGGCCAGATATGTAATGTGGCCTTTTGGTCATTGCCAATTTGAATGTCCTGGAAGTTTTCTTTGTTGAAATCACGCATTACCTTCTCAAGTGCCAGGTTGAATAGGACAGGTGATAGGCCATCTCCTTGGCGTAATCCTGTTACAACTTGGAAGCTTTCTGTCATTTTATTGCCTAACTTGACCATAAGTTTTGTGTCATTTAGGCATACCTCTACCAGTTTCACCAATTTCTTTGGTACACCGAACTCTGTTATAGTTCCAATAAGGCTAGGTCTATGTATACCGTCGTAAGCAATCTTGAAGTCTACAAAAAGGAGATGTATCTCTCGCCCGTAACAGTAAATTTTTTCACAGACCTGTTTTAGGACAAGAATCTGGTCCGTGGTTGATCGTCCTGCTTGAAAACCATTTTGGTATTCTACAATTGTCTGTTCCTAGAGGTTTTACTCGTTCTAATAGGCAGTCGGAGAAGATCTTATAACAGGTGTTGTAGCGCTATGCCCCTATAGTTGTCACATACTGACTTGTCTTTCTTTTTATATATACGGCACATCGCAGCTACCTTCCGTTCCTCTGGAATTTCATGTTTTGCCCAAATTTGCTCGATTAGCTTGTGGATTTTGAAACAGAGTATTCCATCTCCAGTCTTGAAAAGTTCAGCGGGAATTCCGTCCTCTCCTGGACGGTTACCATTCTTAAGGTTTTTTTTTATCTGGTTCCTTATCTCTTCAATGGTGGGTGGAGGATATTATGGGTCTGCTGTTACTGGGTCATCAAACTCGAGTATTTCGGTTGGTTCATCAGAGTTTAGTAATTCTCTGAAGTATTCCATCCATCTTCTCCTAATTTTCTGATCTTCTGTTAACTTTCTTCCTTTGGAATATTTTATGAATTTGTGTTGATGGTATGGCCTCCTTTAAAACTGTACACTTTTTTATAAAGTTCTTTATACCTATTTCCATCAAAGTATTGTTGAGCTTCTTCCATGATGCTTTTTACATATTTTCTCTTTTATTTGCTCAATGTGGCTTGTGTCTGCCGTCATATTTCTTCGAACTTTTATTTTTCTCCTTCCTGCATATTACTTTGTATCCACAGTAGTTTGGCCCGTTGTCTCTCCCTGAGAATCACACTCTTTTTCCCTTAGTTCGCTTTGGGATTACTTCTTGGGCTGTTTCATTAATGGTCTCTGCAATCGCCTTCCAGTTATGATCTACCACAGTATCTCCTTTCTCTTCATTCGAAGCCTCAAAACGGTTTGTCAGTGCTTTCTTGAAAGTTCTTCTTATATCATCTTCAATCAGACTCTCTTGGTCATATCGAGTGACTCTGCATTCTTTTGTAATCCTGACTCTCCATGTTGTTTTCATCCTTCCTCTGACAAGGAAGTGGTCTGCTCCATATTCCGCACCCCTTACCATTTCTACATTTTGTATCTATTTCTTTATTCTCGTGTCTACAATTAGATGGTCAATTTGATTCACTGTCTTCTCATCCGGAGGCACTCATGTCCCTTTATATATTCTCTTCCTGTCAAAATCAGTACTACTTAAACAAGCCTTTTACGGTCGCAAAGCTAACCAGCCTAATGCCGTTATCAGTTCTCAAATCATGTAAACTGTGCTTTCCGATGTTCCCCATGAAGGCTGATTCTTTCCCTATTTTCGCATTAAAATCTCCAAGGATAATTTTGTAATGTTCACTTGGTACATTGTCTAAAACAGTTTCTAATTCTTCATAGAAAATATCTTTTTTGATGTCATCGCTTTCTTCCATTGGGGCATGACAATTTATGTATGTGAGTTTGCGTTTCCCTGTGTCTATGGTTAGGAGTGAAGTTCTGGGACTGATTGATTTAAAATCTATGAGAATTGTACAGAGTGATTTCTTCACTACAAAACCAGTTCCTAGTGAGTGTTTTGCTTCTGAGACTTCAAGGAATATGACGTAGTTTTCCATATCTGTAGCTCCGGTTTCTGTCCATCGTGTCTCTTGCAGAGCCAGTAGATGTATTTGATACTTCTCTGCTTCCGTTACTACGCATTTTGCTGCCCCAGGTTGGTAAAGGCTTATGACATTCTAGGTCCCCATTTGTATTTCCTTCCTTGTTCTTGCTTAGGTCGTTCTACAGTCCTATCCGAGGCTCTTCCGTGATGCTCGTACCGGCGTTCACTTTTTCCAGGATGGGCTGGTAGCTCGTCGCCAACCCCCAACCTGGAGGACCAGGATTTTTCATTCTGGGTTTTCTCCCGTAGAAAGATTGGCTTCTCCATGCCACAGAGGTCTTCCTACCCTTTTGTACATGTATCAGGGAATGACAGGAGAAGGAAATGGTGAGGACAGTTTTGGGATAAGAAAGGGGAGCAGCAGGTCGTTGTGGGACACAGTTTGTCTGGCTCCTCCCCTTTGGCCTGTCCGGATGGGTGACCATGCAGGTAGCTCCGGGACCGGAGCACGCAAACCTCGTCGCCCGCACGGACAGTGCTACGTTAAGACGGTGTCCCCTGAGGGGGCATGTCTTCTGATAGGTTCATTTTTTGTCTGCCATTGTATTTTTATCACTGGAATCTCTAAGGGTCGTTTTCCCTATGTTTTTAGTTGTTGTCACTCTTAACAGGCCCCAGAAAACATTAGCAGGTGGTCTACGACGGTAGCGCTTCAAAGAGTACCGTTCAGCAGACGCAATGTGGCTGACATTTGAGGTGGTGTCGTCACTGTATTTTCGGTTGCGGCCGGATGCGTGAACGCTACGTGCGTTGTGTGGTTGCGGCTGTGGCCGGAACTGGATGTGGCCAGATGGCTGCCGGCTGTATCTGAAGGTGGCGGTCATCGCTTGTTCGCAAAGCATTGCGTGGCCTTCCAGAAAACGTGGAAGTATGTTACGTCAGGCGTATCAGCAAAGCGTCTCTCGAGAAGCCTGGCATCGAAGTCTGTCACACTACGAAGACCTCTGCTCGAAGAGTTCAGCTAACTTTTCAGTCCTTTTTATGCGTAAAAGGAAATGTCCAGGCTGACTGACCCATCATCGCCCAGCCAAAACCGCTCACAATAGAAACATGAAAGTTGGATAGGGTGTTGAGCTTATAGTGTACACATCGTTTAAGAAGGGGATTTTCATAATACCACCCATATGGGTGTGGAATCGAGGATGAATGGTTGTTTTTGAAAGTGTGTCGCTATTAAGGCAATTTTGAAGTTAGAAATATATATGTAATGTGTTTCAGAGGTTTTGGAAATTCTAGCCCTAATTTCTATGGAAATATTTCATTATGAATGCATTTCTGGAGCCACATCTATAAAAATGGTATTTGGCTTCTCGATAAGAAATAAAAAATAGGTATTCCAACATTTTTGGTACTTCATTTCCTTTGGGGGGTCAAATAGGGGCTGAAAGTTTTTATGGAAATACACTCCTGGAAATTGAAATAAGAACACCGTGAATTCATTGTCCCAGGAAGGGGAATCTTTATTGACACATTCCTGGGGTCAGATACATCACATGATCACACTGACAGAACCACAGGAACATAGACACAGGCAACAGAGCATGCACAATGTCGGCACTAGTACAGTGTATATCCACCTTTCGCAGCAATGCAGGCTGCTATTCTCCCATGGAGACGATCGTAGAGATGCTGGATGTAGTCCTGTGGAACGGCTTGCCATGCCATTTCCACCTGGCACGTCAGTTGGACCAGCGTTCGTGTTGGACGTGCAGACCGCGTGAGACGACGCTTCATCCAGTCCCAAACATGCTCAATGGGGGACAGATCCGGAGATCTTGCTGGCCAGGGTAGTAGACTTACACCTTCTAGAGCACGTTGCGTGGCACGGGATACATGCGGACGTGCATTTTCCTGTTGGAACAGCAAGTTCCCTTGCCGGTCTAGGAATGGTAGAACGATGGGTTCGATGACGGTTTGGATGTACCGTGCACTATTCAGTGTCCCCTCGACGATCACCAGAGGTGTACGGCCAGTGTAGGAGATCGCTCCCCACACCATGATGCCGGGTGTTGGCCCTGTGTGCCTCGGTCGTATGCAGTCCTGATCGTGGCGCTCGCCTGCAGGGCGCCAAACACGCATACGACCATCATTGTCACCAAGGCAGAAGCGACTCCCATCGCTGAAGACGACACGTCTCCATTCGTCCCTCCATTCACGCCTGTCGCGACACCACTGGAGGCGGGCTGCACGATGTTGGGGCGTGAGCGGAAGACGGCCTAACGGTGTGAGGGACCGTAGCCCAGCTTCATGGAGACGGTTGCGAATGGTCCTCGCCGATACCCCAGGAGCAACAGTGTCCCTAATTTGCTGGGAAGTGGCGGTGCGGTCCTCTACGGCACTGCGTAGCATCCTACGGTCTTGGCGAGCATCCGTGCGTCGCTGCGGTCCGGTCCCAGGTCGACGGGCACGTGCACCTTCCGCCGACCACTGGCGACAACATCGATGTACTGTGGAGACCTCACGCCCCACGTGTTGAGCAATTCGGCGGTACGTCCACCCGGCCTCCCGCATGCCCACTATACGCCCTCGCTCAAAGTCCGTCAACTGCACATACGGTTCACGTCCACGCTGTCGCGGCATGCTACTAGTGTTAAAGACTGCGATGGAGCTCCGTATGCCACGGCAAACTGTCTGACACTGACGGCGGCGGTGCACAAATGCTGCGCAGCTAGCGCCATTCGACGGCCAACACCGCGGTTCCTGGTGTGTCCGCTGTGCCGTGCGTGTGATCATTGCTTGTACAGCCCTCTCGCAGTGTCCGGAGCAAGTATGGTGGTTCTGACACACCGGTGTCAATGTGTTCTTTTTTCCATTTCCAGGAGTGTATTTCGCTATATTAAAACATTTTTAAAGCTAAATGTGTGAAAATTACCTTTAGACTTCTCGGCTAGAGATAAAGAAATAAGATTTGGGATATGGAAGTTTCTATAAAAATATCACCGCAAAAAATCAGAATGCTACCAGAATCGTTTTTGGTCGGAAGTACGCGAGCGCTGAAGGAAGACATCCGTCGCCATCGATATCCTTCGGATGAATGGGTACACGCCTGGGTTCAACCGTGGTTCCGTACGTAATCAAAACCATTTTTCCACAAAGGCTTCGACCGTCTTGTCTCATAGTGGGACAAACGTATCAAAAATTATGGCGATTACTTTTGAAATAATGAACAGGTCAGTAAGGTCTCATTTTCATTCGACGGCACCCTATATTATGACCTCAATTTTTAAGGGCATGAGGCATTCTCGTTTCTGAATGACATCTGTCCCATAAAAGCAAATAATAGCTCAATCTGACTAACTTTTACCGTATGTACTGCACCAACCAAGAACTTTCTCATAGCTCATTGATTTAACATACACAAACGAAAAAATTACAACATCAAAAAATAATTAGTGTACAGTAGTTAAATTTTGGGAATACATTTGTCTGGGTAACATATGATATTAACACTGCACGATGACAGGTTAATTAAGCGCCATTACAAATGTGAAACGCTGTTAGATTAATAACTTGTGTTATCGCCAGAACGTTGAATGCAAGCATGCAAACGTGCCCGCATTGTGTTGTATAGGAACCTGATGTCAGTTTGTTGGATGGAGTTCCGTACCAGTTGCACTTGATCAGTCAATAGAGGGAGGGTTAATGTTCCTTTTTGATGACGCTAGAGTTGTCGTCCGATGGTGTCCCACATGGTCTCCATTGGAGACAGAAATGCTGATCGATGAGGGCAAGGCAACATGTCGACATTCTGTAGAGCATGTCTGGTTACAACAGCGGTATGTGGGCGAGTCTTATCCTGTTACAAAACACCTTGTAGTGTCGTTCATGAATGGCAGGACAGCAAATCGAATCACCAGACTGACGTAAAAATTGTCAGTCAGGATGTGTGGGATGACCACGAGAGTGCTCCTGCTGTCACACGTAATCGCACCCCAGCCCGTAACTCCAGGTGCAGGCTCAGTGTGTGTAGCACGCAGACATGACGACTGCACACCCTCCACTGGCCTTCTGGTAATCAAAACACCGCCATCACTGCCACTGAGGCAGAACCAGCTTTCATCAGAAAACACAACAGACCTCCATCATGCTCTCCTATCAGCTCTCGCTTGACACTACTGACGTCGCAAATGGCGGTGGTTTGGGGACAGTGGAATGCACGCTGCAGAGCGTCTGGCTCGGAGCTGCCCTTGAAGTAACCGATGTATAACAGTTCGTTGCGTCACTGTGGAGCCAACCATTGCTCAGACCGCTGCTGCAGATACAGTACGATGCGAGAGAGCTATACGCTGAACACGATTGTCTTCCCTCTCGTTACTGCTATTTGTCCGGCCGGAGCCCGGTCTTCGTGCGACCGTACATGCTCATGATCACTGCTGCCAGCAATCATGTTCAGTGGCTACATTCCTGCCAAGCCTTTCTGCAGTATCGCAGAGGGAACATTCAGCTTCTCGTAGCCCTATTACAAGGCCTCATTCAAATTCGGTGAGATGCTGGTAATAGCGTCTTTGGCGCCTTAAAGGAATTCTTGAAGAACATGAGCTCACCACGTCCAATCTCAAAGGTAACAGACTCTCACAACCGTTACAGCGTTTGTTTAAAGCAAACCTGATTTGCATCCTCATAGTGGCGTCACAAGCGCCAGTCTTATGCGACTGGCGCGCAATCTGAACAGTTGTCATCTTTCAGATGTAGGAACACGTCTACCAACTTTCCTTTATGTGGGTCAGCTATTTCGTGGTGTTGCGATTTTTGTACATCGTTGTAATTTAAGACAAGATAGCTGTAGCCGAACGCCAGAACCATTTCAACAAATATCAACTACCCACGCCCTATCTGTGCTACTGAGTCCCTCCCTGTAGGAGAAATTCGTGCAATGCAAATGGAGTTGCACACGATATCCTACACCATCTAGTAAATTGGTAGCTTAATATCGACTTCTCGGTCCCTGAAAATATGTGCCTTGAAGTTTCACTGCGACACGCACCTAGCCTGTTAGTTGATAACATTCCAAAATGGAATTCTCTTCCTGCTACAGCCAAATCATTCGCTGTCATCGTGGAATACAGTGAAACCGAGTCCAATTCTTTCGTGGACGAGGTTTTTAATGGAGTACTTGGGAGAACTTGAACGAGATCAGAGGAGTGGGAATTGGCTTTCTAAGAGCTGCAGATTATATGAAAACTGAATAACCATTTACATATTATGCAGAAAATGGATACACGGTTTACGTCTTACGATACATACAAGTGTCCTTCAAAAGGCCACCTGATTTTAAATCATCATAAATTTACTAAAGCCAAAAAATTAAAATTTATTCATATTAACGCCCGTGATGCTATTTAATGAGTGGAAAAGCACTGGGATAAACTACTTGGAGATTCAGACGAATGAGTTCAAAGTGGATATTGATTCCCATTTAAGTTGTTAAACTGAAGAAAGAAACTGATCTTGATCACGTGAAATGTAATTGCAAAATGTCTCTCGTGAATAAATCAGGAAACGTAACGTACTCGTATAACTACGTGACGACCGTGCAAGTAAGCAACTATCTCACTTCAGTCCTGGACGATGACACATCAGTGAACCTGTTTCAATATTACAAGAAACACGTCAGTACTGAATAGACCGGCACGTGCAACGAACAGGAAAGCAGAGCGTGTTCACGGCAGCAGCCGGAAACCAAGGACGTGTCTTTGTCCGGCAAGCTGTGCGGGGAATTTCTAACTGATCTGCGACCCAGGCACTACTATTGACTGTTGACTGGTTAATCTCAGAATTTGTGTGGCGTGCTTAGCACATGCCTTTGCGGTCCTCATCCAAAGACGAAACTTCTCTAGCAGACGGGAAACTGACGATATGTTCTTCGAGTCATGCAATAGCTTAACGGTATATGTATGAATGCATGATATGAAAAATATTTATAGTGTATGGCTTTCACATTATTTGGTAAAAGCTATCCTTACTGATAGTGCAGTATTCCACCTTGAGCGAGCGTATGGATTGCCCGGTACCTGAAAGCCCTATGTCGCATTCATGTGTTATGATACACGGTTTCCTTTCTTTTTTTGCGTGGGTCGAGCTACAGATAGATAGGGAGAGGAACGTTACCAGCGGCACCAGAAGTTCCCTGCCGGTGGGACGATTAAAATTTCATCCTTACATTAACTTATTTCCAGTACAGAAAGAAGCCGTGGTGGTGTGAATACTTGATAGCTACAGGGCAGGGGGTGTGTAACGTTATTCACTTTTTACGGAGGAGATGGCAACAAGACGTGCTCATACAACGCGCCCATACAGTTTGTCGGCACTTTGAGGCTTTGAGAAAGGTCGAATCATTGACTTGAAGGACGTGGGGGCACCACATCGACAGATCGCGCACTGTTGCTTATAGTACGAGTAGAATGCAATGGCTGCAGATTGACTGGTAATGAGATGGACTGAGGACAATTAGTAGAAAAGTTCTTCCAGAAGGAATACACCGCGAGAAGAACGTATGATTGTACGACTGGCTCTGATAGATAAGAGGATGACAACAGCTGAAAAAAAAAATGGTTCAAATGGCTCTAACCACAATGGGACTTAACATCATGGCCATCAGTGCCCTAGACGTAGAACTACTTAAACCTAACCTAAAGACATCAGACACTTCAATGCCTGAGGCAGGATTCGAACCTACGACCGTAGCAGCAGCGCGGTTCCGGACTGAAGCGCCTAGAACCGCTTGGCCAAACGGCCGGCACAACAGCTGAAATCCGAACAGAGTTTACACGCTGTCACTATCTCAGGTTGTAATGTATCGTTTACACTGACGCCAGAGAGCAAACAACATAAGTTTTCATTATGTAGAGTTACTCAAGTGGGACTTTGAGTGATAATCTGTGGGTTCGTTGATAAGTCTCGCTTCTGTTTGTGGCGGTCGACTCCAACATGTGTGTAGACAATCTGCTGGGAGGTCGCAGGAAGCAGCCATTCTCAAGATCCATGTCTGTCCAACTCTTGAAATTATGGCGTGGGGAGCTAGTTTTGACAATATGACTGACTTGGTAAGTGCTGAAGGCGCTCAGAATGGTCATCAGTATGTCGCAAGGATGGTAAACCCCTTCACCGCACCGTCAGGATACAGGTGTTAAGTGGCACCTTACACCCAGAAAACATACAGGGTGTTTCAAAAACGACCGGTATATTTGAAACGGTAATAAAAACTAAACGAGCATCGATAGAAATACACCGTTTGTTGCAATATGCTTGGGACAACAGTACATTTTCAGGCGGACAAACTTTCGAAATTACAGTAGTTACAATTTTCAACAACAGATGGCGCTGCAAGTGATGTGAAAGATATAGAAGACAACGCAGTCTGTGGGTGCGCCATTCTGTACGTCGTCTTTCTGCTGTAAGCGTGTGCTGTTCACAACGTGCAAGTGTGCTGTGGACAACCTGGTTTATTCCTTAGAACAGAGGATTTTTCTGGTGTTGGAATTCCACCGGCTAGAACACAGTGTTGTTGCAACAAGACGAAGTTTTCAACGGAGGTTTAATGTAACCAAAGGACCGAAAAGCGATACAATAAAGGATCTGTTTGAAAAATTTCAACGGACTGGGAACGTGACGGATGAACGTGCTGGAAAGGTAGGGCGACCGCGTACGGCAACCACAGAGGGCAACGCGCAGCTAGTGCAGCAGGTGACCCAACAGCGGCCTCGGGTTTCCGTTCGCCGTGTTGCAGCTGCGGTCCAAATGACGCCAACGTCCACGTATCGTCTCATGCGCCAGAGTTTACACCTCTATCCATACAAAATTCAAATGCGGCAACCCCTCAGTGCCGCTACCATTGCTGCACGAGAGACATTCGCTAACAATATAGTGCACAGGATTGATGACGGCGATATGCATGTGGGCAGCATTTGGTTTACTGTTGAAGCTTTTTTCTACCTGGACGGCTTCGTCAATAAACAGAACTGGCGCATATGGGGAACCGAAAAGCCCCGTGTTGCAGTCCCATCGTTCCTTCATCCTCAAAAAGTACTGGTCTGGGCCGCCATTTCTTCCACAGGAATCATTGGCCCATTTTTCAGATCCTAAACGATTACCGCATCACGCTATCTGGACATTCTTCGTGAAATTGTGGCGGTACAAACTGCCTTAGACGACACTGCGAATACCTCGTGGTTTATGCAAGATGGTGCCCGGCCACATCGCACGGCCGACGTCTTTAATTTTCTGAATGAATATTTCGATGATCGTGTTATTGCTTTGTGCTATCCGAAACATACAGGAGGCGGCGTGGATTGGCCTCCCTATTCGCCAGACATGAACTCCTATGACTTCTTTCTGTGGAGACACTTGAAAGACCAGGTGTACCGCCAGAATCCAGAAACAATTGAACAGCTGAAGCAGTACATCTCATCTGCATGTGAAGCCATTCCGCCAGACACGTTGTCAAAGGTTTCGGGTAATTTCATTCAGAGACTACGCCATATTATTGCTACGCATGGTGGATATGTGGAAAATATGGTACTATAGAGTTTCCCAGACCGCAGCGCCATCTGTTGTTGAAAATTGTAACTACTGTAATTTCGAAAGTTTGTCTGCCTGAAAATGTACTGTTGTCCCAAGCATAATGCAACAAACGATGTATTTCTATCGCTGCTCGTTTAGTTTGTATTGCCGTTTCAAATATACCGGTCATTTTTTAAACACCCTGTAAGACCCCTCATTGTAGATCACACACAAACGACTTGAGGAACGTGTGGATACTTGACTGACCTGTGCAGTCCCCTGATTTGTCACCGATCAAACATGTCTCGGATGTGACAGAAGCTGTGTACTCTCGCATCAGCCACCACCTAGGTATCTTCACCAATTAGTAGTGCATATATTCTTCAGATGACGTTCTGAGCCGTTTGCTTCCACCGCACAACGATACAAGAGTGTACTCATATCCGTGTGGCGTCAAACCTCATACTGAGGTTGATTATGGAAATCAGTTTCAAATGTAATGAAATCTGAATCCATTAGTACCCGTTGTTTGATGAACATCTTATCAAAAATGTTCAAATGTGTGAGAAATTTTATGAGACTTAACTGCTAAGGACATCAGTCCCTAAGCTTACACACTACTTAACCTAA
The DNA here is from genome assembly GCF_023897955.1 of Schistocerca gregaria. Taxonomy (NCBI): domain Eukaryota; kingdom Metazoa; phylum Arthropoda; class Insecta; order Orthoptera; family Acrididae; genus Schistocerca; species Schistocerca gregaria. The sequence goes on from NC_064927.1 coordinate 370,381,843, forward strand.
ATTATCCTGAGGACAAACACACACACCCATGCCCGAGGGAGGACTCGAACCTCCGCCGGGATCAGCCGCACAGCCCGTGACAGCAGCGCTTTGGGCCGCTCGGCTAATTCCGCACGGCAACGTCTTCTCAAAGTTTGATAAATATCGGACTGGTGCGTCGTGGTGTAACACTTTACGTTTACGTCCTCTAGATTTTTTTTTCGTTTTTATGTGTTTTTGCCGTATTTCACAAAGGTAATAATAGCACAGATTGCAGATTTTGTGTTATCAGTTCCAAGTTAAATACTGACAGCGTTTTCGTATTTTATGAATGCGGGTGACGCAGTACCTCCGCCATCTGTCAAATGGTTCAAAAGGCTCTGAGCACTATGGGACTTAACATCTGAGGTCATCAGTTCCCTAGAACTTAGAACTACTTAAACCTAACTAACCTAAGGACATCACACACATCCATGCCCGAGGCAGGATTCGAACCTGCGACCGTAGCGGTCGCGTGGTTCCAGACTGTAGGGCCTAGAATCGCTCGGCCACAGCGGCTGGCCACCATCTGCCCACTGTGTATGTGATGGTATGTTTGTGATACTGGGACAGAGATGGTGTGCACGAATTGTTTCGACTGTAATTGCGCTTACGTAGTAGATTCATCACATATATTATTTTTCAAGTCAACAACCCTTTTTCTCAACACGTATTAATCGTAAAGGGATGAAGGAGGTATCCGTAGAACGGATTTGTAACCGGCTTATGACATTGCATACCGATTTTGCACAAAAAGTACTGTTTGTGGAAAATTTAGACACAAAAGAGACCTTCCATTATCATAGGCTAAAGGGCATCATGGAAGACCAACTTCATACCCACATTTTACAAAGCTGTCTTATTAATCACGAATAAGGGACTCCCTTACCATATTATCTTATTACATGTATCATTTTATTTGCCTTAAATTACTTATTAACTGAATAATTTGTATACAGCATTGTCAATGATAATAACTGTGAACACTCCGGTAATGTATTACCTCTGCCTCTATCACTTGAAGAAAATGAAAAGCAAAGAATACGTGAAGATTACATTCTTGCGTCAAATTTCGTTTCCATTGAGGTGCTGTAATCCTCTGCAAACAATTTTGTTCAAACTTCCTGGCAGCTTAAAAGTGTGTGCTAGGTAAAGCACTTGCCCGAGAAATGCAAAAGGTCCCGTGTTCGACTCTCGGTCCGGCACGCAGTTTTAATCTGCCAAGAAGTTTCATATCAGCGCACACTCCGCTGCAGAGTGAAAATCTCATTCTGGAATTTTGTTCAAAATTATGTGCATAGAAATGTATATACAAGAATGTATCATAAAGCCGTGGTTATTGTTTCACGTCGTTCGGTTAATTTTTAAAGATGTTTTTTGTTCATCCCTACAACCACCCTCATCTTAACAACTGCACTTATTACAAATGCTGCCATTATTGGAAACTACAAAAGTGTGAAAGTTCCTCACGGATCCTCTAGTTTCACTGTTAATTTAGTCCGAGATATAACTGTTTTTTTTTTTTTTTTCGTGGAGGTAAAAAAAAGAACGGGGATGACGCTATAGACGTACGCTGTACGTTGTTACGAAGCCAGAGTGGGCGGGGTCGGCCGCCAACATGAACAGCGCGAAAGATTAGCAGACTACTGTTTACAATTGCTTCTTGTTCATTATTTCTGTCGTGAGTATGTGACAGCTAATCTAAATACTAAAAACTGCAGTGTTTACATGAATAACACAGTGTCAGGACGGGAAATTCGAATGTTTTTCTGTTCTTGGATGCGTATTTTACGATACACTTGGTCTCGTTAATGTAACTTCTTTTTCCTGATATATTTCGAATAACAAGGAAGAGTAGGTTATGATGTGAAAAGCAAGCTTTCGTAATCTCTATAATTTCACTTTTACTCTATTTGTATCGATAGCAAATGGAGCTGGATCTCCGAAACCAATGTTTGTATATTTATTTGTACTGCTTCTTGTTCTATATTTTTTCACCTTTCAGCATGTATGAACAACGTTTTTAATGTTCACGTTTGCAAAAAAACGTACCTACGAGTCGTGCGGTAGCGTTCTCGCTTCCCGCGCCCGGGTTCCCGGGTTCGATTCCCGGCGGGGTCAGGGATTTTCTCTTCTGGGTGTTGTGTGATGTCCTTAGGTTAGTAAGGTTTAAGTAGTTCTAAGTTCTAGGCGACTGATGACCTCAGAAGTTAAGTCCCATAGCGCTCGTAGCCATTTTGAACGTACCTACGAGTTGTTTGTTAGCCCATGAAGTGTGCAGTCAGGAAAGAAGCAAGGCACGCTTGAGCATGTTAAAAAAGTGAACTGAAATGTACACCCGTATTCGACGCAGGCTGACTTTTTTTATGAAGAAACTACGTCTCGACACAATCAAAGCACCATATGTTATTTGGGATGAGACCACGAGACATTCCCAACGGTCAAAATGTTGCATGGGCACTTCAGAGTGACGTCACAGGGAAGTATCACCGCAGTGAACAATGGAAACACAAATTTGGTGATCCTGATGTTTTTGGGCTACGTGGGCTGGCGGACGTCGTGTTCCAAGTTTGTGACTAGACGATAGCTCCCTTCTTTTAACCTCCATGTCTTTTTTGTATTTAAAAAGTCTACTATTAAATAGGCTATATAATACAGGAAAAACAGCCGACCTGTGTGGCCGAGATGTTCTAGGCGCTTCAGACTGGAACCGCGCGACCGCTACGGTCGCAGGTTCGAATCCTGCCTCGGGCATGGATGTATGTGATGTCCTCAGTTAGGTTTAAGTAGTTCTAAGTTCTAGGGGACTGATGACCTCAGATGTTAAGTCCCATAGTGCTCAGAGCCATTTGAAGCATTTGAACAGGAAAAGCACAATCACCCTTTCTCTTTTCGTGCTGTTGCTCGTCGGGGTAACATGTACCACCCCATCTCTCATTAACAAATGAGATGCACTGAAACATTTTCGCGTGGTATAAGTAACTGAGACGAGTTTTTCTGTGCAGCTAAGTAGTAGTGACTTTAATCCATTGATGTGTTTTGAAGAACAGGAGAGATTTTATGTAATTTGGTGCAGGAGTATTGTTGATGTAGACATAAGAATTGAGCTATTTGTCGGCGAGATGAAACGTATGTGCAATTTACTGTCCTTCAAGTTTTTACTTTCGTTTCAGTTCAAGTACTCTTTGCTGTCCATACATTTTATAAGCGAGAATAACAGCTGCAGATTGACAAAATTCATTGGCATTTAAATCTGAACTCGAACATTCTGTGCAAGGAATTTTTCTAGTTAATTTAACCTGAGAGGTGAAGTATTAAATCGTAGAGAAAACTCAGTTCTGAATTGCTTTATAAGACTGCTTTATAAGCATCTTAGTCACAGTGCACACGCGTGGCTGAGAGAGTTTTATTCATATCGTGGCAAAGTACTTTGCTTAATGTAAGTTAATTATCGGACTGAAACTGATACACTGAAAGCTGAATGTTTGTTGCCAAGGTGAAAAGAGTGTGCTATCTGGGTGTGTCCGACAGTTTGCGTAGCTTTCGTGCGCTTCTCTAACGTCAATGAATAGTGTCTGTTTTGTGTTGTTGCTTCCGAGAGGATAGCTCTAGAAGTGCATGTAATTTAAAGAAAATTAATGCAGAGAAGAAGACTATTTTCCGTCTGCCACAGAGGAAGAGTCACTTACGATGGCTATTTTTATCTGTGTTTAAGAGTTTTATAGTCATTTAACCAGAATAAATAATACGCAATTTCATTGTCCGCTCCTGCAACTAGTATTAAATTTTACAAGTTACGGCATTACATGCCTTTTTATGTTTTATTTTGTACCTTACTGGCGGAGAAACCCAGCGTTGCTCAGGTATTTATTTGTAGCCGTGCGTCCCCGCCCGTACCGTGCAGCGTTTGGCCTTGTGCTTAACGTTTACGACTCCGCACTATATGTCGCAGTACGATATAATTTTGTAGGTGCATTCAGCAGCAGATGAGGATACAGTCTGCGAATTGTAGTTTGTTCCGAAGTAATAAGTTCAAACGTTATGCATGATGTGGCCGTTAATCACGCATCTCATTCTTTATGACGTCATTTCTCCTGAACCATGGGACGAACAATGATATAGTTTTGCACCTACATTTAGTGGTATATGTGCACACTGTCTGTAAAATGTGTCGCGAACGCAATTAATAGTAAAGAAGTCATAAATTATGACGTCTTGCCTCACGCTGTACGTTTACTACATGAACAGTGGAAAAGTAGTAAGTGATAAACATTTTTCCTTTCATCAATTTTTAGGGGTTGTCTGGGAGAAAAAAATTCATAAAGGTTTGAAATTATGTGTAAAGTTCGCTGCAAGTCGCTAAGTTTTCTCAATCTGAATCAACAAAGTTTGGGAATTCGCTTGTGGCGGGATACACTTCTTTTTCACCTCCCCATCGGCACCCCTCTGATAGGCAGCGATTGTCGCCTGACAGTAAGGTTTGGTTGAAAGCCGTCCAGTGACTTAGGAGAAGATGTGGTACGTTTACGCACCACACACACACACACACACACACACACACACACACACACACACACACACACACGGATATATATATATACATATGTATATAATTTGAATGGCTGTCCTGGTGCCCCTCATGTGGTTTCATGAACATTGTTGTTTGAAGTTGCGGAGTTCACACAGGTGACAAAGTTCCACTTACGCGAGGGAAACCATCCACGGTCGATGGTTCAGTTATGTCCGGCTGACACTTATTTGGCAAATGTCTGATTCTCCGTAGCCAACCATAACACGCAAAGGGCGCTCATCCGCCTAGTGCGAGCAGGCAACGGCGTTAGGATACCCTCCTATGACGACTCTGTCAGAGGCTACGGACTAATGACCACGGCTGGCACAACACAATCCCGTAACAAACTCTGGGCTTCCAGTTTCCTCTCTCTGCGGTGTGTAGGCATCACGTCGATCATCAGTAGGCCCCTTCATTGATCCTAACCCATCCAGATCCAACTGCCAGCAAGTTTTGGCTGCCAAATCGGGCGCCAACTGTTTGCGACTGTCGCTCAGTGCTTTTTTACACTACTGGCCATTAAAATTGCTACACCAAGAAGAAATGCAGATGATAAACGGGTATTCATTGGACAAATATATTATACTGGAACTGACATGTGATTACATTTTCACTCAATTTGGGTGCATAGACCCTGAGAAATCAGTACCCAGAACAACCACCACTGGCCGTAATAACGGCCTTGATACGCCTAGGCATTGAGTCAAACAGAGCTTCGATGGCGTGTACAGGTACAGTTGTCCATGCAGCTTTAACACTATACCACAGTTCATCAAGAGTAGTGACTGGCGTATTGTGACGAGCCAGTTGCTCGGCCACCATTGAAGCGACGTTTTCAATTGGTGAGAGATCTGGAGAATGTGCTGGCCAGGGCAGCAGTCGAACATTTTCTGTATCCAGAAAGGCCCGTACAGGACCTGCAACATGCGGGCGTGCATTATCCTGCTGAAATGTAGGGTTTCGCAGAGATCGAATGAAGGGTGGAGCCACGGGTCGTAACACATCTGTAATGAGACGTCCACTGTTCAAAGTGAAGTCAACGCGAACAAGTGACCGAGACGTGTAACCAATGGCACCCCATACCATCACGCCTGGTGATACGCCAGTATGGCGACGAATACACGCTTCCAATGTGCGTTCACCACGACGCCGCCGAACACGGATACGACCATCATGATCATGATGCTGTAAACAGAACCTGGATTCATCCGAAAAAATGACGTTTTGCCATTCGTGCACCCAGGTTCGTCGTTGAATATACCATCGCAGGCGCTCCTGTCTGTGCCGCAGCGTCAAGGGCAACGCAGCCATGGTCTCCGAGCTGATAGTCCAAGCTGCTGCAAACGTCGTCGAATTGTTCGTGAAGATGGTTGTTGTCTTGCAAACGTCCCCACCTGTTAACTCAGGGATCGAGATGTGGCTGCACGATCTGTGACAGCCATACGGATAAGATCACTGTCACCTCGACTGCTAGTGATACGAGGCCGTTGGGATCCAGCACGGCGTTCCGTATTACCCTCCTGAACCCACCGATTCCATATTCTGCTAACAGTCATTGGATCTCGACCAACGCGAGCAGCAATGTCGCGATACGATAAACTACAATCGCGATAGGCTACAAACCGATCTTTATCAAAGTCGGAAACGTGATAGTACACATTTCTCCTCCTTACACGAGGCATCACAGCAATGTTTCACCAGGCAACGCCGGTCAACTGCTGTTTGTTTATGAGAAATCGGTTGGAAAGTTTCCTCATGTCAGCACGTTGTAGGTGTCACCACCGGCGCCAACCTTGTGTGAATGCTCTGAAAAGCTAATCATTTGCATATCACAGCATCTTCTTCCTGCCGGTTAAATTTCGCGTCTGTAGCACGTCGTCTTCGTGGTGTAGCAGTTTTAATGGCCAGTAGTGTAATTTATGATTGCGATGTGAAATAACATATTTTGTTTGTTCATCCCTTTTGTTTCTCATTTCAGATTTATTTATCCTTGAGCATCTGCCTTGTGTTGTGACCCGAAGGTTTGAGGCACCTTCCAGATTTATAACTCCCAGAGTTTCGTACAAATACACTATGTGATCGAAGGTTATCAGACACTTGGCTGAAAATGATATACAAGTTCGTGTCGCCCTCCATCGGTAACGCTGGAATTGTATATGGTGATGGCCCACCCTTAGTCTTGATGACAGCTTTCACTCTCGCAGGCATACGATCAATCAGGTGCTGGAAGCTTTGACTCTCGCAGGCATACTTTCACTCAGGTGCTGGAAGGTTACGTGGGAAATGGCAGCCCATTCCTCACGGAGTGCTGCACTGAGGAAAGGTAGCGATGCCGGTCGGTGAGACCTAGTACGCTGTTCCAAAACATCCCAAAGCTGCTCTATAGGATTCAGATCAGTCCATTACAGGGATGTTATTGTCGTGCATTATCAACAGGTGCTCGATCGTGTTGAAAGAAGAAATCGCTATTCTCGAATTGCTCTTCGACAGTGGGAAGGAATAAGGTGCTTAAAATATCAATGTAGGCCTGTGCTGTGATAGTGCTACACAAAGCAACAAGGGGTGCAAGCCTCCTTCACGAAAAATACGACAACACCTTAACACAGCCGCCTCCGCATTTTACTATTGACACTACGCACGCTGGGAGATGACGTTCACCGGGCGTTCGCCATGCCCACACCCTGCCATCGGATCGCCACATTGTGTACCGTGACTCGTCACTCCACCCCACGTTTTTCCATTTTCAGTCGTCTAATGTTTACGCTCCTTACACCAAGCGAGGCGTCGTTTGGCATTTACCGGCGTGATGTGTGGATTATGAGCAGTCGCTCGGCCATGAAATATAAGTTTCCTCACCTCCAGGCTAACTGTCATAGTATTTGTAGAGGCTCCTGACGCAGTTTGGAATTCCTGTATGATGGTCTGGATGGATGTCTGCCTATTACAAAAGTCTGCGGTCTGTGTCAGTCAATAGACGAGGTCGGCCTTTATGTTTTTGTGCTGTACGCGTCCCTTCACATTTCCAGTACAATATCACATCGAAACAGTGGACTTAGGGATGTTCCGAAGTGTGGGAGAGTGGAAATCTCACGTACAGACGAATGACACAAGTGACACCCAATCACCTGACCACGTTCCAAGTCCGTGAGTTCTTGGGAGCGCCCCATTCTGCTCTGTCACGATGTCTAATCACTACCAAAGTCGCTGATATGGAGTACCTGACTGTAGGTGGCAGCACAATGCATCCAATATGAAAAACACGTATGTTTTGGGGAGTGTTCGGATACTTTTGATCACGTTGTGTATATATTATACTGTTAATGAGGTAGTGTCGATGTCACTTTAACTCTTTGTAATTTGCCATCTCCATAAGCAACAGCTTATTTCCAAATGTTCCGACAGATGTCCCAAAGTATACTGTAGATTTCAGACGAGCATAGTGTGCAGATTCAAATCATTTTTATGCTACTCGATTCTACTTACTACATTCACAACTATTAATAAATGCTATCGGCTTTATTACTAGTTCAGTGCTGAAAGTTTTTTTCTTTCCCTTGGTACCTCTCTTTATACTTTTCAGTGTTGCTTTATGACTTGCGGCAGGTGTTTCTGATACCAGTCACGTCCAATGTTTTCGAACGCACGTCACGCACGGAAGGAGCGACAGTGTATCACAGCTGTAGGTTTCTTACGTGGCCGCTGAATATAAAGAGACGTGAAAGGTTCGCAAGCGTTGCTGACTCACTCACCGTAACGCTGGCCTTAAGTACTACTGTCTCAGTCACGCTGCTGAATCTGCGCTGTGCGCTGTTGTACCGGCTCCTGTCTGTATATTGATGTTAAACGCAAAATGGGAACTTTCTATTTTACAAACATTATACCTTAGTCGCTACTTTACAAATCCATTCAATTTCTGACTTGCTCCTGTCTTTCAAGGATCTGGCAGAAACACGAGAAGAACTGTTACTGTGCTTAAGTGATGAATCAACCCTTCTTGGCCTTACTATAAATATTGTAATTTCTCCGAAACTTGTAATAGGATTTTGAACCGCTAAACGTCGTTGAACATTAAAAAAAAACTAAGATTAGTAGCAGCAGACATTATTAGTTCCATTTGAAAAAGCGAATTTGACACCGATATTCTCGTAATACGCCATTTATGGCGTCGAACATCAACATTGAGCGTCCCGTCGTCAGTGTGCTGCTGAACGTTGAGAGACGACGCGATCTGGGCGTACGGTATGTGTGCCGTGCCTCAACGTGGTATAGGCGACAGCAGCGCTCTACAGCCACAGTCGTCGTTTGTATCTGGCCCGCAGTTCACACTGTTCACGAAACGGATACCTTAGCCGTATTAAAACGCACATTTCCTCCCTCGTCCATATGCTAGTAATGTTGTTCTGTCTGTACTACGCATAAATAAAAATTTCAATATCCGTAAACATGGTATGAGCCAAAAACGAAAGTACCATGTCCTGTCAATAAGGACATCAGCTTACAAAAATTCCACTACAAACAGTGCGATGGAAGTTTACAATAGTTCTCCACACCAGATAAAAATTGATTCATCATCGTCACTTTTTATGAAAGCCCCTAACGTCATTCTTACTTCATCAATGTTCGTATTCAGTAGCAGAAGCGTGAAATAGAAAACTTGAAACGAGAAAGTACAAAATATCGCACTGCAGCTAGTACATGCTGTCTAGTAGATAAAGTCAATCGAACAAAGAGCCTCAAAAAGATCGCAATTATTTTTATACAGGGTGAGACAGCTAAGTCATAACACCCCTTCTATCTCCCCAACCGTAACAGAGTGAACAGTGAATAGCAGGGACATGTGCTACTTGAATACATCGCGTTTCATGTTTGTGCTATTTTTTATTGCAGAAAAACGATGCAATCTTAGGCTTTTTTAAATGGAACACTATGTTAAATTTTAGCGTAACATGATGGGCTTAAAAAGACTGTTTAAAAAATATGTATATCATAATATTTAGGGCAATAGTTTTTGAGACACAGATGTGTTCTCGTATCGCGTTTGTCCTTCGAAACGACGTTGTCTAATACGACCTTTCCTGCTGACCACTGAGGAACTTAACCGGGAAGGCGTTGTTTTCCTGCTTCTCGATAACGTCACAAGGTGACACACGAGGTAGCTGGAGAGAAGGGTATAAATGTGCTGCTGGGGAAATGAGACATCGCATTTCCGTCACAGTTTCTTGGAGCAGAAATGTACACCAACGAAGAAAGATATGCTTCTAGTGTATGTTGAAAGCAGAAGAAATGCTGTTAGGGCAATAAAGCGATAAGGAGAGCTGTATCCTGATCGTGAGCGTCCTACGCGACAGATTCTTGCACGTATTTGCAAGAAACTACTTGAATTGGGATGATGGAACGCCATATAGAGGTCAAGACAGAAAACTGCAACTAGCGAGGTACATGAAGAGTGCGTTCTAGCGTTGGGGCGTAACGACCCTACTGTTTCGTCGCGACGTGTCTCCTCGGAATGTGGTATAAGTCAGAGAAGTGTTCTACACATATTGCACCGGCATAGATTTCACCCGTTTCATCTCTCATTACATCAAGCACTCTCCAGTGTGGATTTAGAACGGCGCCAGGAATTTTGCCGGTTTGCTCTGCAGCACCTACAAGATCATCCAACGTTTTTTCAACGAGTGCTTTTTACTCATGAAGCGACTTTCACCAACCACGGTAATGTGAATTTGCATAATATGCACTACTGATTAATAGAGAACCCTCACTAGCTTCGACAGGTACAGCATCAGCAACCGTGGAGTGTTAACGTGTGGTGCGGCATCGTCGGAAATGTCATTGTTGGGCCGTACGTCATTCCGAGTATACTAAATGGCAATAACTATGCACAGTTCCTGTGAAATGTTCTGCCCATTTTGCTGGAAGAGCTACCACTAACTACGCGTCAGTGCATGAGGTTCCAACGTGACGGCTGTCCTGCTCACTCTTTCCGTGTGGCTACAGAGCTGTTAAATGAAAAGTTCCCGGATTTTTGGATAGGGCGATGTGCTGAAGTGAAATGGCCAGCCCGGTCTCCTGATTTGACCACTCTTGATTTTTTTTTCTGTGGGAAGCAATCAAACGTAGAGCGTATGCTCAAATACCAACTAAGCCAGACGATATGAAGCAACGTATCATCGAAGCGTGCGCTGATATCTCACGTGACACCCTCGCAACCGTTAACAAATCACTCTAACGGCGACTACAAATTTGCATTGCGTCAGAGGGGAAGAATTTTGAGCACATGCTTCAGTAAAGTTTTGTATCAAGTACAGTGTGTATTTTGCACCTTTGTGTGTATTTTCTTAGTACTGTGATCAATAGTAATTATTTTCAAATAAAAAACAAATACGTACGAAATATTTGTGACGAATAAGGACCTCTTCAGTTACATTTGTATTTCTGTTACTTAAAATGTATTAACATCTTGTAGTATTTTAAATCCGCATGTTCTCTACTACTTTGGTATCACAGTTTTCAAATAACTGAATAATATTTGCGCGATATCATCAGTTAATTTTTGCGCAAAATATCCGCAGTATGTATTACTATCGTCGGGTACAGGGGCGCGTTTGTGAAAGGACGGACTCGCAACGTTTACCACGTACTCTACACATGAGGAAAGGTCGCATTGGACAACGCCACTTCGAAGGACAAACACGATACGAGAACATATTTGTGTCTCAAAAACTATTGGCCTAAATATTATGATATACATATTTTTAAACAGTCTTTTTAAGCGCATCATGTTACGCTACAATTTAACGTAGACTTCCATTTACAGAAACCAAAGATGGCCTCATGTCTCTGTAATGAAAAAAGCACAAATATGAAACGTGATGTATTCAAGTAGCCCCTATCCCTGACATTCACTGTCCAAACGGCATCTTTGTATCTATTACGGTTGGGGAGATACGAGCGGTTTGTGACTTAGCTGCCTCACCCTGTATAATGTCGAATATTATAGAATATTCCCTTATTAAACTGATAAGGAAACATCAGAATCTATTGCAAAACGCGAAGGCACTCTGTGGTATCTGAGTGTGCCCTGTGTGTTGCCTGTAATGCAGTTACCTGCGTCCCAATAAAACCAAAGTTCCTGCTTCTCTTCTAAAATATCTTTTTTCCATTTAGACACATTCATTCTTAAGGTTTTCTTGATGAAAATCACTGGGGTAGGTTTTACCACACCTTTCTACTTCCGTATCCCATCGTCCCACGGCCAGAGAATACTAGAAGACCGGCGAGCGTTGGCGAACGTTTTGTCTCTAACAGAAGTTGTTTCCTATGGCGAAAAAAGCTTGCCAAATTTAAACGAACGCAAAAGCCCCGAGACTGGCGATCTTTATCCCGGATTTCAATGCGAGATGCTTATAATAGTTTCCGTAACGAAACTTTGTCTCGAAACTTAGCAGGAAATCCGAAGAGATTCTGGTCATATGTAAAGTATGCTAGCGCAAGAAACAATCAATGCCTTCTCTGCTCTATAGCAATGGAAATACTACCGATGACAGTGCTGCCAAAGCAGGTTACTAATCAAGCCTTCTGAAATTCCTTCACGAAAGTATACGGACTAAATATTCCACAGTTAGTATCAAGAACTGCTACCATAGCTGCCAACATGAGTAACTTTGTAGATATCCTCGAAGTAGTGAAGCAATTAAAATCGCTTAACAAAAGCAAGTCTTCCGGTCCAAACAGTATGCCAGTTAAGTCCCTTTCAGAACATGTTGATGCAATAGCTCCATACTTAACAATTATATACAACCTCTCGATTGACGAAAGATCCGTACCCAAAGACTGGAAAGCTGTACAGGTTACAGCACTATTCAAGAAAGGCAGTAGGAGAAATCCAGTAAATTATAACCCATATCATTAACGTCCACATTCAGCAGTATTTTGGAACATTCTTTTGTGTTCGAACATTATTAATTACCTCGAAGAGAACGTTCTGCTGACACACTGTCAACACATATTTAGAAAACATTATTCTTGTGAAACACAGCTAGCTCTTTACTCATACGAAGTGTTGAGTGCTGTTGACAAGGGATTCAAATTGATTCCACATTTCTAGATTTCCGGAAGGCTTTTGGCCTCACAAGTGGCTTGTAATCAAATTACGTGCTTATGGAATATCGTCTCAGTTATGCGACTGGATTCGTGATTTCCTGTCAGAGAGGCAACAGTTCTTAGTAACTGACGAAAAGTTCCTTATTTATATAAACGATTTAGGAGACATTCTGAGCACTCGTCTTAGGTTGTCTGCAGATGATGCTGTCGTTTATCGTCTAGTACAGTTATTAGAAGAGCCAAACAAACTGCAACACAATTTATAAAAGATATATGTATAGTGCGAAAATTGGTAGTTGACCCTAAATAACAGAAAGTGTGAGGTCATCCAAATGAGTGCTAAAAGGAATCCGTTAAACACCGGTTAGACGATAAATCAGTGAAATCTAAAGGCTGTAAATTCAACTAAACAACTAGGAAGTAGAATTATGAACAACTTAAGTTGGAAAGAGCACATAGAAAATGTAGTGGGGAAGGCGAACAAAGACTGAAATTTATTCCCAGAGCACTTGGAAGTTGCAACAGAACTACTGAAGAGACCTGCATTAAGCTTTTCCATCCTCCTTTGGTATACTGCTGCGCGAGGTAGGATCTTTACCAGACAGAATTAACCGAGTACATCGAGAAAGTTAAAAGAAGAACAGCACGTTTTGTGTCGTCGAGAAATAGGAGAGAAACTGTCAAGGTTATGATACAGGATATGAGGTTGACATCGTTAAAATAAATGCGGTTCTCGCTGCGGCGGGATGTTCTCACGAAATTTCAATCACCAACTCTCTTCTCCGCATGCTAAATTATTTTGTTGACTCCCGCATACATAGGGAGAAACGAACATCATAATAAAAGAAGAGAAATCAGAGCTTGCACGGAAAGATATGAGAGTTCGTTCTTTTCGCAATCTGTTTGAGAGTGGAATAATAGAACATTATTGTGATAGTGGTTCGATGAACCCTTTGCGAGGCGCTTAGATATTATTTGCAGAGTGTCGATATAGATGTAGATGTGATGCAAAGACTTTGAAACACCCTGTACATAGGGGAGAGAGTTATACCTTGGAACACATTTCAGTCTTTCGCCTCTAGCCAGCCCTGTAATAGAAGTTTAACATATTTTCTTATTCTATTTTTAAATGATAGTGTTCATCTGATGTGTGCTGCAGTCTTTTTCAAAAATTGCAAAAATTACTCTGGAAAACTAGTATTTTTCCAAGTGTGAAAAGCTTTTCCAAGGTACAACATAGTCATGTGCCAAGGACAAATAATCTATTCAAATTTAAAAGCGCTGCAACCGAGGAAAATTTGTCACTACTGTTTTTAATAGTCTATTTGTTGCATTTAATTCAACTACACAGCATTAATCAGCACCCGAAATCAAATTAAGAAGCAGTATTATCGAACAACAGTTGCAAGTTAAACATATTTTGAAATAGATTTCCATTATCGAGACAGTGAAATTTGCTAAAACGTTAAAAGAATACAGAGTGTAAGTGGGCTCCTTCTGTGTTGGCAGCACTGTGTAGCGCTTTCTATTGGATCTATGACTGCGCTTTTTTTGTAAGAGACTCTGTAGCTGGTTGGACTCGTTGTTGGAAGTTAATCACCAATAGTGTTGGGCACTTGGAAGTTGAAGTTAGTCGCCAGCAGTGATGGAAGTACTGTTGGGCAGTTGGACGTGAACAGCCAGCAGTGATGGATGTTAGATGTGAGAAGCTAGCATTGATGGAGGATAGAGGTCTGAAGTGTTGTAAGTAGGCTGTTTAGGTTTTTATGTTGGTAACGCCACGTAGCGCTCTATATGAAAATTATTGACTGCGCTGTGTGAAGTCTGTGGCTGGTCTGCATTGTTGCAGTATTGCTATTGTAGTGTTGGGCAGCTGGATGTTAACAGCACGTTGCGTTGCGCAGTTGGAGGTGAGCCGCCAGCAGTGGTGGATGTGGGGAGAGAGATGGCGGAATATTGAGAGCGGACGATCTGGACGTGTGTCCATCAGAAAGAGTAAATTTGTAATATTGGATATCATGAAATGATGTATATTATGAGCTAGCAGTAGTGGCGCTCGCTGTATTGCAGTAGTTCGAGTAACGAAGATTTTTGTGGGGTAAGTGATTTGTGAAACGTATAGGATAATGTTAGTCAGGGCCATTCTTCTGTAAGGATTATTGAAAGTCAGATGGCGTTGCGCTAAAAATATTGTGTGTCAGTTTAGTATTGATCAGAATAGGTAAAGAGCGAAATGTCTGAGTACGTTCAGTTCTGCTCAGCTGTTTGAAAATCAAATAATGTAAGAGGTTTATCAGCACAGTAATTCATTAATTTTTCTAAGGGGACGTTTCAGTGTTACCGTAGGCTAACAATCTGTACATCTTCGACTTGGAGATTGAATATTATTCGTGATTATATACCTTTGTACTACATGTCAATGACGATTTATATTCGTGTCTGAACTGGAAGTTACATTATTAAGGTAAAAAAATTTACATTATTTGGTTTGCAACAAAATCTTTCCTTTGCTAACCACATGCCTATTAGTAGCTAGTGGCTTTAGTAGCTAGAATCGTTTATTTATCTGGCAGTATTGACGCCCACTGTATTGCAGTAGTTCGCGTAATGAAGATTTTTGCGAGGTAAGTGCTTAATGAAATGTATAGGTTATTGTTAGGATTTCTTTTTGGTCAGAGATATTCTTTTGAATTAACTATCTGTAGTAAGGTTATCTTTCTTTTTTTTTTAGCAGTCAGATTGCGTTGCGCTAGGATATTGTGGGTCTCAGTCATTCAGCAGTTTAAGTACAGCCACACTCATTTAAATAAAGGTGTTTCAAATGTTATATGGTAGAAAAGCATCCTTCCACTTCAGGGTACAAGAGGGTGCACGACCGATGAAATGAGGCTAAACAACCGACAAGCTATGTAACTCTTTACAAGAATACAATCAATTTTACTCGTTACAAAACTCTGTAACCGAAGAGATAACAATATCCTCAAAATGGCTTTAATACGTGCATATTATACAGTGCCTAAATGTTTGGATCCGTTAATACATTGAGGAGACAGAACTCATGGGATAGCGATATGTACATATACAGATGGCAGTATTGGCGAGTACACGAGGTATAAAAGGGCAGTGCACTGGCGGAGCTGTTGTTTGTACTCAGGTGATTCATGTGAAAACGTTTCGTACTTGATTGTGACCACATAACGTGAATTAACAGAAGTTGAACGTGGAATAGTACTTGGAGCTAGAGGGACGGGACACTGCATTTCGCAAATCGTTAGGGAATTCAATATTCAGAGATCCACTGGGTCAAGAGTGCGCCCATAATTCCAAATTTGAGGCATTATCTCTCACCACGAATAGAGTTGTCAGTGCCAACAGACAAGTAATACTGCGTGAAATAACCGCAGAAACCAGTGAGGGACGTACGACGAGCGTATCCGTTGGGACAGTGCGGCGAAATTATGGCGTTAATGGGCTGTGGCAGCAGGCGACAGAGTGCCTTTCCTAACAGCACGACATGACTTGTAGCAACTTTGTTGGGCTCGTGACCATATCGGCGGGACCCTAGAGGACTGGATAACCGTGGTATGGTCAGATGAGTACCGATTTTAGTTGGTGAGCACTAGGGTTCGAATGTGGCCCAGACCCCACAAAACCATTGGCCCAAGTTGTCAACAAGACGCCGTTTAAGCTGTTGGTCGTTCCATAATGGTGTGGGCAGTGTTTACATGGAATCGACTGGCTCCTCTGGTCCAACTGAACGGACCATTGACTAGAAGTGGTTACGTTCGTATACCTGGAGCCCATTTTCAGCTATTCATATTCCCAAACAATAGTGGAATTCTTACGGATGACAATGCACCACATCGCAGGGCTACAATTATTCGCGACTGGTTTGATGATCATTCTGGACAGTTCGAATGAATGGTTCGGCCACCCATATCGCCCGACTTGAGTCCCATCGAACATTTATGGGACGCAATCGAGTGGTCAGTTCGTTCGCAAACCCTGCACCGGCAACATTCCGCAATTATTGACATTTGTACAGGCAGCATGGGTCAATATTTCTGTGGGGCTTCCAGCCCATGCTACGTTGAGCTGCTGTGCTGCGCCGGGGTAAATGAGATCCGACACGATACTGGAAAGTATTCCGCGACTTTTGTCACCTCAGTGTCATTCTGCCGGCAGACCGGGGCGGCCGAGCGGTTCTAGGCGCTTCAGTCTGGAATCCGCGCGACTGTACGGTTCGAATCCTGCCTTCGGGCATGGATGTGTGTGATGTCCTTAGGTTAGTAAGGTTTAAGTAGTTCTAAGTTCTAGGGGACCGTCTTGTCTTTCAGCGTGATAAATGAATTAACATTTATGACAATTACTTTTGAAATAACGAACATTTCACTTACGTTTTTCCTTCTATATGTCACGGGCAGTATCTTAGACGGCCTATTAGTCAACATCTATATTAATGACCCAGAAACAAAATTTATTAAAACAAACAAAATAGAAAGAAACAAAATCATTTATTACAAACGACATGTTTACGACACCTCGATACTATATAATGGGTCCCTCTCTGAAATAGAAAGCTTGGGTGAGAAATTTAAAAATATACAGGACAAAGTACATTTTACAACTGCACACCGAACGCAACATGGAAATAATTTTCTTGACCTAAACATAACCTTTCACAACAACAAACATAAATTCCAAATTTACAGGAAACCCACCACACCAGGTGTCATTATAAATAAGACATGCCACCCGAATCAAAACAAATTAACACTTTTTAGATCATCTCTCAACAATGTAAACAAAATTCATGCCGAACCTGATGTAAAATTCAAAGAACTAAACATTTTAAAAGCAACAATTCACCACAACACTTTTTAGTTACCCGCAGTTAACAAATCAGTTTAAAAGATGCAAACAGCATCACCAACGCAGTCTTCAATAGCAGAAGAAACTAAATACATACCAATGTCTATCCTTGGTAGCATCTCACATCAAATTGCAGACCTGTGTAAAGTACACAAATCAAAATACTTCTCCTCACAAACAACAAAATACAAAACAGAATAGTTTTAATACTTAATCAATCGACCTTTTCAGAAATATGGTACACATAAAATAACTTGTGACAGTTGCTCCTATTACTACATAGGGCAAACAGGAAGCAACTTTGCAATTCGATATAAAGAGCACATAGGCGCACTCTGTTTCGAAAATTTAAATAAATCAAGTTTTGCATCCCACCCAGTACAAAATTGTCATTCAATTACAGACGTCAAGACAAAGCTACATATTCTACAATCTGTAAACAAAGGAATAAATATGGAGATCTTACAACAACTAGAGATTTTCATCTGTAGCAATAAAGTGTCTTAAACGAACAAACTGATTCATCAAACAAGACGTTATTTCAAAATTTTAAAGAATCTTTAAACATTAAAAACTAAATCAACCTAAGGAAAAAACCTCGCTCACACACATACATTTCATTTTCTTCTTCTAGTATACATATACGCACGCACACGCACACTCTCACACACACACACACACACACACACACACACATGCGTAAATACACAATAATCTTCATCCACAGCTCTAATGTTTATACCATAAGTAATGATTAATGTTTGATAGACATCAAGATAAATACCAAACTTAATTTCAGCACTAAAATGTTGGATGAAATATCAAACAAAATCATTGTTTAATATATTTTGTAAATATGAAATGTCAATTTTGTAATGTAAATACATATTTTTGCAATAATTAATATAATGTAAACAGATATGTACATACTGTTGCCAATGTGCAGGTCAAGTGCTGAACAAAGAAACTCTCTTCTATAACACAACCTCTTAGAATATAAATTTAATCATGCTCTTTGGTTTATTTACGTTTTGTAAAGCACATGGAAGTTGTGAGGTGGCGTAACATTAACGTCACTGCAAAACATACCTTATGTTTTCCAAAACCAATGTGCGCACCTAGAAAGAAGCAACAGGTACTAATAACTGTAAGTGATGAAACTAAATCGATCTCATAACGTGAATAATTCTCACCACATTCAGTGCTTACATATTTCCTTTATACATTCTGTCACAGTTACTCGAGCCCACAATGCTCTAAACATCCAATAAATATATACCATCTGATGATGAATCGCTAAGCGATAAAGCGATAACGGAGAATAAAAATTCAAGAGTAAAATAAAAGGCGACTGTTATGTGGATACCGTTTTCTCATTTCCATTTGACTGCTCCTTATATTTCGCTGCAGATATAAAGCTGAACGAGAGCTAGACAATGGCGCTACAGTGCCTGCCACTCCACGGTGGATGTTACAGCGGAGTGGAGCTCCGCTTCGGCGAGTACCCCGGCCTGTTCTGCGCCGACGGCCGCTACCCAGGGGCCCTCGAAAACGCTCGCCGAATGCTGGTCGCACTGTTGGTGGTCGGCGCAGACGACAGGATTCACAGAACCTTTGGCTGTTTCTTCCAGGGAGATATCCGCCAGCTGCAGGCCATGGCAGCCGAACATGGCTTCCGCTTCATCAGCCTTCTGTAAGTGCTAGTTAACACACGTTTAGTTCTGTGACCTTTGGACTGTGCGGCTGGTCCCGGCGGAGGTTCGAGTCCTCCCTTGGGCATGGGTGTGTGTGTTTGTCTTTAGGATAATTTAGGTTATGCAGTGTGTAAGCTTAGGGACTGATGAACTTAGCAGTTAAGTCCCATAAGATTTCACACACATTTGAACATTTTTTTCTGTGACCTTTCCCGCTCACCACAATAACTTCAATTGGAACGGGACAGACGCTTGACAGCTAATATGATTATCAGGTAACTCGCTTTCGTTAGGGGATCGCTGTTCCAATTGTAGAGGTTTGTTGTTGTTGTTCTGGTATTCAGTCCTGAGACTGGTTTGATGCAGCTCTCCATGCTACTCTATCCTGTGCAAGCTTCTTCATCTCCCAGTACTTACTGCAACCTACATCCTTCTGAATCTGCTTAGTGTATTCATCTCTAGGTATCCCTCTACGATTTTTACCCTCCACGCTGCCCTCCAATGCTAAATTTGTGATCCCTTGATGCCTCAGAACATGTCCTACCAACCGATCCCTTATTCTACTCAAGTAGTGCCACAAACTCCTCTTCTCCCGAATTGTATTCAATACCTCCCCATTAGTTATGTGATCTACCCATCAACCCTTCAGCATTCTTCTGTAGCACCACATTTCGAAAGCTTATATTCTCTTCTTGTCTAAGCTATTTATCGTCCATGTTTCACTTCCATACATGCTAACACTCCATACAAATACTTTCAGAAACGGCTTCCTGAGACTTAAATCTATACTCGATGTTAACAAATTTCTCTTCTTCAGAAACGCTTTCCTTGCTATTACCAGTCTGTATTTTATATCCTCTCTACTTCGACCATCATCAGTTATTTTGCTCCCCAAATAGCAAAACTCCTTTAATACTTTAAGTGTCTTATTTCCTAATTTAATTTCCTCAGCATCACCCCACTTAATTCGACTACATTCTATTATCCTCATTTTGCTTTTGTTGATGTTCATCTTACATACTTCTTTCAAGACACTGTCCATTCCGTTCAACTGCTCTTCCAAGTCCTTTGCTGGCTCTGATAGAATTACAATGTCATCGGCGAACCTCAAAGTTTTTATTTCTTCTCCATGGATTTTAATATCTACTCCGAATTTTTCTTTTGTTTCCCTTACTGCTTGCTCAGTATACAGATGGAATAACATCGGGGAGAGGCTACAACCTTATCTCACTCCCTTCCCAACCACTGCTTCCCTTTCGTGACCTTCGACTCTTATAACTGCCATCTGGTTTCTGTACAAATTGTAAATAGCTTTTCGCTCCCTGTATTTTACCTCTACCACCTTCAGAATTTGAAAGGACGTTAACTCCCCTGGAAGTTGGAAACAGTGTGAAACAATACTCATCAGACCAATGATATTCTTCTATTCCTCCACAGTCAATGTTTTACGTCTTTGGGACCAGATTTTCCTGTTGAAGTCGTTTGCATCTTTGAGAGGTTTTGGAATACCAGCTCACGCTGCAATTCCAGCTACTGGAGCTCCTTTCGTGTTGTTATGCTGCTGACAGAATTCACGGGAGCGAAATTCAGTTCTGCGATCGCTTTTTCAGCTGTCGCCCACTTCTTTTCCGCCACCATCCTCCTCAGTGACCGTATGTCACAACCACTCAGCACCACGTTCGTCCATGTTGCGACTTAGCAGATGACGTTTTCCCGCTTTTCCTGTGTGCATTATAAATATTTGATACGATGCCTCTTGAAACAACAAACAATTCGGCTACTTTGGCTTAAAAGCAGCTACCATACCAGCGCCAACAATTTTACCACGATGGAATTCGCTTATCTCCGACATAAAGCGCACACAACTACACAAAACACTGTTCTGACCACGATAAACACCTACCACATCCTGACGACAATGAACAGGCACTGTTCGTAGTCAGATACAACAGCACAACTTGCAAGCTTGGCTAGCGTCTGCACTTAAGTTCAAGCACGTATTTCTCACAGTGTTTTCACGTTTTTGATCAACCCTTTTACGAATAATAAAAACGTTGTTAATGCCAACATCCACCAGCACGTAGTTTGGGCATGTCAGTAACGTAATACGCTACTGGCCATTAAAATTGCTACACCACGAAGACGACGTGCTACAGACGCGAAATTTAACCGACAGGAAGAAGATGCTGTGATATGCAAATGATTAGCTTTCCAGAGCATTCACACAAGGTTGGCGCCGGTGGTCGCCTACAACGTGCTGAGATGAGGAAAGTTTCCAACTGATTTCTCATACACAAACAGCAGTTGAGCGGCGTTGCCTGGTGAAACGTTGTTGTGACGCATCGTGTAAGGAGGAGAAATGCGTACCATCACGTTTCCTACTTTGATAAAGGTCAGATTGTAGCCTATCGCGATTGCGGTTTATCGTATCGCGACATTGCTACTCGCGTTGGTCGAGATCCAATGACTGTTAGCAGAATATGGAATCGGTGGGTTCAGGAGGGTAATACGGAACGCCGAGCTGGATCCCAACGGCCTCGTATCACTAGCAGTCGAGGTGACAGTGATCTTATCCGTATGGCTGTAACCGATCGTGCAGCCACATCTCGATCCCTGAGTTAACAGATGGGGACGTTTGCAAGACAACAACCATCTTCACGAACAATTCGACGACGTTTGCAGCAGCTTGGACTATCAGCTCGGAGACCATGGCTGCGTTACCCTTGACGCTGCGGCACAGACAGGAGCGCCTGCGATTGTGTATTCAACGACGAACCTGGGTGCACGAATGGCAAAACTTCATTTTTTTTCGGATGAATCCACTTTCTGTTTACAGCATCATGATGGTCGCATCCGTGTGTGGCGACATCGCGGTGAACACACGTTGGAAGCGTGTATTCGTCATCGCCATACTGGCGTATCACTCGGCGTGATGGTTATGGGGTGCCATTGGTTATACGTCTCGATCATCTCTTGTTCGCATTGACGGCACTTTGAACAGTGGACGGTGCATTTCAGATGTGTTACGACCCGTGGCTTTACCATTCATTCGATCCCTGCAAAACCCTACAGTTCAGCAGAATAGTGCACGACCGCATGTTGCAGGTCCTGTACGGGCCTTTCTGGATACAGAAAATGTTCGACTGCTGCCCTGGCCAGCACATTCTCAAGACCTCTCACCAATTGAAAACGTCTGGTCAATGGTGGCCTAGGAACTGACTCGTCACAATACACCAGTCACTACTCTGGATGAACTGTGGTATCGTGCTGAAGCTGCATGGGCAGCTGTACCTGCACACGTCTTCCAAGCTCTGTTTGACTCCATGCCCAGGCGTATCAAGGCCGTTATTACGGCCAGAGGTGGTTGTTCTGGGTATTGCTTTCTCAGGATCTATGCACCCAAATTGAGTGGAAATGTAATCACATGTCAGTTATAGTATAACATATTTGTCCAATGAATACCCGTTTATCATCTGCATTTCCTCTTGGCGTAGCAATTTTAATGGCCAGTAGTGTAGATCGGAGCTTTGGTCACACATGTGTCGGGATGGACCATAATAATGGGCTAATTGGCATCAGGTCATGAGCGTTAGTGATGGATACTGGCAGTGATGTTGTCTGCTTTCAGACCGGCCTCAGTGAGCCTGGCGATCCCCGAGGCGGACTGCGTGGTGCCTCGGCCGGGGCTGCCCAATGACGTGTTCGACGTGCAGATGAACCTACTGGGTGCGGCGGCCCCCGCCGCCCCCGCCGGTTGTCTGATGTACAGCTCTGCCAAGGTGGGGCTCGTTTCCAGGGGTGCCACCAATTCCACCGACAGCGACGCCGCAACTGATGATCCGCCTGCTGATGGGGCGCTGCTTCTCAGGTGCGCCCTCACTACATTAACCCGTGGTGATTCCGTACTTGATCTTTATCGGTCACCCATCTTCAAAAGTTTTTTGGATAGTTGTTTTTATTTATTTTGTATTTATTAATTTTGTCTTTTTATTTTCATTCTTATACGCGGTTGTTCAATAAATAATGCACCTAGATGTATTTCTCAGAATAAATTTATACTTAAAGGTTCAAATATAAAAATTTATTTATTTGAAATGCACTATTTTTCTACATAGTTTCCATCACGTTCTACGGCTCTACCTCAGCGTTGTGCAAGAGCATGAGTTCCATTTTGGTAACAGCTGTTGTCCTCTGCCTGCAGTCGTGTTTTCACTGCACGAATTACACCATCATCCTCTTGAAAGTGTGGATGGTGTAGAGAGTTCTAAACTAGCCCCTACAGACGGAAAACATAGGGCGCTAGGTCTGGGCTGTAGGGTAAATGAGTCAGTGACTTCCAACTTCAGTTGGCAATATGTTCCCAGATTTTGAGACTTATTAACTGAGCATGCACTTATGTGTTGGAGCAAGATTTCTTTTGGATCTTGTCATACCGAACACGCCCGAAACGGTTCTTGAGCCTTGACACACGTATGCCTGTTTTGGCAAAACGTGCGTGAGAATGAGACCATCACTGTCTCGAAACTGTGTCACTATGACTGCTAACAGACGGGTCAGCCTTGAATTTCTTCTTTTTTTGGTGATTGCACCTGGTGACGCTCCAGTGACTGTCTTTTTCTTTCCGGCTACAAGTGATGCACCTAGGTTTCATCACCTGCTGTGATATGTGCTAGAAATCCCTCTACAACGGCCGCAAACTGCTCTAACTGTTCCTATGAAATGGCTCTGTCTAGAAACTTGTGGATTTTTGTGAGAATCCATGGAACACATCCTGACCACACCTTTGAATATTCAAACATCTCAATCACTGCTCAGCAGTAGCTGTAGAGCCAATCAAGGAGTTGTGATGCGCCGATATGCACGAAATTGACGTTGTCAATTGCGACGGCTGTGATAGGACGTCGCGAACTCGAATGACACTTCACTTCCTGATGCTTTAAATCTCTTTACCTACACCCATCACCATCCTACCAGCTGCAGCACTACCATACACTGCAGATAAAAGTTTATGGATTTTCACCATGTTCCTTTTTTCCGCAAACAAGAATTCAGTGACAGCACGGTGCTTGTAGCGAATGTGTAGACGCCATTTTGATGGTTCGCTATGTCGGAATCTTCAGATACGTTGCACAAGCGCAGAAGAAACATCAACCTAGTACCTACGTGTGCCAACACACATAAGCTGGATCGATTTTAAATCGCACGTTCATTTCAGTAATGAACTGTGTTCATGAACTGTGCGCTCATGCGACAGCATCGTTGCGCCATTTTTCAACAGGTGACTCTCTTCCACACATGGCACGTATCTATATGAACTGGCTGCCTGATGTTGAGAAACCTCCGCAGCCAACAGTATCCCCAGATGTATTCCCGATAGAACATGTGCGGTACCAGATCAGATATATGTACTCGGATCTTTTAAAACATATTTTTGACTTCCATATGGCATGTGCAGGTAGTAGTATCTAATAACATTTTGTTTCATTAATTGAAGCTTATCGAATGCTACGCACCTTGATCTTCGAACCTCAACATTACTCACGATTCTGGAACTGATCATAACAGTCGATTTACCAACTCAAATCACACAGCAAGGAAAAATGAATATTTAGAATTAGCAACTCGCCATCATAAAAATGAAGTAAGCTGAGGGAATTTCTGTCCTCAATAACAGTGGCAAAGAATTGCAGGACCTATTAAACGGAATGAATAATCTAATGGGCACGTCCAGATCTATGGGGCATTTGGATGTGACTTGTGTCCATATTGATTGCACAGGAACATGAGGGCAGGCGTACTGGTCGTCAAGGTTCCAATCGACCACGTGTGACTGCCGACCGTCTGAGAACAAGTAACATTCTATGTCACCCCGCACCACTGGTAGGATACTAGCAGCATGTAGACTAGGGAATTACTGTCCCATGTGTATGCTGCCGTTAATGTCGCAACGCAGGCGGATGCGTTTGGACAGGTGCCGTAATTGGGAAACATGGACTACAGCTGAATGGCGTCGCATCATGTTCAGCGACGGATCACATTTCTGTACCATGCTTCATGACCATCGTGTCCTGTCGTCCTGGTGTGGGGAGCCATCTGTCACGGGTGACAGTGACTGAGGGAGCTCTGATGAAACAGCCGCATGTCACCGGCGTCCTGCATCATCATGTGTAAGCTCTCATGCGACAGCATCGTTGCACCATTTTTCAACAGGTAACTCTCTTCCACACATGGCACGTATCTCTATGAACTGTTTGCCTGATGTTGAGAAACCTCCGCAGCCAACAATATCCCCAGATGTATTCCCGATAGAACATGTGCGGTACCAGATCAGATGTCAAGTACTCGCCAGTGCCAGTATCCAAGATAGACGACTTGGGCACTTTACAGTCGAATCAGTGCATGCATCCAGACCAGAGGGTGTGCTACCAAGTTCTTTGTAAACATTTTCTCCTTTTCTTAATCGACCAGTGAAGTTTCATTTAATTTCTTCCTCCCCTTCTGGGTGCGTTAGGACTGACTATTGTCAGGCAGCATACACAAGCTAGCGCTATCATCAATCACATAACTAGTTCCCAGCAACGCCACTTGCGTCTTGCGTAGTCAGTTTCATTGTATTTGTATTGTTTTTTTGCATGGCAAAGTGTTTCACGAATAAAGTAAGGTATAAAGTAAAAAACTAACTGGAAAGATATTGGAGACATATGGAACTGTGTCAAGAAGCATCTGTTGGATCGTAGTCAAATATACCTTAACAAGCAAACAAATACAAAGACAGTTCTGATTGCCGTTTGTATGGGAGTTAAAATATTGAGCTACGTACCAGACTTTTTTAAATTTTTAGGTGCACTGTCGTCTGTGCACAAGTTAATCGTGATGAACCTGTGATCGGTTTTTATAAACCGTAAAACATGATACTAGTTTTAAATGAGGGATAAGGACCGTTTAAGACATGATCAGCTTTTAAATGGATGAACAGTATACGGTTTATATTTTGAGGCCGAGAGTACTTATTTCTTTTTTTTAAATTTTTTATGCCACTATCAGGATATTCAGAGCTAAAATTTCCGGATTTCCATTAAATTAATTGTGACTGCAAAGACAGATGCTGTGCAGCAGTGGTTGAGGAGCTGGACTTACCTTCAGGAGGAACAGGTTCCATTGCCAGTCCGACTATCCGGATTCAGGATTTGTATTTATTCTATAAACCGATTAGAAACAGAGGAACGGTGGCCGCAAGGTACCTTTGAAGAGGGCGCTGCAGACCCTGCGCTTTCAATTCCAGCTTGCGCTTTGTCGACGGGGTCTTGAATCTTAGTCTTCCTTTCATTGGTTTCCTAGCTTTTCCACTCACATTGAAAGCCCACCATATGCTGAAAATTTAAAGCCGGATGCTCATGAGACTTCCCGAATACGGTTAGAGATGGAATTTACCCCAAAGTCATTATATCTGGACCGATGGGAAAGCAGTCTGAGTTAAACAATAATATTCTTGATGTGGCAGAACTCCTGCAAGCGCAACAAATGGGCTATTCTGAAAACACAATGAAAGATTTTAGGTTTGAAACGTAAAATATTTCAGAGTGTTTTCAGAATAGCCTATTTGTTGTGCTTTCAGCAGTTCTGCCATTACCTTATAATACTATGCTTGTGCAGGTCAAATTTCCTTGCCATTTCCAATCTATAGTGCATACAAAACCGACTAATCTATGAGCTGATATGCTGGAGAATGTGAATTCCGGTGGAACTATTTCATTAACTCTGTGCCTCGTAGGAACTGAACACGTGACCTTACCTGTAATACTGTGAAATTATAAGAAAGAAAATAGCAAAAGCGCTACAAAATTAAGCCTGTGGTCCGTGAAGATCACGGAGTGTAAAGTAAATCAGACAACTTTTCACGATGGAATTCTAAATATGCATAGGAGCAGGTGAGGGGCACATGACCTGAACCATAGACAAAGGGTAGAAGATAAAGTGCGAACGCCACAAATACTAGAAATGCACTTTAATTAACAAATTGATTATACAGAATGAATTACCCCTTTAGGGCGAGTATAATACGTCGTATCAGTACATTCAACATCACAGTTTTACACTCTGAAGCGCCAAAGAAACTGGTGTAGACATGCGTATTCGCCGGCCGAAGTGGCCGAGCGGTTCTAGGCGCTACAGTCTGGAACCGCGCGACCGCTTCGGTCGCAAGTTGGAATCCTGCCTCGGGCATGAATGTGTGTGATGTCCTTAGATTAGTTAGGTTTAAGTAGTTCTAAGTTCTAGGGGACTGATGACCTCATAAGTTAAGTCCCATGTGCTCAGAGCCATTTGAACCATTTTTGAACATGTGTATTCAAATACAGAGATATGTAAACAGGCAGAATACGGCGCTGCGGTCGGCAACGACTGTGTAAGACAACAAGTGTCTGGCGCAGTTGTTAGATCGATTACTGCTGCTGCAATGGCAGGTTATCAAGATTTAAGTGAGTTTGAACGCGGTGTTCTAGTTGGCGCACGAGCGATGGGAAACAACATCTCCGAGGTTGCGATGAAGTGCGGACTTTCCCGTACGACCATTTCACGAGTGCATCGTGAATATCAAAAATCCGGTAAAACATCAAATCTCCGACATCGCCGCGGCCGGAAGAAGATCTTGCAAGAACGGGACCAACAACGACTAAAGAGAACAGTTCAAAGTGACCGAAGTGCAACCCTTCGCTGCAGATTTCAGTGGTGGGCCATTAACAAGTGTCAGCGGCCGAACCATTCAACGTAACATCATCAAAGTTCCACACGTGTAACCCTGATGACTGCACGACACAAAGCCTTGCACCTCGACTGGGTCCGTCAATACCGACACTGGACTGTTGACGACTAGAAACATATTGCCTATTCGGACGAGTCTCGTTTCAAATTGATCGATCAGACGCAGGTGTACGGGTGTGGAGACAACTTCATGAATCCATGGACCCTGCATGTCAGCGGGGGACTGTTCCAGCTCGTGAAGGCTCTGTAACGGTATGGGACCCCAGATACGTCTAGATACGACACGAACAGGTGACATGTACTTACGCAACCTCTCTGATCAGCTGCATCCATTCATATCTATTATGCATTCCGACGGACTTGGGCAATTTCCAGCAGGACAATGCGACACCCCACACGTTTAGAATTGCTACACAGTGGCTGCAGGAACACTCTTCTCAGTTTAAGCACTTCCGCTGGCCACCGAACTCCCCAGACATGAACCTTATTGAGCATGTCTGGGATACCTTGCAACATGCTGTTCAGAAGAAATGTCCACCCCTTCGTGCTCTTTTGGATTTATGGACAGCCCTGGAGAACTCATGGTGTCATTTCCCTCCAGAACCACTTCAGACTTTAGTCGAGTCGATTCCACGTCATGTTGCGGCACGTCTGCATGCTCGTGGGGTCCCTACGCGATATTAGACAGGTGCACCAGTTTCTTTGGCTCTTCAGTGCACATCGACTCACAAGTTAGTTCCAAAACCCATACTACCATCCATACCAATATTATTAAATACTAAAGTAACTCTATCTGTTGCATCTTCACTACAAAACTGCTGAATCGATTGAGACATAGGGATCATAAGTTGCTTGTATCCACAGGTGGGTTAACTAAATCCGGATAATGGCTTCCACGTGGTCTTGGAAATCAAATGGACCACAAAAGAATTCAAAGTCATACAAATAAAAACGCGAGACAGGAAGATGGTTCTTCATTAGCTTTGAAGTATACTTAAATTCGAGCAACGTAAATGGAACGCGACTACATGAAGGAAGCTGTCACCAAATTCTGTGATGCAGCAGGCTGAATGCTTCAGTCTCACGCAAGACAACCGTCTACTACATCCATTCGACAAAGAGAAGGAACAAGAGCAAAGCTTTGTTCGAACACATGAAGTTCTATAAAACGCATTTTGGTGTGTCGCGTCCCGATCGGCTATCGTACGAGTGACCAAGACATATTACTCGGTGCCTTGGAAAGAAACGCCTCTCTAGCAGACGAGTCTGCGAACGGGCAAACATCCTCTGAGGAACAAGTGACTCTTTGCTTGTTGCGAGGCAACTCGAAAGGGCAGGAGCAACTGCGTGTCAAATTATTCGGTCACTGTCGTATGTCATTTGTCTTGCAATTAAATATGCCCTTTCCTGAAACACCTGGATTAACTCTTAGGCACTGGAATAGATGTACTGTTCCTGAAGTGGAGAAGTCGGAGATGTTTGCAGGTTTGTCAGCTGGCACTTGCGCTGCAGCCTGAAATACCGACACTGGCATATTGCCACCCTAACAATGAGCGTTTCGCCCCTCGCGTCTTACGCTTCGGACTACCTGTTACATATGTCAGCTTTCGCTGTTCTCTACTGCGTCTAGTATGCGCCTAGCCTGCCTCTAGCGCGGTACCTGACATTATCCGCTCCTCTCGTGTCCGCAGGTTCCAGCGAGTGTCCTTTCCGGCGCTGGAGTGCCGGTTTCGCGCGCAGACGCAGCCTGACGTCATTCTGCGAGGCCTCGTTCAGCCGCCGGACGACCACTTCACTTGCCGCTTCCGCTACCGCATCAAAGGTGAGCAGTTACTGCTGCTGTTATCTGACACAGTCATAGGTCAAAAATGTAATGATAAGCATCGGGAATTAAATTGAGCTGGCAAGCTCATTGGTTTCTGAGGACTTTTGGGAACATCCTCTACTAAAAATATAGATGAAGAATATGTTATCGAGTAAATACCAACAGATGAGGAGAATCTAAGAATCGTTCTTTGTAGGATGTAATAAACAGATTTGTTACGTACTAAGATCGTAGACTTGCTCGTATAGTGTAACACACAGGATGCAAGCACGCTAGCTTGCGTGATGCGGTGTGAATGTTTCGAATGTTACTGACCATGACACCACCTAGGCTCCCATTTTTTTTTCATTTTATTAATGTTGACTATTTCTGTGTTTTCAGCCCCTGGGACAACTTGAAAATAACTTATCGTCGACATTACAGTATTTACTCCAGTGACAGGTAGATTTTCTGGGTGCAAAGTTAAATAAAATCAATTTGCTGTTTCTCGAGTGCATCAGGCTCCATACTAGACGGGATTAACGCTATGGAGTCGACGTATGTAGCTTTAATCCATCCAACATGCACAATTGTACATCGCGGAGGGAAACACTTGGAATGCACAGCAGACGAAATGATGTGTTCACATGGTCATACCTGATGTCTATAGGACAACATCCGATATTTACAAAGTGAGAGTGTAATCGAACTGCGTTAGTTAAATGACGTTGCAGGATTAAAAGACTTGCCTTTGTATATGGATAAGCAAAAGGAAGTGTAAAGAAGCCGAGAAGCTGTATCAGACTACCCCCGCACATCCAACGCGTATCATGTTTCCAAGGCTGTTCGTACAATTAATGGAAGTAAGTTAACGAGCTGTAGAAGCTCCCAAATTGGAAGACACATGGCTGCTCATGTGGATGATGAGCCTTCAAACATTATTCGTCCAGTTGTACGTTAGTTAGGTGTCGTGCACACTTCAGAGCAAAAAATTAACATCTGCAGCTGCAGCCTTACTACTCACTGAAAGAGCTAGCCGGAATTCCCACTGACATCAAACATGGCGCACGTTAAGTGCGTGTCACAGCCCTCTGTGGGTGATCCTCATTTCTCCTGTGTGCATACTGTCCGCGGACGAAGTCTACTTCACCATCGACGCAGTCATGCACGAACAGCTGAGTCTTGCCACACTGCAGCTCCAAAGGGCCACCAAGGTATATGTGCAGATAATTTGTGGGTGAGCACTGAATTGCCCCAGCTTGTGGCACTTTCACAGTAAGTCAGCTGATAGCACTCAAAAATCAATTTATTAACAAAATCAGTTTATGTTCACAAATATAAGTTCTGAGATCCTTAGCAGTTCAAAACAAATAAGGAAAGACTTTCTTGAAAATTCAGGAATGACTTCTTTGACAACTTAAAGTTCTTGGGAAACAACACAAGTAAATCTCTGTGTGAGACTATCTTCTGAAAAGCTCTCTCGCAAATGCAGCAGACTATCTTCTTACACATCAACAGTAGGCAGAAATTTAAAGACCCATCTCACGAGCAGTACAGGAAGCTCCAGCATCAGAGTCCGCGGTTGGAGCAGCGGATCGCGATGCGCGGTGGTCTCTATTGGCAAGGGCGACGTCGAGTCAGGGCGGCGGCATATCGCTGGCGATCTTCTAAATGGGTCAAATGGCTCTGAGCATTATGGGACTTAGCTTCTGAGGTCATCAATCCTCTAGAACTTAGAACTACTTAATCCTAACTAACCTAAGGACATCACATACATCTATGCCTGAGACAGGATTCGAACCTGCGACCTTAGCTGTCACGCGGTTTCACACTGTAGCGCCTAGAACCACTCCGTCACACCGGACGGCGGCGATCTTCTAATTATGTTGGTGCTCGCCGGGCGAGGGCACTTATACCCGCGTGGCAGATGACTACCAGATAGCTGTTGGTCTAGCGGTGTGGGCTCGGATTGGCTGAAGAAAATGGCGCGGCTGGTACAGCAAAGGGTCTGTAGACGTGGCGGCCTCTACTGCTCTTGCGCGCGCCTTCTGAACTAATCTGTTTTTTTTTGCGGGGCAGGCGAAGTTCGGTTTACTTCGACCGGTGCGCCCGCGGAGCTACAGCGATGACCCGCACACCGCTACTACATTGCGGGTTGACGGCATTGCAGGGGTCCCCCAGAAACACACCAGGCTTTGTCAGTGATTGGTTAATAGGCCGGTATATGCTTTCTCCCGGATTAACTGCACCAACATGTACTGTGTCTGTGAGAGACACAGTCCATCCGTAATTCATCACGTTTGATCATCGTGAGTAAACGTGTTTCCGTCATCATGGAGACCTAGTCTTACTTGTGGACGCTTACATGAGACAGGTCCCCGTAAGATACACAGTGAGAGCAGCCTCTGTTTCGTGGCCAACTCGTTCACGTAGTCTCACATCACTTGATTTCTTCTGCTGAGATTCATGTGCAGCGTTTATGTACGAGGAACCGTTGAAACTAAAGGGGCTACCGTGGCAAGAATTATCGCTAAACTTGAAATTTTTTTTCAATACCAGGTTTGTTCAGACGGGTAAGACACAACTTTGCATTTCTGTGTCAAGCATGCGTAGAAATTGCAGAAGACCACTTTGGGAAACTGTTATGGACGTAGTACCTTATGCAAACAGCACGGATAAATACATCTGTTACAAAAATGAATATATTGTTTTTTACTATCGTTACAACACCAAAGGTAAATTTGTAATTTTCTGAATTTCGCTTTCGCTTTTGAATCAGTCGTTTTCAGATCACTGTTTTTTATATCAAATTCATACATTTTCCCTCTTGTGTCATCCCTAAAAGAGTATACCAACACCACAGAAACACCCTGTACATGATACATGATATTACAAGGTTGCATCTGTCTTTACTCCCATGACCAGAATGTGACACCTTGAGAACGCTTAGGTGGCTCATTACATCGCCTTTTCGTTGATACGTTCTTTGTCATGTTGAAATTCTTCCCCATGTAGATGAGCTTGAGCTTTCAATCGTAGTCATAGAATGCGATGAAGTTTAGTTGTGTCTGTTTGGGTCTTACGAGAACCCTGTAGTTCTAGTAGTATATTATGGTGTAAATAGTAGTTTCATAAGAGCAGGAATCAGTTTTTCTTACTTTCTTTTTCGTGATATTTGTGTTTTGGTAATATTATACATGGTAATACTATAACGTATAGAAAGTATATTTTTGTATATAGTTCATTATACACCAATAAGTGGTTTCTCTGTGGCTGCAAACAATAAATCTGTTTCCAGAATGAGATTTTCACTCTGCAGCGGAGTGTGCACTGATATGAAACTTTCCTGGCAGATTAAAACTGTATGCCGGACAGAGACTCGAACTCTGGACCTTTGCCTTTCGCGGGCAAGTGCTCTACCACCTGAGCTACCCAAGCACGACTCACGCCCCGTCCTCACAGCTTTACTTCTGCCAGTATCTTGTCTCCTACCTTCCAAACTTCACAGAAGCTCTCATGCGAACCTTGCAGAACTAGCATTCCTGGAAGAAAGGATATCGCGGAGACATGGCTTAGGCACAGCCTGGAGGATGTTCCCAGAATGAGACAGCTCTCCGCGATATCCTTTCTTTCAGGGGTGCTAGTTCTGCAAGGCTCGCAGGAGAGGTTCTGTGAAGTTTGGAAGGTAGGAGACGAGATACTTCCAGAAGTAAAGATGCGAGGACGGGACGTCAGTCGTACCTGGGTAGCTCAGATGGTAGAGCACTTTCCCGCAAAAAGCAAAGGTCCCGAGTTCGAGTCTCGGTCCGGCACACAGTTTTAATCAGCCAGGAAAGTTTCAATAAATCAGTTGTAGTTGGTGTCTTCAGTCTAAAGACTGAACAACTGTCCACGCTGCTCCACCCAGTGTGAGCTTCTTCATCTCTCCAAAACTGTTGCAACCTACATCCACTTTCACTGCTTTTTGTATTCAAATCTTGGTATCCCTGTACATTATTTTTCCCTCCCACGTGTCCCTTCATTTCCTGCCTGACGATTCATTGATGCCTCAAGAAGTCCTATATGCCAACCTCTTCTGTTAGTCACATTCTCCCATAAATTTCTTTTCTCCGCATTCGATTCTTTACCTCTTCATTAGTTGTCTGATTTACATACTTAATCGTTAGCATTATTCTGCAGCAGTACTTTGCCAAAGATCTTATTCTCTTCTTGTATGTAACGTTATACTTCTTAGTTTCACTTCTACACAAGTAGAAAATTCTATGAATACTAATGATCAGTTGTGAATTCTTAACTTCTATAGACTCATGAGATTTATTACGATTTATTACAACTGTCCCAAATGAAGACATGGGCCTCTCCGTATCTCATGATTGCCAGGTGTCCACAAACCTCACACCACTCACTTCTAGGGAGGAATGTCCAACTTGAAAAGAAACTTCTGTTGTCAAACAGTTAAGGCACCCGACCAAATCCACGTTCTGAGTAGATTTTCCAGCAGAGCTCTACTGTTAGCCCCGACTGCTCGGTGCCACCCTACTCTGTCAGTGCAGGCAAGTAGAATACGCCAAACAGTCTCCATTACACACACACAGGAAGGTCAGCATGAGGGTTGGCTAGTGAGTCGACCTATCTGTTGGACTGTGAATGGGTAGCTTTAAGCTTGGCTGCACTAGCTTACTAAGCTCCAATATCTGATTTTGTAGGAAGCTACCCAGACCACAACTAGAGTGAAATATGGCTTGGTGATGGCTCTGAGTTTGACAGCAGGTGGCGTATAAAAGGAGCCTGTAAGAAGGCTGACCAGACCGCGAGTCCCCTTGCCAAAAAGTTCTGCCCCGATCCGTTCGCCTTTGTGTGGGTGATTTTATAGAGGTTGTGTCCCTGTTCCAGGACCGGCAGGAGTGGCCGAGCGGTCGAAGGCGCTACAGTCTGGAGACGTGCAACCGCTACGATTCGAATCCTCCCTCGGGCATGGATGTGTGTGATGGCCTTAGGTTAGTTAGGTTTAAGTAGTTGTAAGCTCTAGGGTACTGATGACCTCAGAAGTTAAGTCCCATAGTGCTCAGAGCTATTTGAACCTGTTCCAGGTGCGTCCGTTTGGTGGCCAATCTTTACCCGCTTGTCTTACCGCCCACATTTCATCAGTGCAGGCATGTCGGGTACGCCATGCAGTCAGAGTATGGCCACACACATCCTGATGGCGACCCACTCAGTGGAGGGGTGGGCGGTCGGCCAAACCAGTCTGCCTGTGAGCCTGACAGTGCCGCTCTGCCTCACCATACCTCGCCCTCAAGCCAAAAGGGTGGTTGTCGTTCTTGAGCGCTTACAGAACTTTCCTTTACCATCAAAACCAATATTCACATGCGAATTATGAATACATACACTGGCACAAAAAATTAGTACAACATTTTGGAGATTTCCACTTCACCAAAATGTAATGTCGAAACAGTGCGTAGGCAGTATATGAAAAGATTACATTTACAGATCAATAGCAAAAGCGGCTCTGAGGCACCAGGTATTGAGCCATGCAGAAACACCGTTATTAGTACATGGTGTAGCCTCCACAGGTGGCAATACAGGCACTCACTCTGGCATCCAGTCGATTGTACAGTTGACGAATACTTCCCTGGGATACGTTATGCCACGCCTGCTTGACGTCTTCAAGTATTTCTGTAAGTGCTGTTGGTTGACAAGTCGTACGAGTCACTTCCCGTCCCATCATATTCCACAGGTGCTCGACTATAGACAAGTGGTGTTGGCTAGGGAAGTTGCTGCACATATTGCAGACCATATTGAGTTTGATGGACAAGGTAGACACAATGGTTCAAATGGCTCTAAGCACTATGGGACTTAACATCTGAGGTCATCAATCCCCTAGACTTAGGACTACTTAAACCTAACTAACCTAAGGACATCACACATATCCATGCCCGAGGCATAATTCGAGCCTGCGACCGTAGCAGCCACGTGGTTCCGAACTGAAGCGCCTGGAACCGCTCAGCCACATCGGCCGGCGGCAGTGTAGACATCGCCGTCCTGTTGCAACAATGGCAAAAGAACAGGTCTAACAACAGTCTGTGTTTTCCGAGCACTGGTTGACGTCCCCTCCAGAAACACCGAAGGTGAAAGGGAGTTGATGCTTATCGCACCCCAGACCAAAATACCTGGGGTGGAGACAGTGTGTCTTGGACGTATCAACTATACGAGACAGCACTCAATAGGCTCATGTCATACGCGTAAACGACCATCACTTGCTTGCAGGCAAAATCAGCTTTCATCGCTGAAGACAACGGCGCGTTATCCCACCTTCCAAGAGACCGTCTGGCGGCACTGGCCGAACCACGCACGTCGATGCTGGGCACGAGTGTGAGATAGGCTAGAGGTGCTCGTGCCTCTAATCCAACTGATGTACACCAGTTCTCAACAGTTTGCGTTGACATATCTGATCTCACAAGCCCTCTTATCTGTGCTGTGGTTGCTGTTCGACCTGCTGCTGCTGCCCTTATAATACGACGATCCTGGACGGCGTCTGTGCCGCGTGGTCGTCCAGAACCTCGTCTACGGGAGTGATAAATGTTCACGTGACCACCGATACCAGCACCTCTGCGCAACTGAAGCAGCACGTCCGACTTGGGTGGCAACTCTCCGAAAGGACCATCCCGCCGCTCTGGAGGCCACAATTCGACCTCTCTCAAACTTGCTTAGTTCTTTGTGAGAGATTGGTTACCTTTTTGTTTCATATGTTAGCACCACGCCGAGCCTTCTGCCTGTGAGAATTCCCTACTAAAGTGTAGACACAGATGTCGCTCTGGTAGCTACGCCACTGCGCTATATGTTCATGGACAACGTTGTAACTATCCACTATACATATCTACTATCCCCCCACGTGCCATATGCCGTCATCAAATGAAAATGGACCTCGTCTTACCAGGTGTACTAATTTTCTTCTCCAGCAGTCTAGATAGGGAATAATTGCTTAATATTTCTTTCTATAAACATCAACATACATTATCTAGACTCGATGAAACTCAAAGCAAATGAATTAAAGTACACTGACGATAAAACAAGAAACGTGTCAGTCCGGAAGTAGACTGCCACTTATCATTAGAGAAGACTTCCCAACACTTAGAATATATGTTAGATGTTAAAATATTTCTCTGATATAGAAAAATTTTTCTTGCTATTGCCAATCTGTATTTCATATCCTCTGTACCCTGGGAAACGTGAGTTGTTTTGGTTCACAAATAACAAAATTCGTGTACTACTTTTAGTCTATAATTTCCTAATTCGATTCCCTCATATTCGCCTGATTTTATTAGACTAAGCTCCACTCCCTTGTTTTAATTTTATTGATGCTGATTTTATACTCTTATTTCAAGACACTATAAATTCCATTCAACGGACCTTCCAAGCCTGAGTCAGAAGTAAAATGTCATAGACAAACCTTAAATTCTTTATTAAATCTCCCTGAACTTTAATTCCATTTCCAAATTTTCGTGGTTTCCTTTACTGCTAGCTCAATGTAAAGATAGAATGAGAGAGACAGTGCAATCCTAGCTCTCTTCTGAACTAATGCCTCCCTTTCATTTTCTTCGATCCTTATAACAGCAGCCTGATTTTTGTTCAAACTGTACATGCCGTAACCTTTCCCTCTCTGTATTTTGTCCCTAATAAGTTCAGATTTTCAAAGGGTGTATTGCTGTCAATATTGTCAAAAGCTTCGTATAACGCTAAATCCTTCTTTAACTTATATGGTCAGTATTGCCTCGCATGCTCCTAAAATTTTCTAGAACCCAAACTGATCTGCAAGGATCGGTTTGTACCAGTCTATCCGGAACAATAGAAGTAATTAATACGCAAGTAAATTAATGCAGTTAATGTCACTATCACACGTCGTAATACCCCTGTGTCACAGTGTACACATACACCTCTCCCAGAGCCATCACTGCTCCATTCACTCAGTAAGTGTTGTGTGAACGTTTCGCTCTTACTTGCCGCTGTTGCCTTCAGGTCAGGTGTTGGGCGCCCTGCTGCGCTACCTTTCGGCGGCCTACAGGCTTCCCTTGGACACGCCACCTGCGAGCCTACCGATGGTGACGCTCCGACCATTCGAGTGCAGCGCCGGTGCCGGTGACGACGCGGACGTCGACTTCCTGGTGACGGGGCCCAGAGGCCGCTCGGCGGGCTGCAAGTTCTCCTCTGGTGACCACCAAAGCTCCGGCTGATCCTGTGTCTACCACGTCTGGCATCACCGTAATCGCTCAGACTGTGACTACAGGCTGCGTCCTTCTTGCATTGTCTTGAAATAAACTGACAGTGTAAATTCCGTACATAGAGACTCATTAATTTATTTACAAACTCGTTTCACGTGGAGGATCATTCTTATTTTGTGAAAGTGCCACTAATTATCTGCGAATGGTACCACAACTACAAGTGGGCGATTGTAATTGAAAAAAAAACTATTTACCGCTGCTGTGATAGAACATTTCTTGTAAACAGCGCTGCATAGCTTCAGTGTATATAAAGACCAAACTCACAAAACCCGCAAAATCTGATGTAGTGTGTACTTATTTCTCAACAGCCAGTTTCGATCAATCGACTATGTACAAGTCACCCATATAGGAACAGAAACATGTAAGAAATAGTATACAGTGTGCCAAAATAATTAAGGTGAACTGTTCTCCGTAGAAGATACAAATACCATAACATCGGGTTAAAGGGGTATTCCTTGGTGTCACGTACATATGTAATTGTCAGTTGCAACATCTAAATAAAATAGTTAAAAATACAACATACGTAAAGACTTTAAAAACATAGCATCGTATATATGCACATTGTAGACACAAATCTAACACCAGTATTAAAATATTTTGTGTACTGTTTTATTTTTTATCTTGTATCTGATGTGTTTTATGTCTTTCTTCTTACTTCTATTTTGTGACGAAGATGTCTAAAAAATATTCTTATCGTTTATTTGAGTTCTACTTGCTCTCTCAAGCTCCGCCTCTTCCCCCTCCCTCCTCCCTCCTCCCTCCTCCCTCCTCCCTCCTACCCCATCTCGCCCCCCCCCCCCTCCCACCCCATCCAATCAGCTGTCCGCTATAAGTACGGTCAGTGTTAGTTTCCTTCCTTCGTCTCTAATATTATTTTGACGTTTGATGTCGTTTTATTACAAATCTGTCTCATATTCTTTTATTATTATGTAACTTCATCTATGTTACGCAACTTTGTTACAGCCACTATCCGATTATACGCGATACAATCGTGTACTACGTGACGTAATATGTTGTTTTCATTAAGAAATTGGTATGCATCTTTCGTATTTGTACTCTGTGTTCGTTTTTTGTCAATTTGTGATTACATCATTTTCTAGGAAAGCGTGAAATAACATGTATACCACGTTTGTTGCTGTTGCTGTGATATTCAGTCAAGAGACTGCTTAGATGCAGCTATCCACGCCACTCTATCCAGTGCAAGCCTCTTCATCTCCGAGTAACTACTGCAACCTACATCCTTTTGAATATGTTTAATGTATTCATCTCCTGGTCTTCCTCTACGATTTTTACCCTCCACGCTTCTCTCTATTACTAAAGTGGTGATACCTTGATGCCTCAGAAAGTGTCCTACCAGCCGACCCTTCTTCAGTCAGGTTCTGCCATAAATTTCTCTTCTCCACAATTCTATTCAGTGCCTCCTCATTAGTTACGCGATCCACCCATCTAATCTTCGGCATTCTTCTGTAGCACCACATTTCGAAAGCTTCTATTCTCTTCTTGTCTAAATGTTTCAGTTCTGTACATAGCTACACTCCATACAAATACTTTCAGAAAGGACTTCCTGACACTTAAACCTATACTCGATGTTACCACAGTTATTTTGTTTCCCAGATAGCAAAGCCCATCTATTACCTTAAGTGTCTCATTTCCTAATCTAGTTCTCTTAGCATCACCTGATTTAATTCGACTACATCCCACGTCCTTGTTTTGCTTTTGTTGATGTTCATCTTATATCATCCTTTAAAGACACTGTCCATTCCGTTCAACTGCTCTTCCGGGTCCTTCGCTGTCTCTGACAGAATTGCAATGCCGTCGGCAAACCTTAAAGCATTATTTCTTCTCCAAACATTTTAATTCCTACTCCAAATTTTTCTTTTGTTTCCTTCACTGCTTGCTCAACACACAGCTTGAATAACTCCCTTCTCAATCACTGCTTCCCTTTCGTACCTCTCGACTCTTCTAACTTCCGTTTGGTTTCTCTACAAACTGTAAATAGTCTTGCGCTCCCTGTATTTTGCCACTGACACCTTCAGAATTTGAAAGAGATTATTCCAGTCAACATTCAATACCTTTCTCTAAGTCAACAACGGTCAGAAACGTAGGTTTGCCTTTCCTTAACATATCTTTTTCCTTTTGCTACCGAACGTCACCAATTCCCACTATAACTTTAACCTATCCATTTTCCTTTTTAAATTTTTTAATTTACCTGCCTGATTAAGTGATCTGACATTCCACGGCCGGCCGCGGTGGTCTCGCGGTTCTAGGCGCGCAGTCCGGAACCGTGCGACTGCTACGGTCGCAGGTTCGAATCCTGCCTCGGGCATGGATGTGTGCGGTGTCCTTAGGTTAGTTAGGTTTAAGTAGTTCTAAGTTCTAGGGGACTGATGACCACAGCAGTTGAGTCCCATAGTGCCCAGAGCCATTTGAACCATTCCACAAAAACACTATGTTGAATGCGGAACACATGTTCAAAACTGTTCAAATGGCTCTGAGCACTATGGGAATTAACTTCTGAGGTCATCAGTCCCCTAGAACTTAGAACTACTTAAACCTAACTAACCTAAGGACATCACACACATCCATGCCCGAGGCAGGATTCGAACCTGCGACCGTAGCGGTCGCGCGGTTCCAGACTGCAGCGCCTAGAACCGCTCGGCCACCTCGGCCGGCTTCGGAACACATCTAACTGCAGTTCTTGTGATTCTTTTTTTTGTGATGTCAATCCAGCCGTTAATGCGTCATTGGACTGCAAGTTGTGAGTTTCAGTGAAGTAATTAAAACACAGCAGATTGAGACCCTATCCACACTTGACAAACACCACATATCGGCACCCTAACCATTTTTCGTGTACCTGCGGTGCTGTAGTCCAATATCAACAGCTACAGCGAGCATATTTCCAGGTCTTTGTCATGAGATATTCCATTCGCCGTGTTTTAATCATTTCATTGAAACCCGACATACACAGAAACTTAACATGAGTTAATGCTAAAATAGAGTGATCATTAATGTTCAAGAAAATTGTTTCTGTGTCTACCATGGATTTAATAAAGACAGCCAAACGGAATATACCAGGCACTGAATCCATTCCTGTCTTGGGTACTCCTTGTAAGTAAGCTGTTTAGGTTTTTATGTTGGCAACGCCACGTAGTGCTCTGTATGAAAATAGCTGACTGCGCTGTGTGCAGTCTGTGGCTGGCTGGACACATTGTTGGAATATTTGCGTGTGTAGTGTTGGGCAGTTGGATGTGAACAGGGCGTAGCGTTGGGCAGTTGGAGGTGAGCAGCTAGCAGTGGTGGATGTGAGGAGAGAGATGCCAGAGTTTTGAGAGGTTACTATGAGCGGACGATAGGGACGTGTGTCCATCAGAGAAAGGAAATTTGTTCAATTGGATTGAACGTTATTAAGGTAAATACATTGATTGTTCTCTATCAAAATCTTTCATTTCCTAACTATGTCTGTCAGTAGTTAGTGCCTTCAGTAGTTAGAAACTTTTATTTAGGTGGCAGTATTGCCGCTTGCTGTAATGCAGTGAGATTTTTGTGAGGTAAGTGATTCATGGAAGTTAGAAGTTATTGTTAGTCCGGGCCATTCTTTTGTAGGGATTATTGAAAGTCAGTTTGCGTTGCGCTAAAATATTGCGTGTCAGTTTAGTGAGGATCAGAATAAGTAAAGAGAAAACTGCCTAAGTACTTTGAGTTTGCTCAGCTGTTTGAAAATCAAATTACGAAAGAGTTTTTCCAGCACTGTCATTTTTTACATTCAAAGGAGAAGTTTCATCCTCTCACCACACTGTGGGCACCTCGTTGCAGATAATCCTTGTGCTCGGTCTATACGACAATGTCGTCCACATACTGTAGAAAGGCGACCTGGTAACGTAACTGTTGACCGATCTCTGGGACATAAATGTAAAAAGTAACGGCCGTAAGGGATCCCCTGGTGGCAAACATTTGTAGATGGTTCTAGAAATAAGTTGTCCGTCCGCCGTGCTTAATCTTAAGATGCTGTAGTGTAGTAAGTGGGGGCACAAGTTGACCATTTTGGGTCGTACACGAAGCTCACATAGTTTGTCGTAATATAGAAATATCAACATTACAATATCATTCTATATATGTTCAAAGGCTGCAAACGTATTCCAGATTGTCGGATAAGTTTAATTGCACATCTGTAACAAAAGTACTTAGTAAATTCCAGATTGTCGGATAAGTTTAATTGCACATCTGTAACAAAAGTACTTAGTAAATCTGTCGCCCTCACATTTTTAGGGAAACCAAATATCCTGTTGTGAAGTACTTTATTATTCTTTACAAACCACTCAGATCTGTTCTCGATCATCTTATTCTTAATCTTGGGAAGAAAGAGTAGACTGACACTGAATCTTTTCCCAGTTTGGAGACTAGCACCATTTAGATTCGCCTACATTACTCAGGGATATAGGTGTTTTGAAACATATCTTTGATCAACACGAGGAGAATGATTTTTATTTGGTATGGGAGATTAAAAATTATGCAGTAAGATATTTTGTCTTAGCCTATATTTTTCTTCCTCGTTGATACTAAAAGGTGTATCCAGCTGTGATGTATAATTAGGTGCATATCGTTGCTGGAAGGTCAACTCAAGCACCCCTCGTGGCACATAGGGTGGTGCTAACAGGTCCATGAATGACTGTGTTGTCCTTCTTTGCCTGGGCTACATTCTTCTGCTTCTTAAAAAAAAAAAGTCTTTTTCCAAAGTGTTTGTGCTAAAACATTGCTCCCAAGTTTGGAACAACATTTAATCCAGCCTCCCTTTCTTGCGTTACGTGTGATCTTGCAGTTTTGTTCCTCATGTCTACAAAATTGTTATATGCATCAATTTTAAATATGTTTATCACATGCCGTCTTGTCCGCCCACGGTAGCTGAGTGGTCAGAGCGACAGAATGTCACTCCTAAGGGTCCGGGTTCGATTTCCGGCTCGGTTGGAGATTTTCTCCGCTCAGGGTCTGGGTGTTGTGTTGTGTTCTAATCATCATCATTTCATCCCCATCGACACGCAAGTCGCCGAAGTGGCGTCAAATCTAAAGACTTGCACCCGGCGAACGGTCTACCCGACGGCAGGAGCTGGTCATACTACATTACATTTTTTACAAACCGTCTTATGACGATCGCATAAGAACACTGTGCAACAATTCAACGGCAACTGACAACTTTCTTAAAGTACATCTATCTACGGTGGAGTCACCGTTAGGTGTATAAGCATTAAACACCTCAGTTTATATTGCTTGGTATCCTTGCCAGGTTATACGCCTATGGAAGCTCCCGCCATCCCATCTACACTCCTGGAAATGGAAAAAAGAACACATTGACACCGGTGTGTCAGACCCACCATACTTGCTCCGGACACTGCGAGAGGACTGTACAAGCAATGATCACACTTACGGCACAGCGGACACACCAGGAACCGCGGTGTTGGCCGTCGAATGGCGCTAGCTGCGCAGCATTTGTGCACCGCCGCCGTCAGTGTCAGCCAGTTTGCCGTGGCATACGGAGCTCCATCGCAGTCTTTAACACTGGTAGCATGCCGCGACAGCGTGGACGTGAACCGTATGTGCAGTTGACGGACTTTGAGCGAGGGCGTATAGTGGGCATGCGGGAGGCCGGGTGGACGTACCGCCGAATTGCTCAACACGTGGGGCGTGAGGTCTCCACAGTACATCGATGTTGTCGCCAGTGGTCGGCGGAAGGTGCACGTGCCCATCGACCTGGGACCGGACCGCAGCGACGCACGGATGCACGCCAAGACCGTAGGATCCTACGCAGTGCCGTAGGGGACCGCACCGCCACTTCCCAGCAAATTAGGGACACTGTTGCTCCTGGGGTATCGGCGAGGACCATTCGCAACCGTCTCCATGAAGCTGGGCTACGGTCCCGCACACCGTTAGGCCGTCTTCCGCACACGCCTCAACATCGTGCAGCCCGCCTCCAGTGGTGTCGCGTGAATGGAGGGACGAATGGAGACGTGTCATCTTCAGCGATGAGAGTCGCTTCTGCCTTGGTGCCAATGATGGTCGTATGCGTGTTTGGCGCCGTGCAGGTGAGCGCCACAATCAGGACATCATACGACCGAGGCACACAGGGCCAACACCCGGCATCATGGTGTGGGGAGCGATCTCCTACACTGGCCGTACACCTCTGGTGATCGTCGAGGGGACACTGAATAGTGCACGGTACATCCAAACCGTCATCGAACCCATCGTTCTACCATTCCTAGACCGGCAAGGGAACTTGCTGTTCCAACAGGACAATGCACGTCCGCATGTATCCCGTGCCACCCAACGTGCTCTAGAAGGTGTAAGTCAACTACCCTGGCCAGCAAGATCTCCGGATCTGTCCCCCATTGAGCATGTTTGGGACTGGATGAAGCGTCGTCTCACGCGGTCTGCACGTCCAGCACGAACGCTGGTCCAACTGAGGCGCCAGGTGGAAATGGCATGGCAAGCCGTTGCACAGGACTACATCCAGCATCTCTACGATCGTCTCCATGGGAG
The DNA here is from genome assembly GCF_023897955.1 of Schistocerca gregaria. Classification (NCBI taxonomy): domain Eukaryota; kingdom Metazoa; phylum Arthropoda; class Insecta; order Orthoptera; family Acrididae; genus Schistocerca; species Schistocerca gregaria. The sequence goes on from NC_064927.1 coordinate 370,426,468, forward strand.
AATAGCAGCCTGCATTGGTGCGAAAGGTGGATATACACTGTACTAGTGCCGACATTGTGCATGCTCTGTTGCCTGTGTCTATGTGCCTGTGGTTCTGTGAGTGTGACCATGTGATGTATCTGACCCCAGGAATGTGTCAATAAAGTTTCCCCTTCCTGGGACAATGAATTCACGGTGTTCTTATTTCAATTTCCAGGAGTGTATATCCTTGTCGACATTATATATGTGCCATCACTGAGATTATATTAAGATGGTGATCGCAGCGTAGAATATCAGTCAGCAGCTCCAGTTACCATTTTAAGGATAAGTGCTAAGATACTGGTGCAATATCTGGCCAGGATGGGCATTGCATTGGAGTGCCTGATCTAGTTAGTGTAAGCTGTTCAGTAAGAACAGGTTTGGTTGAGCAATGGAGTCTGCGAGTTTGTTACCGATGAAATCATTTAACGGATCGTATCACACGCAACTGCGTGCGTTGAAACCTTCTCCAAGCATACATTTCTTCAGCTACTGATTGAATATACAGTATGTGACCACGTGGCTGCAGGAACTTGGGAAAGAGGAGGAGAGTACATAGCGTTAACATTCGAAATGTCTTGCAAGTTCCTTCTGTCGAGTAAGAAAATATCTGTGGAAATATTATTTGCTTTTTTACTACAAGGAGGGCAGATAAAATGTTTTTCCACTACAACTTGAACTTCTCCTGCCACGCGGGATTAGCCGAGCGGTCTCAGGCACTGCAGTCATGGACTGTGCGGCTGATACCGGCGGAGGTTCGAGTCGTCAATCGGGCATGGGTGGGTGTGTTTGTCTTTAGGATAATTTAGGTTAAGTAGTGTGTAAGCTTAGGGACTGGTGAGCTTAGTAGTTAAGTCCCGTAAGATTTCACACACATTTGAACATTTTGAAACTTCTCCTAATCCGTCATCCCTGTCCTTTCCACAAATTCTAAAACAGTTGTCCTACAGGTGCACTTCGTCTGTTAACCAGGTTTCAGAAATTATTGCTATATTGGGATACAATTTGCTCATTGAAGCATAAATATGCACATACTGCAGAACAGCGCACTCGATCGCGCGCGCGCATGCACACACACACACACTCACACACACACACACACACACACACACACACACACACACACAAACACACAAACACTCATACACACGCACTCTCACAGTGAACTGTTTTTGTACATGTGGCAACTAATGTAACCAACAACAAACGTAATCTAAACTCCTGAGGATGAACTTGTCGCCGGTCGGAGTGGCCGAGCGCTTGTAGGCGCTACAGTCTGGAACCGCGCGACCACTACGGTCGCAGGTTCGAATCCTGCCTCGGGCATGGATGTGTGTGGTGTCCTTAGGTTAGTTAGGTTTAAGCAGTCCTAAGTTCGAGGGGACTGATGACCTCAGAAGTTTAGTCCCATAGTGCTCAGAGCCATTTGAACCATATGAACTTGTCGGTTCGCAATCGGTAACGCTCTATTTATGTAAGTGAACAGCATTATTAACAGTGGCTCATTGACGTTTTCCTCCTTTTTGTGCATAGACACAGTCTCGAAACATCCGTTTCCGACAAACCAGCATTCTCTCTGATGCTATGGTCGTAGCTCCGGAGAAGTGGACTACTGCTTTTGTGGTTGTTGTTGCCTCTGCTGATACCTTCCGGTTTCGGAATAGTCGTTGGTACTTCACCTGATGGAGTTGTTGCAATTGCTTTGCCTGGGTCTGCGTCTGGTGTGATGGAAACATATGTTAGGCTGCCTGCTGGATTAGATGGCCATAGCTATAGGTTGCCCGGCAGAAAATTTGATTTACAGAGATATCATTTCGGTAGACACTAGTGGGGGCAGCATAGCTGTCTCTTAGCCAGTATCTATCAGGAGTTTTTCCACCACCTTCTTTAGTGTACTTCAAGCAACTTGTGTGAGTACTATAAACAACCAAAAGTGCTTAAAACACTCGGACCTGCACAGTTTCAGGTGTTTACTGTCGGTGACATCGAGAAGGAGGAACTGCGCCCACGACCGCTGCCCGAGCCATTGTAGCTGCGGTTCTCTACGTCACCTGTAGCCTATCTAGAGAGAACCCTGTGAGCCCTTGTATCAGGTCCTCTCTGCACAAGTACATCTGTTTCTTATTTTGGGTTTGCTGATTGCTGAAAACTGGCTTAAGTTCGCTGAAAATTTATTTTAGGCTCTTGCACTTGCAACTAAAATTACTAAATAGTCCACAAAACGGAAATTGCCCACTCTTTCTTTTTCTGCTTTCACTTTCTCTTCAAATTTGTCAATATATGTTTTAATTCTTTAATCTTTTTTGGGAGTACCACCAGATATGGTGGAGCTTCCTTGTCTTCCTTATCTTACTACTCTTTCTATCAGTGCTTCTTGCCTGTATACGCCTCACTAAGTGGACACGTCCTGGACAGGATTTCTCTATACTGGCAGTGTTAACTTTTAGGATATTTGGGACCGTTCCTCGATAAACTGTTTGAACAGAACTTCGAAAATAGGAAATTAGAATTTCTGCAATCATTGTTTTTGTTTAATGCAGATTCAAACTCAGTGAGCTTTTAGAGAACTGACATTTTTTAAACAATTTGTTAACAATTTTTAAAAAACTGATTATTTTGTCTTTGAGTCACAAGTGGTAAACTCACCAATAGGAAATGAAGATAGGTTTGTTCATGAGGCGTGATATAACGACTGCAGAAAATCTGTACTACTCCTGGTGATTCTAGAACTGATTGTGCCTATACGAGAAATAAATGTAACTTAGGGAAAAGGAAATTTAAAGTCTAATTTGGTTGTAACGTACAACTTTCAAGCATATTTTTTATAGTTAATATTTTACTGCTGTGTATTCAGCATCGTCTGAATCAAGGGAATGATATCTCTTTTCGTCGTTACACTTCCTTGCTTTCTGACTTATTTTGCGCAGTTGAGAAGCCTACACCTACTTCTGTCGCCGGCACTTTTAAAAAAAAAAATCGATACTTTTTTATGCCCGTCCTGAGTTGTGCTTAGATTGACTCCTAATCTGTCCAGCACGTCAATTCTTTTATACACCTTCGTTAAAAGATAGAACAGCTTCTAAACCACCCACTTTTACTGTTTCATAGCGCACAAATACAGTCTTCGGTAAACGATTTTCATTTACTGATTTCAAACTTCATCGAGTTCTGCGCCTCACCATACTTAGAATGCCATTAAGCAAGGTTCCAGGTACATAATTTTCACAATGAGGTAATACTCTTTCATATTTGCACTAGCTTTCAGGATGCTGAGACAAAGGTTGTACTGCAGATCTCCATCATTTCGTATTTTATGAAAAAACTCACAGCTTCTAGTCATGCCTTCTAAATCGTTACGGTTCCATTCTGTGAATGTTCCATTTGGAGAAGATGACCTCAGTCGCGCCGTCTTCTTCACTGAAACAGTGGTACTGCTACAGAAATTGACGTGCACAAAGAAACAAAAAGAAAAATACCTTCCTTACGATCCAATGGGCCCGTAGCTTTGAACGTATCTCTTAGAGAGATGAAATCCGAACGGCTGCTATAGCAGTTTAGTGTCTTTATTGTGATGAATCCATTTCGGCTACATTGCCGTCTTCGGAACATCCCCATGTATCATCAGTGGTTGCTGTCATTCTGTTTTCTATTATAGTTTTATCCAACTGTAACAACTGTCAATCTGTCAAATCTGACGATAAAACGTCATAAAATTACGAGAAAGGAGGGTTGACAGTAGCAAACCACAAAATTAACAAAAGAGTCCTAAATCTGCACCACGCTGGAATAGAGTACTACTGATGATGTATGGACATCGTCTGAAGACGGCAATCCAGTCTAAATGGATCCATCACAATAAAAACACTTAACTCCTACTATAGCAGTAGTCTGGATTTCATTACGTAAATGTACCTTCATAATGTAAAGAGATACAACGTTCAACCATCAGCTAGGGAACGGATAGGAAACGAAAAAAAGTCAAAAACGACAAATCTGATGGAGGTTATGGCAAAATGCCTGTGACACACAAGCAGGCGTTGCAGGTGAAAGGTAACGTAATAGGCATGTGTAAGTTTCGCAAAAAATAACCATCGCTTGTGTATGGAAATCATTTTATTTTATAAAGAGGCCACAATACATTTGAAATGAAAAATGGGAAAAGTTGCTTTTTTCTACCAATTTCGCGTGTGTCTCAGCTCCGGCTGTTACACTGATTAGACTGGAGAAATACAGATTTATGAGATATTTGCGTTTTACTGTTAAAACTACGAGCACGTACGTTCCTAGAAAAGTCAAAAAATATACTGGTTCCATCTATGTACATCATGGGGAAAGACCGTGAAGATAAAATTATAGAGATTCGATCTCGCAAAGGACACATGGATCCAAAAGGGCTCCTAGTTTTCTTGCTACTTCTTCTCTGAAAATTAACTGATGGATATCAAATCGCTATGCATTAAAATATAAAAACTTTTAACAAACGTCCCCCCCCCCCTTCTCGCCCGGTTCGTGAGGGCCATGAACTTCCCGAAAAAATGTTTTTGTGTGTGTTTTTATTCGTACCAATTTAGAGATTTATCAGATAACTTTCAGAGAATAAAGTATATAGTATGAAAGCTAAGAGTCTCTAAAATGGCGATTACAGAAATTAGGCACGTTTAACAGACGATACTTCTTAGTTGTTTACGTGGAGATCTACTAACGTGCGGATGCTCTTTGCAACTTGAATGACGGTACGGAATGTTCCAGGCACGTAAAAGCAAAGACAAATGTGACATTGTTTGTGTGACCGCAGGTGTGACAGACGAATCACGGGATGTTGAGTAAGGCAATAGAGGGGAGGAGAAGCTCCCCCCCCCCCTCCTCTACACACTGAAAACCCAGAATTATAATTATGAATGCGCTCTTCGATTTTCTATTGTGCAAAATACGGCTCTGTCTATGTAGTGAAGGTTGTTGTTATTATTATCTATATAAAATCAATTTCATGATGTATGTAGTGTTCAAATTTTCCGTCGAACCCTATATTTCCTGTACTCCAATATCTAGGGAATTGTGCAAAAGCAATGAACTAAGTAAACAAAGTGTTATTATCATTATACTAAAGCATTACATAGGGTGTCCGTTCTTAGAGGCGTCAGGCGCATTTTCTATGGTGTTTCGACAGATATCTGCAATTTCCTTTTTTCATTGTATTGATGGAGTCATCCCAGATAAATAATGCTCATCACGTCTTTCATGCGTAGCCCACATTCGATGGAAAGCGTCGATTTGTTTCCAGTTACAAATAAAATGACGTCTAAAGCGGAATTTTACGTGCCCTTTCGCTAGAGCGATTCCGTATTAGTCTAGTGCGATATTTGTTTTGTCGATATGTATTACCAGGGACAGTAAACCACGAGGAATCACAAATCGTAACCCAGCAGTGACAGAATTGGCCTGGCCACTCCTGACTCCTACCGCCGAACTACTGCGCTACTGAGCCGCCGGCGCATTACTGGGTACTGTTCCTGATTAACTGTCCTTGTTAGTACACATCGTTAAAACAAATATGACACTACACCAATCTGCGACCGCTCTATTGAATGGGCACGTAAAACTCCGCTTTAGAAATCATTTTTTTCTAGCGGGAAACAAACCGACAGTTCCATCGACACGGAATGTCGCACGAAAGACCTGATAAGTACTAAAATGAAGAGCCAAAGAAACCGGTACACGTGCCTAATATCTTGTAGGGCCCCCGCGAGCACAAAGATGTGCCAGAACCTGACGTGGCATGGACTCGACTAATGTCTGAAGTAGTGCTGGAGAGAAATGAAGAAATGACACCATGAATCCTGCAGAGCTATCCATAAATCCGTAAGAGTACGAGGGTGTGGAGATCTCTTCTCAACAGCACGTTGCAAGGCAGCCCAGATACGCTCAACAGCGTTCATGTCTGGAGAGTTTGGTGGCCAGCGGAAGTGTTAAAACTCCGAAGAGTGTTCCTGGAGCCACTCTGTAGCAATTATGGACGTGTGAAGTGTCGCATTGTTCTGCTGGAGTTGCCCAAGTCCGTCGGAATGCACAATGGACATGAATGGATGCAGGTGATCAGACAGGATGCTTACACGTGTCTCCTATCAGAGTCGTATCCAGACGCATCAGGGCTCCCATATCACTCAAACTGCACACGCCCTTCACCGTTACAGAGGCTCCACCAGTTTGGACAGTCCCCTGCTGACATGTAGGGTCCATGGATCCATGAGGTTTTCTCCATACCCGTACACGTTCATCCGCTCGATACAATTTGAAACGAGACTCATCCTACCAGGCAGTATGTTTCTCATCAAAAGTACAAAGTCGATGTTGGTGAGCTCAGGCGAGGCGTAATGCTTTTAGTCGTGCAGCCATCGAGGATACACGAGTAGGCCTTCCGTTCAGAAGGCCCATATTGACGATGTTTCGTCGAACGGTTCGCGCGCTGACACTTGATGACCCAGCACTCAAATCTGCAGCAATTTGCAGAAGGGTTGCACTTCTGCCACGTTTAACGATTCTCTTCAGTCGTCGTTGCTCCCGTTCTTGCGGGTTGTTTTTGCGGCCGCTGCGATCTCGGAGGTTTTATGTTTTACCGTATTCCTAATATTCACGGTACACTCGTGGAAATCGCGACTTCATCGCTACCTCGGAGATGTTGTGTCCCATCGCTCATGCGTCGACTATAACACCACATCCAAATTCCGTTAAATCTTGATAACTGCGCCAGACGCTTGTTGTCGTATATAGGCACTGACGACCGCGGCACCATATTCATGTTTATATTAGTTTCTTTGACGATTCAATGCATTTGTCTGGGCTGTCTCCAATATACGCGCTACAGTCTGTAACTGCGCGACCGCTACGGTCCCAGGTTCGAATCCTGCCTCGGGCATGGATGTGTGTGATGTCCTTAGGTTAGTTAGGTTTAAGTAGTTCTAAGTTCTAGGGGACTTATGACCACTGCAGTTGAGTCCCATAGTGCTCAGAGCCATTTGAACCATTTTTTAATGTACGCAATACGAGAAGAAAATTGCAAATATCTGCCAAAACATCAGAGAAAAAACACCAGACGACTCTTAGGAGCGACTCCTGGTGTGTTGTACTGCAACTGAACAGTATATTACGTATTATTATTGATACTGCTATTATCGTCCTTATTATTGACATGAAAGTCAATTTTAAAATCTGATTCATCTATGGCAAGCTAAAAGCGGACAAACTATGACCGCCTCCTGTAACGAACCCAGGATCAGCACCTGTTACCAACAGCCTTTCTTCCCGCGCACCATTCATGACTGGAAGATGAGGGGGAGGAAGAGACAGTGGTATTCAAAATACGTTTCACCACACGCCATAAAGTAGCTTGCAGAATAGTATAGAAATGTACGACACGGAAGTCGGCATGAAATAGGTCGAATGATCAGCGAAGAAAATTTGAGAATGTAGAGTCATATACACATTTTAACAGTCGTTTGTACCGTGTCCAAGACTGGAGTCAACGACCCGATCTAGGACCGACACGGTTTTGAAGCCGATACAAGTTCTCTCCCTGGTCGAGTAACTGCATGTTGTCTGCTCATGAGAGGTGAGTACATCTGGTGGAGGGCAGACGAATTCGGCTCCCTTACCACCGGACGACGTTCGCACTGTGTATGGGTTTGTTTGTGCGGCGTTCGCCGCACTTGGGATCAACCGGAGCTTCTTCCTATCTAGCGAATCCCACTTCCTGCCACCGGATACCGTCGGGTGCTCACTTCCGGCCCTAAAGCAGAGCTCGTGTCGCATCGAAGTGGCGGGCTCCTCCAGGATGCACTTCTAGTAGGTAACTGCAGGACACCGCCATGTCACCGAGACCGGCACGCTTCATGGTCCTGCTGTGCATCGCCGTCGGTGTAGCCACAGATGATCACCCGCCAGTACAGGACAACAGGTGACGTTCTTGTCTACTGTTACAGTAACCGCACGGCGGTATGTAAACATAGGTGACTTATCCTATACTCAGAGCGTGTTGTAGGCAGTGAGTTCATTTCGTACGTTTTTCGCTGCATCCTGATCTTAGTACGAAGTCCTAGACACATTCCATTTCATAGCGTTTGATAGTGTAGCATAGAAATGTACGGATTTAAAATTTGTGATGCAATACTTACTTACTTACTCGTTCGGCATCACAGAGGCATAATTTACAATATTCCTATCATTATATACTAAAAAGGAAAACAATATAATTCTACACTATATTAGATATGTTTTTGAGCCACTCTATGGCTGAGTCACTGAGTCTATGTATGTCCATGAGTTCACCACCATAGGCATACACTTTGCACACGGGTAGATGGTCCATTGTCTGTATTTCACCGCACTCACATACAGCGCTGTCTGCCAGGCCCCACTTGTTCATCAGGTGTTTACATCTCCCAACACTCGTTCTGACCCGGTTTAGAGCTGTCCACACTCTTCTTGGTAGGTTGAAGCCATCAATCTTCTTGTTCGGATCGTGTACTAAATTTTTGTTCTTAAATTCACTTGCCGACCATACTTCGTTCCAGGCCGTTCTCGGCTCAAAGGCTTGTAGTGCTTCACCGATTTTCCAAAAAGGTGATCTGGATTTAAGCCTGTTTGTCGGTGTCATATCTTGGTGGATAGCGAGGTCCGGGTTGTCTATAATTTTTGTGTAGCTTTTTAGGGCTAGCTGTGATCGCCTGATTTCTGGAGGCTCTATGTTCGCTAGTACAGGAAGCCATGCACAGGGGGTGGCCCTGAGTGTTCCCGAGATTATTCGCATTGTCTCCCTCAGCTGGACATCCACTTTAGATACGTGTGCACTTCTCCTCCAGACTGTGATGCAATTTCTTCATTTCAGTTACCACAGAGGCTGTGGAATTGTTAACGGTTAAAACTATGCGTAAGTTTCCACTCCCACTCTACCCTGTATTTTAAGTTCTTTTTTTTCGATCAGCAGGCATGTGACGGATTAGATGTGGCCTTCCAAGAATTCCTCACCAGTGCCATATTTTTCATCTCAGAGTAGCACTTACGCTCAATGCCTCCAATACTTTGCTGGATGTATTCCAATCTTCCTTTCCCGTACATTTTTTACCCTCTACAGCTCTCTCAAGTCCCACGGAAGTTAACCTTTGCTTTCGTTACACATGTCCTATCATCCTGATCCTCCCTCCTGTCAACGTTTTCCATGTGTTCCTTTCTCGTCGATTTTGCGGAGGATACTTAATTCCTTATCTTATCAATCCACCAAGTTGTCAGCATCCTTCTATAGCAGCACACCTAGTGCGTTAGCAGTCACTTATTCGGTTACATGCTAAGAGCAGAAAACCAAAACAGAAACTAAAGTTTGCCATGCTGCTTTTGCTGAGAGTGCGATGATAGTAAAATGCTGTCACTCTCTTAATTATTGCTGTCGTGTTGTGTTCGGAGCTAGGTTTGATCGTGCCGTACTCCTGATTCACTCATATATATGGCGTTGGTAGATCGCTGCAGGAAGTTGGCACCGCTTCTGCACACACACTCACGTCACCTAATTCCTGCAAATATGGAGAGCCTTGACGCCACGTTTCATCACATCACAGTGTTCAGATCTGGCGTGTTGGGGGCCAGCATCTTAACTGCAGCTCGCCACCGTGTTCCTCGAACCACTCCATCACACTCCTGGCCTTGTCACATGACGCATTATCTTGCTAAAAACTGTAACTGCCATCGGGAAATGCGATGATCATGAAGGGGTGTACGTGGTCTGCAACCATTGTACGATACTCCTTTGCCGTCATGGTGCCTTGAGTGTGAATGTTCCCCAGAGCATAATGGATCCGCCACCAGCTTGTCTCCATCCCACAGTACAGGTATCAAGGAGCTGTTCCCCTGCAAGATGATGGATTTGCGCCCTCCCATAGATATGCTGAAGACCATGCAACGCTCTCCCACTGCACCAACGTCCAGTGTCGTTGGTCACGTGCCCATTTCAATCGTAGCTGCCAATGTCGTGGTGTTAACATCGGTGCACACGCATTGGTCTTCGGCTGTGCACTGTGTTCAAGCACACTTGTTCTCTGGCCAGAATTAAAGTCTGAGGTTAGTTCTGACACAGTTCGCCTCCTGTCCTGCTTTACCATTCTGCCAAGCCTATGACGTCCGACATCTGTAATGATGAGTGGCCGCCCAACCCCACTACGTCCGGACGTATTTTCACCTTGATATCTCCACGTATTTAAGTCAGTCACCACAGCACTCCTCGAAACCCGACAAATTATGCAGTTTGCGTATTTCGTGTGAGTCTCTGGGGTATCACAATCTGGCCTCGGTCGGACTCAGATAGACTACCCACCTTCCCCATTCCACACACAGACAGCATGCTCACTAATACAATATGCACCATGTATGTGTCTGACTAGCAGTTATTCGTTGCCAGGTGACGAAGCTATCGCCCAGACAGGTTTATATAGATAGTAGGTCGGTGGACATTATGTTCTGGCTGCTCAGCGACTTTATACTATATATATATAGGGTTCTCTCCTGAGAGTAGCTGGCGCATTTTGTCTGGTGTTTCGGCAGAAATTTACTATTTCGTTTTGCAACGTGTAGCTGTGTCAGCCCAAACAAATACTGCTCATCCCACGTTTCATGCGACGCCTAGCGTCGACGGAATGCATCAGTTTGTTTCCCCTTTCAAACAAAATGCTTTTTAAATCGGAATTTTATGTGACCATTCAGTAGAGTGCTACCAGATTAGTCTAGTGCGATAGTCGTTTTTGCGATAAGTATTAAACGGGAAAGTGAAACACGAGGGATAACGAGCACTTCAGCAGCGACTGAGGAGCACACTCCTGCTTGGTGGTGGCAGTCAGCATGGGGCACGGCGTCTGACTTACAACCTCGCCTTACGTCTCCTAAAACAGCGGGTAGAACGACAACAACTATCGTTTGCTCCACGTCACCCTGAGCCATATAATGCTCCCTTGAGTGCGTTCAAATTTCTCAGTGCCCTTGCGATTATCTTAACACATACCCTGCTTCAGATTGCATCTATTCCCAATGATAAAACCACTGTCGGCGGATTTCCAGAGCCACCTCCTTGCCGTATTCAACTGCATCTGGAGCGATGGGGAATTTCAGTAACAGTGGCGCGAAAGTATCATAGTTCCAATCCTAAAACATGGCAACAACCCGCTAGATGTGGATAAATATCGTCCTGTCAGTCTCACCAACGTTCTCTGCAATCTGCTCGTACGTGTAGTGAGCCAGCGGCTATGTTGACTCCTTGAGTCTCGGTGCCTTCTGGCTCCGCCCCAGGGCGGCTTTCGCCAAGAGCGCCTCACCACTGACAGTTTGCTATATCTGCAGTCTACCATCCGAACTGCCTTTACAGCCGTCAAAACCTTACTGTCGTCTTTTTTGACCTGAGGAAAGCTAGGATACCACTTTACCATTTGGCGACACCACGTACTCGTTACTCTACGTGAGTGGGGTCTCTATGGCTCTCTCTATATTTTTATGTAAAAACTTTTTGTCGCTGCGCACTTTCAGAGTTGGAGTCGGTGTTTCACACAGTCCTCCCATGTTCAAGAGAATACAGTCCCGCAGGGATCTGTACTGAGCTTCGCACTCTTTTTGATTGCCATTAATGGTCTCACAGCAACAAAGGAGTCCTCAGTATCCCCCTTCTTATTTGCTGACCATTTTTGTATTTCTTTCTGCTCCTTTCTATTGGGGTGGCTGAACCTCGACTGCAGGGAATCATACGAACTGCAGTCATGGGGCCTCTTCATGGTTTTCAGTTTTCAACCGCCAAGACTTGCGTCATGTACTTCTGTCGTCGTCACACTGTCCACTCAAATCTGGAACTTTACCTTGATGACCAACAACAATGTAGTGGGGACTTAACGCTTTTTGGAAGTGGCTTTCGACGCCCACTTAACTTGGCTTCCCCAATCGAGGTCAGTTTAAGGAAAAGGGCTGGTGGCATCTTCATATTATTCAATGCTTGAGCCACACCGACTGTGGTGATGGTCGCCCTTCATTGCTGCAGCTGTACAAAGCCCTTGTTCAGTCCCGTATTGAGTCTGGGAGCCTGGTGTATGGTTTAGAATCGCCTTCAGCATTGCAGCTGTTGGACCCTATACATTACTGTGAAGTTCGGCTTGCAGTAGGAGCTCAGAGTGAACCCACTCTACAGCCTCCTCGTGGAATCTGTCATTCCTCCATTGTGGATAAGGTGACAACAATTGCTTGCAAATTATACCACTCACATTCATAGTTCGCCTCGATATCGAAATTATCATCTCCTTTTCCCACAATGGCGGCCCAGATCACGGATTCCAATTGCAGTCTGTGTTCGGTCCCTTCTCAATGAACTCGAGTCTTTCCCTCTGTCACCTTTCCTCTGGGTCCACTCAAGTACACCTCCATGGTCCATGCCTCGGCAACAGCTTCGTCTGAATCTACCACAAGCCCCAAAACACTCAGTTCCTCCTGAGGCCCTCCAACACCAAGTTTTCTTTATTCTCAGCGAATTCCATTACTCAGAAATAATCTACGCTTACGGCTCAATGGTGGGAGGTCGCGTTGGCTTCACTCATGTTCACGCTGGACATACTAATCAGCGCTCCTTGCTGGATGGTTGCAGTGTTTTCACTGCAAAGTTGGTAGCCATCTCTCACGCACTTGAGCATCTCAGCTCCTGCACAGGTGAGTCATTCCTGTAGTGACTCATTAAGAGCCTATAAGCTCTCGACCAAAGCTTTCCTCGTCATCCTTTGGTACTGACTATCCGAGAATCTCTTTATGCCCTCGAAAACAGTAGACATTCAATGTCCTTCATTTGGACCCCAGAACATGCCGGTATCCTGGGCAATGATGTGCTGACACGTTGGCCAAACAGGCTACCGGTAAATCGACACTATAGACCAACGCAGCGGGGACTGGGCTCCGATACGTCTTCTCCTGTAACGTTTTTGGGGTCAGGGATATTGAATACTTCAACCCGGAACCGCGCTGCTGCTACGGTCGCAGGTTCGAATCCTGCCTCGGGCATGGATGTGTGTGATGTCCTTATGTTAGTTAGATTTAAGTAGTTATAAGTCTAGGGGACTGATGACCGCAGATGTTAAGTCGTATAGTGCTTAGAGCCATTTGAACCATTTGATACTGAATGGCGCACTCTCAGTAATTGTTATCAAGCAGACAGCGAATGTGTGGAGGTCATCCATGTGCGCCACTAGCAGGTACTCCATTGTCCTTTGTTGGCTACACATCGGCCATACTTGGCTGACTCGAGATCACGTCTTACGTCACGAGGACTCACCTCAGTGTTGTTATTGTTCCGACTTGACTGTGGTTCGCATCTTGTTGCGCTGCCCAATTTTAGCCGCCCTGAGGCGCATTTTTAACATTTAAACCTTTTTACTTTTCCAGGCTGCTTTTGAGAATAGTTTTAACGCGGAATGTGTTTGCATGAGAGAAAGAGGTGATGACCCTGTAATCTGGTCCCTTTACTCCCCGAACCATCCAACAAACACCACAGATCATGCACCTGACGACTATCAGGAGAGGCACTCTATTAAGACCACCGCGAACGGAAGTGTTATTCGGACATGGGTTCCTATTCAAAATATCACGTCCTCACTTCCATATACAAGTCCTAGAAGCTTGTAACGAGAATGTCCGAACATTATACACTCCTGGAAATTGAAATAAGAACACCGTGAATTCATTGTCCCAGGAAGGGGAAACTTTATTGACACATTCCTGGGGTCAGATACATCACATGATCACACTCACAGAACCACAGGCACATAGACACAGGCAACAGAGCATGCACAATGTCGGCACTAGTACAGTGTATATCCACCTTTCGCAGCAATGCAGGCTGCTATTCTCCCATGGAGACGATCGTAGAGATGCTGGATGTAGTCCTGTGGAACGGCTTGCCATGCCATTTCCACCTGGCGCCTCAGTTGGACCAGCGTTCGTGCTGGACGTGCAGACCGCGTGAGACGACGCTTCATCCAGTCCCAAACATGCTCAATGGGGGACAGATCCGGAGATCTTGCTGGCCAGGGTAGTTGACTTACACCTTCTAGAGCACGTTGGGTGGCACGGGATACATGCGGACGTGCATTGTCCTGTTGGAGCAGCAAGTTCCCTTGCCGGTCTAGGAATGGTAGAACGATGGGTTCGATGACGGTTTGGATGTACCGTGCACTATTCAGTGTCCCCTCGACGATCACCAGAGGTGTACGGCCAGTGTAGGAGATCGCTCCCCACACCATGATGCCGGGTGTTGGCCCTGTGTGCCTCGGTCGTATGCAGTCCTGATTGTGGCGCTCACCTGCACGGCGCCAAACACGCATACGACCATCATTGGCACCAAGGCAGAAGCGACTCTCATCGCTGAAGGCGACACGTCTCCATTCGTCCCTCCATTCACGCCTGTCGCGACACCACTGGAGGCGGGCTGCACGATGTTGGGGCGTGAGCGGAAGACGGCCTAACGGTGAGCGGGACCGTAGCCCAGCTTCATGGAGACGGTTGCGAATGGTCCTCGCCGATACCCCATGAGCAACAGTGTCCCTAATTTGCTGGGAAGTGGCGATGCGGTCCCCTACGGTACTGTGTAGGATCCTACGGTCTTGGCGTGCATCCGTGCGTCGCTGCGGTCCGGTCCCAGGTCGACGGACACGTGCACCTTCCGCCGACCACTGGCGACAACATCAATGTACTGTGGAGACCTCACGCCCCACGTGTTGAGCAATTCGGCGGTACGTCCACCCGGCCTCCCGCATGCCCACTATACGCCCTCGCTCAAAGTCCGTCAACTGCACATACGGTTCACGTCCACGCTGTCGCGGCATGCTACCAGTGTTAAAGACTGCGATGGAGCTCCGTATGCCACGGCAAACTGTCTGACACTGACGGCGGCGGTGCACAAATGCTGCGCAGCTAGCGCCATTCGACGGCCAACACCGCGGTTCCTGGTGTGTCCGCTGTGCCGTGCATGTGATCATTGCTTTTACAGCCCTCTCGCAGTGTCCGGAGCAAGTATGGTGGGTCTGACACACCGGTGTCAATGTGTTCTTTTCTCCATTTCCAGGAGTGTATTTTTTGCACTTAAGATCCAAACGTGGAAATATTTTTTTCAAACCATTAAAAATTATCATAGATTATGTTCCGACATACCAGTGGAACAAAGGTGAACGATCACTCTCTCTCCAGTCTTGATTTATTTAATGGTGCCCACTTTTGCGTGTAAAATCTGAACGATGCACATACAAAAGATGCTACTGGCTCAGCATGAATTTCAGCGCAATTAAAATCTTTTTCAGAAGGAAATAATCGATTCACACAGTTTTCCTGGGCGCCAGCTCCGGTTTCGTCTTTTAAACCTAGATTAATATACTGTAACATAGCGACATTGAAACATTTCTGGGCTTGTGATGACGCCATTGGTAAAAGTGATTGGGTTGGATCGAAGGCTCTGGTTTATCCTAGTATTTTACCGCCAACACTTTGTCCAGACAACTTTCCAGCAGGTAGTATCTTTTAACCAATTAAGTACAGACGTAACGCTTTGTTATTTCCAGATGGTCAAAGATGAGATGAGTAAGGTAAAGGTATCCGTTGAAATGTTGTAACGATGTGCTAGCGTGACGTGACTGTTTAACAATTCACAGTTTTTGTCTCAGATTTAAGCGTTGCTCTTAAATTATACAGGCAAAGTTTGTTATATTCCAAAGACTGCGAAACAGTCCAGTTATAACGAAGGCAACAGGAATATTTCCCTGAAAAAGGGTACTATGTGAAAGTGTTAACACAGTATAATTTTCAGTGAGTGGATAGTGTTAAGTATAAATGTAACTGTGTTGGTTGCAGGAGAGCGTATCCGATGCCAGTGAACTAATACAAATAAATCGAGCCATAGTGTCACTAGGACTGTATTTGAGATCATGAATCCAGATATAGTCTCAAGCAACACAGAAGTACCCTCAAGGATAACTGCCAACAACAACTCTGAGTCGAATCTACTTGAGATACAACAAAAGGAAAGAAAATCGTTACCTGAATGATTATGCAAGCATTGAAAATTCAAATTATTTGGTAAGTCTCACTCCAAATTTTGAGCACAATAACTCACCCATAGTTTTTATACTTTCATTTAGGGCTTCCTCAGATTTTGTTTTTATTTCTTTTCCTCCAATCATCACTTATCATAAAGTAGCCATATACAAATTCAAAGAACTTGTACATCTTCAGAATATGGGAGAAGTCAACTTCTGTTCCTTCACTCACATACAGAAATAGCGAGTCGTTATCAATATCAGGAGAGATGGCAGTTTTCTTCATTACGAGAAAATATTCGTAAAGATACTCTACTGTTTCTTCTTTCGTCGATACTGCAGTTGTTGGATCTCTACAGCACTTGTTTTCATATCGAATTGTTCCTGAAAAGTTTTCTTCAGTGCAGACCATGGTATAAGACTCTTCTCACCATGACTACATAGCTTAGCTAAACCTTCAAGTGACTTCTTCCTTTTTTCCTTTTTTTGTTGTTGCGAAAACGAGATATGCAGTTTACTCCAACCCACTGAAAACACCATTTCTCGAAGTCCATGATACACTTTTTAACAAGTTATCCGTCACCCCCAATAAGTAACTTAACCGCAACGACACGATATGACAGAGAAAATTGACATTGATCTTGTGAATAAGGTGAGGATATTTTCTGTCTTCTTTTCGTGTAAATTCTATCTTTTATCGCTATCCATTTGGATTGCATTATCTTCTTCATCATCAGCACCATCATCATCCTCTTCAAATTACATGTTGTTAATTTTCACCGCACGTTCGTCAGTGTTAGATAAATCCCGGCAGTTGTTTCGGTTTTCCTCCCACTATCTGTACTCAATGTATTGAGAAATGTTGCGATTTGCTCCTAAATCCGCTTTTGAAAATGATGCTTCAATGAATGACTTCCCAGCTTCAAATTCACCAGCTATTAATTGAAAAGTAAAACCAGAAAATTCTCTCAAGACTTTACGATTTCCTTTTTCATCTGGAACCCTTCCGAAAATTAGCTTATGTAGACATTTAACGGTTTTAACCGCCGCGGAGGTTATATTTTTATTTAGTTCTTCGATTTTGCCTAACGTTCCGATTTCTAGAGTTTTTTTCTGTTTTTCGTCAACTGTTAGTCCTTTCGCCACATTACCCCGACACAGCTCTTGGGCCAGACCGGATCCACAGTCAGATGAATAAACATCTCTCGTCCGACTAACAGCGGCATATCCGCGTCATCTTCGACAGCAACTGATGCGATGGCGTATTCCCGTCGCAATGGCGGGAGAGCACCATCGTTCCAGTGCTTAAACCTGGTAAAAACCCACTTGATGTGGATGGGCCCATCAGCCTAACCAACGTTGTTTGTAAGCTGTTAGAACGTATGGTGAGTCGGCGGTTGTGTTGGCTCCTAGAGTCAAGTGACCTACTGGCTCCATGCCAGGGCGGTTTCCGCCAGGGTCGCTCTACCGCTGATAATCTAGTGTCCCTCTGGTTTGCCATCTGAACAGCTTTTTCCAGACTCCAATTTAATTTAAGAAAAGCTTACGACACAACGTTGCGACGTCATATCCTGGTCGCATTATATGAGTGGGGTCTGCGGGGCCCGCTGCCGATTTTTATCGAAAACTTCGTTTCGCTCCGTACTTTCCGTATTCAAGTTGGTGCCTCCCACACTTACTCCTATATTCAGGAGAATGGGGTCCCGCAGGTCTCCGTATTGGGTTATCCTCTATTTTTGGTGGCCATTAATGGTCTCACAGCAGCTGTGGGGAAGTTCGTCTCACCTTCTCTGTATGCAAACGACTTTTGTATTTCCTACTGCTCCTCTAGCACTGGTGTTGCTGAACGGCGCCTCCAGGGAGCCATGCACAAGGCGCAGTTATGGACTCTAGTCCACAGTTTCCAGTTTTCAGCTGCGAAATCTACATCTGCATCTACATTTATACTCCGCAAGCCACCCAACGGTGTGTGGCGGAGGGCACTTTACGTGCCACTGTCATTACCTCCCTTTCCTGTTCCAGTCGCGTATGGTTCGCGGGAAGAACGACTGCCGGAAAGCCTCCGTGCGCGCTCGAATCTCTCTAATTTTACATCCGTGATCGCCTCGGGAGGTATATATTCGATACCTTATTCAGAAACGCACCCTCTCGAAACCTGGAGAGCAAGCTACACCGCGATGCAGAGCGCCTCTCTTCCACAGTCTGCCACTTGAGTTTGCTAAACATCTCCGTAACGCTGTCACGCTTACCGAATAACCCTGTGACGAAACGCGCCGCTCTTCTATGGATCTTCTCTATCTCCTCTGTGAACCCGACCTGATACGGATCCCACACTGATGAGCAATACTCAAGTATAGGTCGAACGAGTGTTTTGTAAGCCACCTTCATTGTTGATGGACTACATTTTCTGAGGGCTCTCCCAATGAATCTCAACCTGGCACCCGCCTTACCAACAATTGATTTTATATGATCATTCCACTTCAAATCGTTCCGCACGCATACTCCCAGATATTTTACAGAAGTAGCAGTTGCCAGTGTTTGTTCCGCTATCATATAATCATACAATAAAGGATCCTTCTGTCTGTGTATTCGCAATACATTACATTTGTCTATTTTAAGGGTCAGATGCGACTCCCTGTACCAACTGCCTATCCGCTGGAGGTCTTCCTGCATTTCGCTGCAATTTTATAATGCTGCAACTTCTCTGTATCGTCCTGCAGCGTCATGCACTTCTATCGGTGTCGTACCATTGATCCCGAACCAGAACTTCACCTTGATGACGATCCACTCACTGTATTGGAGACGTACAGATTCTTAGGACTGGTTTTCGACTCCTGATTGACTTGGCTTGCTCGTCGTCATCAGCTTAAGCGGAAGTGCTGGCAGCACCTCAATGCCCTCCGCTGCCCGAGCAACACTTACACTGCCGCGCCTCTACAGAGCCCTTGTTCAGTCCTGCCTTGACTACAGGAGTCTGGTTTGTGGTTGTTTTATTCTTTATCTTGTCGAATTGTTTTAATAGGAACAAGGAACCGATGGCCAAGCACTTTGGTCCCTTCCTCCCCCCCCCCCCTCCCCCCCTTAAACCAACCAATCAATCCTCGTCACAGATGCAAAATCAACACAATTACACGTCGCTAAGTCGCCGCAGGCCAAACGGCACTCAGAAAGTTCATTGTGAACGTCATAGGTTAGGCGGCAAAAATTCGTCGCCACTCGTACAGTTGAATTGGGAAAGAGCCCCCAAGATTTGTAGGAAAGACTTACATGAAGAACTATATATTAATCACCTCGTCATAAACTTTAATGTTAAACTCCCCTCCTCCCACAAAAAAATCTTCACCACCAAACTCGTGTTTTTAAGATTGTTCCGCCATGAACACACAGAACTACTATCCAATATCCAGCCTCTCTTGCGTGTCACCAGTCTCGTCGATAAGGAAACTTTAAGCCCCACATCCGAATCCCACTTAATTGTCACTCGAAAGGAGATGCCCGTCGCAGAAACATTACTTATAATGAATTGAAAGAAAGCTAGTTTACGGTGAACAAGAGATGCATTTAATATCTACTGGCTCCCCTGCGCACAACCAGGTAGCTCTCAACCCGTACTGCTTCGCATATCGTGTCACCAGTAATGTGACACGACCTGAGTCACTGTAAAGTACCTCCAACAGGGAAGTCGTTCTCCCCTCGCAGAGCTTCCTCTTTCTGTCCTCCTGCACGCCGGCAGAATAACTTCTCAGTGCGATGGAACATTACTGCAACGAAAGCAGGCAGCACGTGAGACATCGCTTACACCGTCTCCATGAGTAAATCTTATATCAGTGCGTCACAAGTGGGTCGTAAGAGAAACCTGGGACAGTGACGCCATGTCCGTAGCCATAGCTTTTGTAGTAAATATACCTGTTAGTGTTACAAATAAAACTTTGAAATCTACATCGATGCAACATCACTGTTTTATACACAGACTCCACTACATCGGGGCCTCAACTTAAAATGCTATGCAAAGACCGACCATGGCCGTCACAGTGACACATCCCGACTTGTATTCGAAGTAGTTCAGCACTACACAAGCCTATGATCAACTGAGCGTTTCAGAGCTTTCCACTGGGCAAGTAAGACACAACACCACATGGAACACGGCTGAGTATCGTCGATGGGTCACGGGTTTTCTTTGTACGCTTTGCGGTATAGCGCACACAACCGCGTGACCGGGTTACTGAGAGGAACTGGAATTCACTAACTGATCACATACCGCCATTCGACCATAAAATCGCGAAAGTATAGTGAGGATGTGGTAGCGAAGTTGCCTAATATCGAGAAACTCAACTGTCTTTTACTGGGTCCGTTGAGCTCCCGGCTTCCAAAGACGACCGATAAATCCTTTTTGGAATCAGTTACTGTAATTCTAAATATTTTACTGCAGTAAGCTTATCCATTTGTTGCTAGTCAAGAGTTCATTTTTTTTGGCAATTCGTATCAAAATAATAGTATTTGTTCGTAGACAGAAAAGGTGTGTTCGAAATGTGGTACATTTATTCTGTGAGGATACTTTTCTTTTTACGTCAATTATTTGAAACCTTAAACTGTTGGAGTGAACATTAATAAACAGGACAGTACTACAATACTCTGGTTTCAAATACATCATGGTTCAAATGGCTCTGAGCACTATGGGACTCAACTGCTGTGGTCATTAGTCCCCTAGAACTTAGAACTACTTAAACCTAACTAACCTAAGGACATCACACACATCCATGCCCGAAGCAGGATTCGAACCTGCGACCGTAGCAGTCCCACGGTTCCGGACTGCGCGCCTAGAACCGCGAGACCACCGCGGCCGGCTTCAAATACATCATATGTTTACTTCTTACAAAAATTGTTCAAATGGCTCTGAGGACTATAGAACTTAACTTCTGAGGTCATCAGTCCCACAGAACTTAGAACTACTTAAACCTACCTAACCTAAGGACATCACACACATCAGTGTCCAGGCAGGATTCGCACCTGCGACCGTAGCGGTCGCGCGGTTCCAGGCTGTAGCGCCTAGAACCGTTAGGCCACCCGGCCGGCTTACTTCTCAAAACTTCATCTTTGTCCAAACATTACAGCGTGAGTTGCTTAGTACGGCGATTTGGGGCACCGTGATGGGGGTGGGTAAATTGATTACCAAGAAAACAATCCACCGATGAGCTGGGCTAAAGCCCATTCTCTCCACAGTGTCTGAAGCGATTACGATTTTTACAGTGATCCTTCATTGAGAGTGTATCCTCACCACGTTCCACGCTATCCATTCTCTCTCTCATAGTCATCGACAACGTAAGTACAACTCTAAATCTACGCTCTTCACCGTCATGTGAGGTGAAAAACTGCACGTACGATGCAATGACCATATCTTATACTGAAACATGGCCAGTGATATCAAAATGAAGAATACACCCAAATCGCTATAAATACTCAAGGAATTTAAGGTCTATCCTTGCTCCAAAATATTAATTCTATTTCCTTAAGCGAGAGGAGAAAACTCGACTGCACATGACTATAGGCAGATTGCACCAATGTGTCGCAATCTTCAGCAGATAGCCGACCAGTGTGGCCGAGCGGTTCTAGGCGCTTCAGTCTGGAACCACGGGACCGCTACGGTCGTAGGTTCGAGTCCTGCCCCGGGCATGGATGTGTGTGTTGTTCTTAGGTTAGTTAGGTTTAAGTAGTTCTAAGTTCTAGGGGACTGATGACCTCAGATGTTAAGTCCCATAGTGCTCAGAGCCATTTGAACCATTTTGAGCAGATAATTACAAAAGTACGATCCTACGATGCTCAAAGACAGAGTGCTTGTGAAATCGACAAGCGACAAAATGGTTGACATCGTTGTCATTGTGGAACAAACCAATGAATTTGAGAATTCATGACGAAAGCACATTAAGGTCGTCAAAATTGT
This sequence comes from Schistocerca gregaria, assembly GCF_023897955.1. Taxonomy (NCBI): domain Eukaryota; kingdom Metazoa; phylum Arthropoda; class Insecta; order Orthoptera; family Acrididae; genus Schistocerca; species Schistocerca gregaria. Next base: position 370,448,509 of record NC_064927.1, read on the forward strand.
GGCCTGCCTTTACAAGTCAGCCACCTAACCTTTGAAACTGCGTGAAAATGAATCCGTTGAGCTCTTACACGTGTTATACTGTCACTAACTACGAGGCGTATTAAGTAAGTAATGCAACACATTTATTCTGAAAGAACTTTAGTTTTATACAGATTTCCAATATACCATATTATTCCCCACTCTTTGGGCTACAAAACCCTATGTTTCAACATAATCTCCGTTCCATGCTACAGTCTTACGCCACCGTACTGGGAGGGTCCGTATGCCCGCATGGTACCATTCTATTCGTCGATTACCTCCTGCAGCAGTAACCTCTCCATCATCCACGTACTGCTCCCCGCAGAGCGCCCTTCATTGGGTCAAACTTATGGAAGTTAGAATGTGCGAGATCTGGGCTGTAGGATGACGGAGGAAGAACGGTTCAACAAAATTTTGTGAGTTCTGAGCTCCTCCCGGGTGCGCAGATTTTTATGTGAACGAACACGCTGAAGTAGTTCCTTCAGTTTTCTAACGGTAGTCCAAACACTTCACAGTTGGTAGTTGCACCACGAGGGAGGACTTTAGACAGAATAACTCCTTCAGAGTCCTAGGAGATCCTCTCCATGACTCTAAAGGCTGATGGTGCGGCTTCGAGCTTTTTATTGAGAAGGGTGTGGCACCACTCCATGGAATATCGTTTTCCTTCCGATCCGAACTGATCAACCCATGCTTCGATGTTCGACGAAAGATTGTCAAGATCAGTCTCGCAACGTGCAAGCAATTCTGCACAGATGGTCCCTCCTTGATCTGTAAGGTCTTCTGTTCGGTGGCGAGGACCCAAGAGTCACGCACCTTTGAGCTCCATAACTGGTAGACTAGAGTGCCAGAACTACCAACAGAGACGTCCAGTTGTGCAGTGAGGTGTTTCATTGCTTTCCGTCGATCACCGCGAATCAGTGTGTCCGCACAGTCCAACACTGTAGAAGTCGCAGCTGTGTGCAGCCGACTAGCACGCCGGAGGTGTGTTGCAATGACAGACGTCCCGCCGAAAGACTTATCGTGCTTTTGTTCACTGCCATGTCTCCGTAGACATTCTACGACGCTCTGATTTTCAGCCAAAAGAAACTCAATAACAGCTTGGAAAGCACCTCCTCTACAAGCGCCATTCTGAAGGGTATATGTAGTGCCGCCATAAATTGGAACTTCATGAAACTATAGAGGCCGAAGTGGGAATATCCCACGAAGACACACAACAAGTTCCGCATTTTTTCAACCGAAATTTGTTGAAAACATGTGTTGCATTATATTACTGAACGCCTCTCGTACATATTCCGAAGTCACATCGCAGATCACTTCACGCGTCGATTTACCAGTACATCTGCACTATATATACAGTCAAATAAAAACATATATGCTCTTCTAAATGCTACTGCTGTTGTATGGTAAATAAATAGGTGACAGTTAAATCAATCGCTCTCACCTCTTCCTGGGTCAGTGTATCTCGTCCCTGCAGCTGTGACTTTCGCTTTTTTTTCAGAGCTTTAAGTCTCCCCTGGAATTTTGGAAGCTTCCGTTAGCTGTAGTCGAAACACAAAATTCCGACAGTACAACGCTTGAATCAAAAATTATGTTTCTTCCACTCAACAAAACAAGGAGCTTATTCGTATCAGTACTTCAGGTACTCGAGAGAATATAGAAGTAATTGTTAGGCAAAGACAAGCCACACTTCATCCGACGTAACATTGTTTCAACATGTCCTGTGATCAACATTAAACAACAATGGCAGTGACAATAGGGCACCTCGTTATTGGACACCGTCGACAACTATGATTAAAGAGCACTGGAATAATTTTTATACAAATTAAATGTATGTAGGACGTAACTGACAAACTTTGCGACTGAAACGTACCCAGTGGTGCCTAAATGCTGAACACATCCGAATGGCAAATAATACAGCCAATGGGTTTAATAGCTAACGATGCTAGAAGATATTGACTCAGCTTCCTTAAGCAACATGACCAGAAAAAAAATTGATACGGTGCCAGCTGGACTCAACATGGCTCTAAGCAGGACAGCAGCACGAACCTGCAACGGTCACAAGCAGCTTGTATGTGACAATCGAAAACGAGAAAGACAGGTGACGCGTTTGTCACTATAAAATTATGTAATGAATTTGAGAATACACAAAGAAAGCACATTGACTTCGTCAAAAACGAAGGGGAAATGGTCTGTCTCTACAAGGCAAGCTCCTAATCTTTGCAAGTACTTGCAAAATGGAAACAATGCGCTCTTTCACGTGTTACACTGTTACTAATTACATGTTTCGAACTCACGTCACACTCCACCGCACGCATCAGTTCGCCAGAGCGTATGTACTACATACACAGTGAGATTAAACCTTGTATGCTCTTCTAACCGCAGCTGACGCTACATCGTAAACAAAAAGGTGACAGACTACAAGACTACAAAGCTCCACACGAACTTTACAATGTTTTGTTATTTGTAAACGAAACACAAAATTCAACACTACAATGCTTCAATCATAACTTAACCTTCTTGCCCTCAATAAGTCAAAGAACGCATTCGTATCGATACTCCAGAGAATACGTAAGTAATGGCTACGTAACGACAAACGATGTTTTCTCCGACGTGGCATTGCTGTTAGTATTCGCTGTGATTAACATTAAACAACAACGATACTGACTACAGGGACAACGATCATTCAAAGCAATGAAGTATAGTAAACAAGGGTTCTAAAATACATACCCTAAGAGCTACGAACACATGTATACTCTTTTCTAACAGCAAAAAATGGTTCAAATGGCTCTGAGCACTATGGGACTCAACTGCTGTGGTCATCAGTCCCCTAGAACTTAGAACTACTTAAACCTAACTAACCTAAGGACATTACACACATCCATGCCCGAGGCAAGATTCGAACCTGCGACCGTAGCAGTGGCACGGTTCCGGACTGCGCGCCTAGAACCGCGAGACCACCGCGGCCGGCTAACAGCAGTTGAGGTTATGCGGTAAATAAATAGGTGACAGTTAAGTCAATGTCTCTTACCCCTTGCTGGGTAGATCTCGCCTCTGAAGGCAGACTTTCACTTTGTTCAAAGTTTTTAAAGCTCCTCAGGAACTTCGGAAAGTTTCTTTAGTTGCAGTCGAAACACAAAATCTAGGATTACAATGCTTGAATCAAAAGTGAAGCTTCCTCTACTCAATAACACAAACCACGTATTCGTATCGATTCGAGTCGAAACACAAAATCTAGGATTACAATGCTTGAATCAAAAGTGAAGCTTCCTCTACTCAATAACACAAACCACGTATTCGTATCGATTCATCAAGTACACGGAGAATGTGTAAGTTATTGCTAGACAACGACGCGCGATGTGGCAAGTGACATAGAATTGTTCTCAACATGCTCTGTGTTCAACATTTAACAGCAATATCAGTAAAACAGGGCACATCATTGTTTATCAACATCGACAGCAATGATTAAACGATGACTGGAATACAATTTTAAAAACACATGGTGACAGAAGAAAAATTGTCAATATTCAGCAATATTGCAGGAGCGGTCATTCGAAGAAAATAATATTTCAGCCATGGCTCCAAAATGCATACTTTAAGATCTACGAGCACTTCTTCATCTTTGATGCTGTGAAACAAACCTCGTTTACCTTAGGCTCTTTGCTTTCCATATTTTGGAAGGAGATGGTATGGAGCGAAATATGAAAAAGTTCTGCATAATCTTGGGCTCTAAAATGCGTTACGTAAGAGTCATGAGCACCAGTTCAGTAGAAGAGATGTGTTTCACATTAGCGAAGATGAAGAAGAGCTCAAAGCTCTTCATGGATGTATTTTAGGGCCCTTGTTCACGGGACATTTTTTCTTGTTTTGGTCGCTACTACCTTCTCTCAAAATATGAAAAGCAAAGAGCTTCTAGTAGAAGAGATCTCTTTCACCCTGTCTAAATGAAGAAGTGTTCATGCCTCATACGGTACGCATTTTGATAGTCCATCGGTACTAGACTTTTTTCTTCGAATAGTCCTTACAGTCACATCCCCGAAAATTGACCAAGCCCCTGGACCATTTTTTGCAACTGAAAGATACCCAGTGGTATCTAAATGATGAAAATACCCGAACATGTAATGAACATTCAATGGACTGAACAGCTAAAGACGCTGCAAGATGTTAAATCAATTTTCTTAAGCAGCCCCAGAAGAAGACACATTTGGTACAGTGCCAGCTGGTCTCAGCATGAGTCTACGCGGGTGGCATTAGTTTCCAAACCGTTTTCTGCGTCGTAGGCGGGAGGAAATTACAGCAGCACGAACCAACAACAGTCACAGACAGTTTGTATTTGTAATTGACAAGCGCGAAAGATTGACGACGCCATAGTCAGTGGAACTAAGCAGTGAATTTAAAAATTCACATGAAAGCACATGAACTTTTTCAAAATCTTATTGATGTGATCTGCCTCTACCAGTAAAGCACATGATCTTTAAAACTGCTTGACAATTACAGCAATGAGCTCTTTCACGCGTTGTACTGTTACGATCTACATATTCCGAAATCAGATGAAGCTCCGAAGCACGCATCAATTTGCTAGTACCCCTACACTTCATACACAGGCAAACAAAAGCTTCTACGCTCACGCTATATGGTAAGTAAATAGGCGGCAGTTATGTCAATGGCTTTACCTCCTGGTGAGGTGATATACTCGCTTCTGAAACTAGGGCTTTGCTCCGTTCAAAGTTTTTATAGCTCCCCAGGAAATTTAGAATCTTTCGTTAGTTGTAGTCAGACACGAAATTCAACAGCACAATGCTAGAATACAAACTGATCCTTCTTCTACTTAATAACACAAAGAAAGTATTCTAATCGATACTTCAAGTACTCGAAAGAATACGCAAGTAAATGGTAGGCAACGACAAACGAGGCTTCATCCGATATAGCATGTCATCTGATCAACTTTAAATGGTAACTCAATGACTATGGGACGCATCGTTATTTAGCAATGTCGATAGACGTGATTAAACGAGTACTGGAATAAAATTTTGAATAAATTAAAGCACATGTGCGATGTAATAACCATAATTTACGACTGGAAGATACCCAGTGGTAGCTACACTACTGGCCATTAAAATTGCTACACCACGAAAATGACGTACTGCAGACGCGAAATTTAACCGACAGGAAGAAAATGCTGTGATATGCAAATGAGTAGCTTTTCAGAGCATTCACACAAGGTTGGCGCCGGTGGCGACACCTACAACGTGCTGACATGAGGAAAGTTTCCAACCGATTTCTCATCCGTAAAGACAACATTTGCACTGAAATGAGGATTGACACATTGTTGGATGAACCATTTGCAGAAGTGTACCCGTGGAGGCCAATCAGCTGCTGATAGTGGCTGCACACGTTGTACATGGTACGGAAACAACTGGTTCTCCCGTAGCACTCTCCATACAGTGACGTGGTCAACGTTACCTTGTACAGCAGCAACTTCTCTGACGCCGACATTATGGTTATCGTCAACTGCACGAAGAATTGCCTCGTCCATTGCAGGTGTCCTCGTCGTTCTAGGTCCTCCCCAGTCGCGAGTCATAGGCTGGAATGTTCCGTGGTCCCTAAGATGCCGATCAATTGCTTCGAACGTCTTCCTGTCGGGACACCTTCGTTCTGGAAATCTGTCTCGATACAAACGTACCGCGCCACGGCTATTGCCCCGTGGTATTCCATACATAAAATGGGCACCTGTCAACTCCGCATTTGTAAACATTGCACTGACTGCAAAACCACGTTCGTGATGAACACTAACCTGTTGATGCCACGTACTGATGTGCTTGATGCTAGTACTGTAGAGCAATGAGTCGCATGTCAACACAAGCACCGAAGTCAACATTAGCTTCCTTCAATAGGGCCAACTGCTGTTGAATCGAGAAAGTACAGTACGTACTGGCGAAACTAAAATGAGCTCTAACATGGAAATTAAGCGTTTCCTTTCACATGTCCACATAACATATTTTCTTTATTTGTGTTTGAGGAATGTTTCCTGAAAGTTTGGCCGTACCTTTTTGTAACACCCTGTATTTGCCCATCAGCAGGGTTTTGTAGTTCGCACATGCCATCGAAAATGAAATGATTAAACATTTTTATGTATAACGTATTTTGTTTTTGGTTGGTATGTATGATTTAGTAACACTATCTCAAAAATTTCTCTCTTTGCCTATTCCGTCGAGGACCTCCTCGTTTCTTGTCAGTACATTTAAATATAAACATGCTTCTGTGAGTACGTATCCCACGCGCTTCGATTTCCATGTTGTCCAATATTCTACAGTTAATGATAACTTACCTGCACGAATTATTTATGTGAATATCAGCCCTTGAGTCTTGGAGCAGTCGATGCTACTCTGAGGAAGGCTCGCAGTGTTTGGTAATGAAATGTGCCTTCCTCTTTCCGTACCAGCAGTACTGGCGAGATCCTGATGCTGGAGTTCCCGGGACATCCTCCCGCGTACTGCGGCTACCAGTAACATCCAAAGGTAGCGATCGCTGGCTCCTCCTTGAGGTTCACCGTGGTCCAGCGCGGTGAGGACGGGCGCGGAGTCAGAGACACCTACTACTGCGTGCTCGCGGGCGACGAGGTCGACTTCAAACAGCTGGCCGAGGACAACATGGTAACCGTCCGGCGAGGAGCTTTCACGTATGTCTCTGCTGCTTTCAACAGACTTGTTACACTGTTCAACAGACGAGAAGTGTGCCGCATCGTTTCAAGCTTAAACAGGGTTCAAATGGTTCAAATGGCTCTGAGCACTATGGGACTTAACTACTTAAACCTAACTAACCTAAGGACATCACACACATCCATGCCCGAGGCAGGATTCGAACCTGCGACCGTAGCACTCGCACGGTTCCGGACTGCGCGCCTAGAACCGCGAGACCACCGTGGCCTGCAAGCTTAAACATGTTCACACTTCGTTACATGTGACTGAAACCATATTTATGAATTTTCGTAGTCAGTTAACAGGAACAAGAGCTGCCGGATCGGTGTTCCGGTCCCTAGTCCAGTACAAAAAGGTTCGTTCCGTCGTGCAATTTCAAGTGGTAACTTGCTATAGGAGATATCATTTACTGTATTAAATTTATTCACAACCATTGAAGACTGAGTGGTCTGTAATAACGTGTTTTCTGATATTTTCACTATCGTGATACCAATTCAAATTTTGAGCGACAGCCAGACATAGTTTTCTCTAGTGGTCTCTTGTAGCATACTCAAACGACTGAACGAAAAGAGAACAGAGGACCGACAAAACAGTTACATGATATGGGCTGCACACAAATGAGATGTAACGCAATTCAGTTCGTTCGGATACTTCTGAGCATGATAGTACATGATGAGTTCTTCTGGTAAGTGTGGATAGGGATTGGGATGTAATAACTACTGGAAGGATATTGTACGCAATCACATGGATGTTCATCAGGGAGGGAATGGTAGTTGTGATGTTGGTATTAGGAGGTGGAGAGGACGCCAGCTGGTAGTCCAGGGTCCTGAAGGACAAAGGAGACTCAAGTTAATGGTAAATGTAGGAGAGGAGAATGTGTTATAGGTGTTTGAGAAGGTGTGGGAAATTGATTAGCTGGTACAGTATACGAGTGGGAGAAGTAGCCGAATATGGAAAGCAAGTTAATGTCATTCCAGGATTCGGAGGGAGTGATGTTGCGCTTACTGGCGAGTTAAACAGATAAAGTTGTGTTGCTAATGATGATGGGAGTGACATTCTTCGAAATGTCGTGTCGTTCCGGTGAACTCACCCAGCTGGGAACTCGAGAATTCAATATACCGGGTGATCAAAAAGTCAGTATAAATTTGAAAAGTGAATAAACCACGGAATAAAGTAGATAGAGAGGTAAAAATTGACACATATGCTTGGAATGACATGGGGTTTTATTAGAACCAAAAAACAAAAAGTTCACAGAATGTCAGACAGATGACGATGGACAGCAAAGCGTCAGTGACTGCGCATGACAATCGTGTATAAAAGGAGCTGTAATGAGAGAGAGAATCAGATGCGCCATCAGTCGCAGCATGTTGACTTCACCTGAAAAGGCGCTTTTGGAGAAGCTGTATTATCTGAATGGAGAATGTGCTAGTTCAGCGTTACGATCCTATCGCCATAGGAAGGGTATTCGAACGGGTAAAGGTCCGTTGACAAATGCAGCTGTGGCGAGAATGATTTCGAAGTTCGAAGCCACGGGTTGTTTAGACGATAGACCCCGTAGTGGCCGACCGAGCACAAGGCAGTTCAGGAAGAAATGGAGACTGTAGCGGGTTCGTCTATGCATGGGGAAGTCAGCGCTCGTGCAGTCGCACGTGGCACCGGCATTACATACACTACCGTTTGGTTGGCACTTAGGCGTACCCTCCGATGCTAACCGTACAAAATCCATCGTCATCATGAACTGTTACCTGGCGATTTAGTGAAGCGGAGGACATTTGCGGTGTGGGCGCTTCAAACGATGGCGGAAGATAGCGTTTGGTTGAGTAACGTGGCCGGCCCTTGTGGCCTAGCGGTTCTAGGCGCTACAGTCTGGAACCGCGCGACCGCTACGGTCGAAGGTTCGAATCCTGCCTCGGGCATGGATGTGTGTGATGTCCTTAGGTTAGTTAGCTTTAAGTAGTTCTAAGTTCTAGGGGACTTAAGACCTCAGAACATAAGTTCCATAGGGCTCAGAGCCATTTGAACCATTTGAGTAACGTGTTGTGGACCGACGAAGCTCATTGCACGCTCCGAGGGTCTGTCAACGCCCACAACTGCAGAATTTGGGCTACCGAAATTCCTAGAACTGTCGTGGAAACTCCATTGCACGACGAAAAAGTCACAGTATGGGTTGGATTTACCACATCTACCGTTATCGGGCCTTTTTTCTTAGAGGAAATGGGTGATTCCGGTTTTGTAACTGCTACTGTGACGGGTGAGAGGTACGCCGATATGTTACAGAATCGTATCATCCCCAGCCTGGCTGATAAACACCTGCTCGAACGTACGATGTTTATGCAGGATGGCGCTCCACCCGATATTGCTAGACGCGTGAAAGATCTCTTGCGCGCGTCGTTTGGTGACGATCGTGTGCTCAGGCGCCACTTTCGTCATTCTTGGCCTCCCAGGTCCCCAAACCTCAGTCCGTGCGATTATTGACTTTGGGGTTGCCTGAAGTCGCAAGTATATCGTGATCGACCGACATCTCTAGGGATGCTGAAAGACAACATCCGACGCCTATGCCTCACCATAACTCCGGAATTGCTTTACAGCGCTGTTCACAACATTATTCCTCGAATACAGCCATTGTTGAGGAATGACGGTGGACATATTGAGCATTTCCTGTAAAGAACATCATCTTTGCTTTGTCTTACTTTGTTATGCAATTATTGCTATTATGATCAGATGAAGCGCCATCTGCCGGACATTTTTTGCACTTTAGTATTTTTTATTTTTTTTCGTTCTAATAAAACCCCATGTCATTCCAAGCATGTGTGTCAATTTGTACCTCTCTATCTACATGATTCCGTGACTCATTCTATTTTCAAATTTATACTGACTTTTTGATCACCCGGCATATTAATAAATGTTTATTTTTTTCTCCTTGAGTTGTTCGTCAGTTGGCCTTTCTACCGCCTTTCACCACTACGAACTGGAGCGCCGTGTCTCACTAGCAGAGGGATCGTGCTCGTATTTCGCAGAGACGGTGAGCCGGCGCTGGAGCTGGGGCGCGTGCACTGCGTGTTGCAGCCCGCTGCCTCGGTGCCCGCCGGCGTCTTTGACTTCCGCGCGACGCGCCTCGCTTCGGGGCTGCCTGCCTTCCTCTGCCTTCGTCTGGACGCTGCCAGGACCCTCGCTGAGCCGCTGGTGGAGAGGGCTGCGCCGCCGGTGGGGGACGCACTCGTCTTCAGGTCAGGTCCTCTCTCGCCCACTTGAGCAGGCTGGTAACGCACGCCACAAAGAGGAAGGTAGAACACTTTATACACTACTGGCCATTAAAATTGCTACTCCACGAAGATGACGTGCTACAGACCTGAAATTTAGCCGACAGGAAGAAGATGCTGTGATATGCAAATGATTAGCTTTTCAGAGCATTCACACAAGGTTGGCGCCGGTGGCGACACCTACAACGTGCTGACATTAGGAAAGTTTACAACCGTTTTCTCATACACAAACAGCAGTTGACCGGCGTTGCCTGGTGAAATGATATTGTGATGCCTCGTGTAAGGAAGATAAATGCGTACCATCACGTTTACGACTTTGGTAAAGATCGGATTGTAGCCTATCGCGATTGCGGTTTCTCGTATCGCGACATTGCTGCCCGCGTTGGTCGAGATCCAATGACTGTTAGCAGAATATGGAGGCGGTAGGTTCAGCAGGGTAATACGGACGCCGTGCTGGATCCCAACGGCCTCGTATCACTAGCAGTCGAGATGACAGGCATCTTATCCGCATAACTGTAACGGACCGAGCAACCACGTCTCGATCCCTGAGTCAACGGATGGGGACGTTTGCAAGACAACAAGCATCTGCACGAACAGTTCGACGACGTTTGTAGCAGCATGGACTATCTGCTCGGAGACCATGGCTGCGGTTACACTGGACGCTGCATGACAGACAGGAGCGCCTGCGATGGTGTAGTCAACGACGAACCTGGGTGCACGAATGGCAAAACGTCATTTTTTCGGATGAAACCAGGTTCTGATTACAGCATCATGATGGTCGCATCCCTGTTTGGCGACATCGCACATTGGAAGCGTGTATTCGTCATCGCCATACTGGCGTATCACCCGGCGTGATGGTATGGGGTGCAATTGGTTACACGTCTCGGTAACCTCTTGTTCGCACTGACGGCACTTTGAACAGTGGACGCTACATTTCACATGTGTTACGACCCGTGGCTCTACCCTTCATTCGATCCCTGCGAAACCCTAAATTTCAGCAGGATAATTCACGCCCGGGTTTGGCAGGTCTTGTACGGGCATTTCTGGATACAGAAAATGTTCGACCGCTGTCGTGGCCAGCACATTCTCCAGATCTCTCACCAATTGAAAACGTCTGGTCAATGGTGGCCGAGTAACTGGCTCGTCACAATAAGCCAGTCACTACGGTTGATGAACTGTGGTATCGTGTCGAAGCTGCATGGGCAGCTGTACCTGCACACGTCTTCCAAGCTCTGTTTGACTCAATGTCCAGGAGTATCAAGGCCGTCATTACGGCCAGATGTGGTTGTTCTGGGTACTGATTTCCAGGATCTATGCACCCAAATTGCGTGAAAATGTAATCACATATCAGTTCTAGTATAATATATTTGTCCAATGAATACCCGTTTATCGTCTGCATTTCTTCTTGGTGTAGCAGTTTTAATGGCCAGTAGTGTACAACACGCGGTCAATCAAAGCAACTTCGTCACCTCGGAGTAACAAATGCACCCGACGTCATCAGTTATGTGATGATTACAGTGCGTTAAAGAAAATGTTATTCTATATATTGAGATGTGGTAGTATGAACCAAAATAAGAAAAAAAGTCTTCTAAACATGGATTCTGAAATCATGTATTGTCAAAGCTACAAACACTTGTTCATCGTCGCTACTGTGAAACACATCTCTTCTTCTAAAAGCTCTTTTCTACTTCTAACGACCTACAGAATGCACCCTCCAAAAGTGGGGTACCTAAATGGCCCTACTAAAACTAGACTCCGCTCTAACGGGTCACGAAGGTCCAACTGTACCGACCGGCCGTTATGTCATCCTCAGCCCACAGGTGTCAATGGATGCGGATATGGAGAGGCATGGGGTCAGCACACCGTTCTCCCGGCCGTATGACGGTTTACCTGATCGGAACGTCTGCATCTCGATCAAGTAGCTCCTCCGTTGGCTTCGAAAGGGCTGAGTGCACTCCGATTGCTAACAGCGCTCGGCAGACCGCATGGTCACCTATACAAGTGCTGGGCCTGTCCGACAGCGCTTAACTTCGCTGATCTGATGGGAACCGGTGTTACCACTGAGACAAGGCTGCTGCCAAATGGCTGTAGCCTCGCACCAACTTTTCTTGTCAGACGGTCGGTTGAGAACGACCACATGACAACCGATTCCACCCCACAAACCCCGCCTCCCAGCCTCTCCAGTTCACCTGACGCCTACCTCAACTTCAAATTGTGCTGCGTACCGGGTGATTCAAAAAGAAAGAACAGATTTCAAATGTTTGTTACAGACAAACTAATAAAAATAGAAACACATTGCGCATGGTACTGCATACAAGAAAGTTCAAAGTTTTGAAACAGCTGCGCTGTTGTTTGTTTGTAGTAAGAGAAATCATTTTCTGTGTTGGAATTTGCGCAGTGTTAATCCATTGGTCAAGTGCAATGTGCATTCCGCTGTCGATCCAGCAATACGCCGCCTCTGCACAAGCATATGTACGACTCACATACAAAATTATCGGATGCTGGTTGCATATGTAAAGGGAAAAGCACTGGTCGGCCATGCACGTCTGCGACTATAACAGAAGGAACGCATTTTGCAGTTCATTTCTCTACGATATGACAGAGGACATTTTTAATGAAAGATTCATTTCTTCAGATGAATCGACGTTTCATATGTCAGGTGCATAATGTAACATTTTGGGGGGGTCACAAAATCCTGGCGTGACATGAAAGAGGACACGAAAAAGACTCACGGAAATTAAATGTGTTTTGTGCTGTTTCTGTTCACAAAGTTTATGGATCTTTCTTCTTTGTGGAGGAAACCCTGGCACGAATACCGTACTTAGATATGATGAAAAATTGATTGTTTCCCCAAATTCATGAAGATTTTAATGATTCCATTTTTATGCATGACAGCACTCCATGTCACTTACCCCTTGAGGTGCAGTGTTATCTTATAAACACCATCCCACAAAGTTTGATTGGAGGAGGTGTGCAAGAAGATCTTAAGTAGTGGAATAAAGCTGTTTCAAGGACAAATAACTTATTCACAACGGCGATTAGTTTTTCCCACTCTCACTCCCTTTGACATCACCCCCCCCCCCCCCCTGGAAATGGCGTGAAATTTTGGCAGGAAATAGCGCAACTGTGGTACCTCCACTATCGTAACTCCCTCACCCCTCCCCACACCTCTATGTGGTCACCTAATCTGCACCCATCCTATGATATCATCCCTGTAAATGGCAGAAAATTGTCAGTCTCTGTCCAAATGCAAGAGAGGAAGGCTAGGTTAGTGTACTTTTTTGTTGTGGGAATCAACTGGACTATTTAGAGTAACCTAAGTTGGAGACTTGTGTTCACCTTGAACTGCAAGGACCGACTGAGCTAATTCACACTACATCCACAAGAGAGCACTCTTGGCCTACCCCCTCCTGCTCACCCCTTCCCACCCCTCTTATGAGGTCACTCACCGTCACCACCAACCCCTGCCCTGGAAATGGCAGGAAACGGTCAGTATCGGTCTAGCTGTCAGAGAGGAAGGTTAGGTTAGCGTACTTTATTTTTGATGGGAAACTGAAGTAAAGACCACTCCTAATTATACATTTACATGCACAGTACTACATGAGTGCCTAAGATCTTAATATGCAAAAAAATTTGAGATGTCACTCAACTGGTGTTTTCTTGTTGGCAAGATTCACAATTCCGCACTAATGGCTGGCGGACTCAAAAAATTAATAATAGCTCTACATAGGACACTTCCTTCACCTACAAGTCGAAATAAATCTCCCTGCTCCGCAGTCTTAAACAATAATTGAAACAACCCCGTTAACTGGTGCACGCAGACAATTTAAGAAGAGGACTGCAGTGATGTTAAAAAAAATTGGACTTCACACACCTGTTACTTACAATAACACCATGGTAAAAAAACGATTGTACGAAAGATAACACCACTTCTTCTGTAAATTACAACTGCATGCTGTGGCATATAAAAACATGAAAAAGCTTAATCAAATAGCAGGTGCTGCGTCTACGACGCAGATAAATCATTGGTCTGCAATGTAGCCTTGTACGGAAGTGAAACGTGGACGGTAAGTTCAGACAAAGAGAGAAACCTTTTGACATGTGATGCTACAGAAAAGTGCTTAAGAATATACGGGTAGATCGAATAACAAAGATAAAAAGCAAAGCAAGAAAGAAACTTATAGCACAACTTGACTAACAAAAGGAATCGGTTAATACATTAGGATTGTCCAAAAGTTCGCAAAGCTTTGGTTTTGCATGTTGGTATTCCGACTGCTATGTGTTTATTTATCGATTGTCATTTTGTATTTGTAACCCACTGTTGCTATTTGAGTTTACGTATTGTTATTTTGTCATTTAGAGACAATGAGTGGCGTTGTGGAAGACACAAAATGGAGGACCAAGTGGAGAAATCGGAACATTTCTAACATATGCCATTGGACGGAGCACCACAAGAAAATGGTTTTCACGTTTTAAGGTTCAAATGGCACTGAGCACTATGGGACTTACCTTCTGAGGGCATCAGTCCCCTAGAACTTAGAACTACTTAAACCTAACTAACCTAAGGACATCACACACATCCATGCCCGAGGCAGGATTCGAACCTGCGACCGTAGCGGTGATAAAAGTCATGAGGCAGCAACACGCACATTACAGATGGCGGTAGTATCGCATACACAAGGTATAAAACGGAAATGTATTGGTGGAGCCGTCATTTGTACTCAGCTGGTTGGTGTGAAAGATATCCAAAGTGGTTGTGGCTGCGCGATGGGAATTAACAGACTTTGAACTGGAATGACAGTTGGAGCTAGACGCATGAGACATTCCATTTCGTATTACAGTCATTACTCTCACCACTGATAACGCAGTAGCCAACGGCCTTCGCTTAATGACCCAGAGCAGCGGCGTTTGCATGGAGTTTCCATTGCTAACAGACAAGCAACACTGCGTGACATAAGCGCAGAAATCAATGTGGGACGCACGGCGAACGCATCCGTTAGGACAGTGCGAAGCAATTTCGCGTTATAGCGCTATGGCAGCAGACGACCGACGCAAGTGTCTTTGCTAACAGCACATCAGCTTCAGCGCCCCTCCTGGGCTAGTTACCATGTCGGTTGGACCCTGGACGACTGGAAAACCGTGACCTGGTCAGCTTAGTCCCGATTTCAACTGGTAGGAGCTGATAGGGTTCGAGCGTGGCGCAGACCCCACAAAACCGTGGACGCACGTTGTCAACAAGGCACTGGTGGTGGCTCCATAACGTCTCGTCAGCAACGCGTCCTATCAGGTAATATAAAATCACAATTGCGGCAGGTAGTGTCAGGCGTTCCCCAAGGCTCAGCATTAGGTCCTATACTCTTCTCTCTGTATGTCAACGGTGTGTCATCGGTTCTGACGTATTGCAAATACCATATGTATGCTGATGACCTTCAGTTGTATCTAAGTGCGAAACCAAGCAATCTCAAGAAAGCTATTGAAAATTTCAATACTGGCCTCGATGTACTGTCAAAATGGGCACAGGACATAGGTCTAAAACTAAACTCATCTAAAACCCAAGCGGTACTTGGTCACTCTAAGCTCATTAGCCCAAAACATCGGGAATCCGTACCACCTCTTATCCTAAATGGAACAAATATTAACTTCTCTCCCTCAGCAAAGAGTTTGGGAGTAATAATAGATGAAAATCTAAATTGGACAGAGCACGTAATTGCAGTGTGCAAAAAAGCATCAGCATCCCTTCATGTCCTACAAAAATATAAAAAACTCTTCCCTTTCGATCTGAAAAAGAAATTAGTACAAACGCTTATACTCCCAATCATTGACTACAGCGATATTATCCTACAAGGCCTCTCTCAGGAAAATTCTCGACGTCTAGAACTGGTCATGAATGCTGCGTCCGATATATTTGTGACGTTCGACTTTTTGATCACATTTCACCAGCATATGCAAAATTGTCCTGGCTGCGTGCAGACAAACGCAGAGATTTCCATACACTCTGTCTGATCTACTGCCTTATAAATGTAAACTGTCCCTCATATCTCTCCTCGTCCCCAACGCTCATGTCGGAACAACATGACAGAAACAGACGTTGCCATTATAATAAAATCCTCTCCGTTCCACTGCATCGCTCAGTCACCTTCTCCAAGTCCTTTACAGTAGCGGGAACAGGACTCTGGTATAACCTCCCTCGTTATGTTAGAGAACTTAAAAGCATGTCCAGCTTCAAAAAACAGTTAATGACGTATCTACTTAAGCAACAGTAATGCCTTCCTCTGTACAAGAATGCACTTCACCTCATTACTTCCCTCTTTCCCCCTCCTTAAATCTCCATTCCCCAAAACACGCTAAACTAGTAAACATCTACTTTACACACATCTGCACAAACCTTCATTACTATTGCCAATCCTTCTCATGTTTGTCATTATTATTTGATTTTTTTACTGTTATTATTATTGCTTATTATTGCTTTTATCATAATCTGTATGTATAGCACCTGCTGTAAAAATACTGCCAGCATTTAATTTATTAACTCTTAGTCATGTTTATGATTACATTTTTTTGCTGTTATTATTATTGCTTTTATCACAATCTGTATGTATCGCACCTGTTGTAAAAATACTGCCGCATTTACTTTACTAGGTCTTAGTCACTACTCTTTATTCATATTGTCACTAGAGTAACCTAATATTCTCACTTAAACTATGGTCATGATGTAACTCTGATGTGTGAAATGCTGCATGTGTGGAACACTGGTCCGATGTAAGAGAGGGCCTGATGGCCCTAATCTGATCTGGTTAAATAAATAAATAAATAAATAATGGTGTTGGCTGTGCTTATATGGAATGGACTGGGTGCTTTGGTCCAACTAAACTGACCATTGACTGAAAATATTTGTGTTTGGCTGCTTATTGCCAAACAACAATGTAATTTTTGTGGATGACAGTGCGCAATGTCACCAGACGACACTTCTTCGCGACTCGCTTGAAGAACATTCTGGAGAATTCGAGGGACTGATTTGGCCACGAGGATCGTCCGACATGAATCCCATTGAACATTTATAGTACGTAATCGAGAGGTCGGTTCATCCACAGAATCCTGCAACATTTTCGCAATAATGAACAACTACAGAGACAGCATTGCTCAGTATTTCTGGGGGGGGGGGGGGGGGAGGGAGGGGGTCTCCAACGACTTGTTGAGACAGTGTGGCGTCGAGTTGCTGTGCTTCGCCTGACAAAGGAGGTCCGAAACAATATTAGCAGGTATTCCATGATTTTTGTCATCTCATTGTGTGTTGCAAATGGTAGATACGCGAACAATTGAAAGGGTACATTTCGTCTTGCAAAGGATTAAGCATTATATCAAATAGTCTGCTTATAATAAAGTTATGAGCATACAATGAAGCATTTTAGACGAACTATTAGCTTAGGAAATGTTTTACAGGCAGCAGGCCTTGCAGTGGACAGTGCAAGTTCATTAGAAACATAAGTATTATCCCGTGTTCCGCAATGATGGTAATATAAACAACCACCAATCACTTACTTGTATCTCAGCTCAACGGACATTAAGTGTGCACGAAAGCCAATATTTGACTCTCGAACCATGAAAAATTAGGGTTCTGTAATTTTTTGAGGAAAGAAAGCTAAATTAATAAGTAGAGTTGCAAAAATTTCTTCGTCATTTTAGAACTGAAATCTCATTGATGAATGTAAAGAGAGTTCAAGTTGATGCCACTGATGCCTAAAGTTTTGGAGATCTTGGCATATTTGCAAACCACATAAGGTTTAATTTTCATGGGACTGCACATTAGAAATTCTTGGATGATAACAATCAAGGACGGCCATACTCATCATCAGAAAAAAAAGGGTTCAAATGAGCACCGTGCGACTTAACAACTGAGGTCATTAGTCGCCTAGAACTTAGAACTAATTAAACCTAACTAACCTAAAGACATCACACACATCCATGCCCGAGGCAGGATTCGAACCTGCTATCGCAGCGGTCGCGTGGTTCCAGACTGTAGCGCCTAGAACTGCTCGGCTTCCCCGGCCGGCCCATCATTAGCTATTTAATGTATTGTAAAGAGCTTTCTTTAACATACAAAATAGTTTCAGGATGTGGCCATTTTTAAATGTAGTTGTGCATCGATAACGTGTGTCACAACATTTAAAATCAGTTCGTTCTGCGAGGACCTAATCAGTTGCGACAGCGATTGACTGTCAAACTCATGTTGCCCACCATCGGCTATTTAATTTATTGAAATGTGTTGACCTTATACTCCAATATCTAATTTGAATTTCTAGCCGATTTCAGACAGTGGCTGTTTTTAAATGTATACTATGTGATCAAAAGAATCCGGACACCCCCAAAAACATACGCTGAAAAGATGCATTGTGCTGCCACCTACTCGCAGGCACTCCATATCAGCGACCTCAATAGTCATTAGACATCGTGAGAGAGCAGAATAGGGCGCTCCGCGGATCTCATGGACTTCCAACGTGCTCAGGTGATTGAGTGTCACTTGTGTCATACGTCTGCACGCGATATTTCCACACTCCTAAATATCCCTGGGTCCACTGTTTCTGATATGATAGTAAAGTGGATACGGGAAGCGACACGTACAGCACAAAAGCGTACAGGCCGACCTCGTCTGTTGACTGACAGAGACCGCCGACAGCTGAAGAGGGTCGTAAAGTGTAATAGGTGGACATCTATCCACATCATCACACAGAAATTCCAAACTGCATCGGGATCCACTGCAAGTGCTATGACAGTCATGTGGGAGGTGAGAAAACTTGGATTTCATGGTCGAGTGGCTGCTCACAAGCCATACATCACGCCGGTAAATGTCAAACATTGGCCAATGGAACAGTGGAAAAATATTGTGTGGAGTGATGAATCATGGTACACAATGTGGCGATCCAATGGCGGGGGGTGGGTATGGCGAATGCCCGGTGAACGTCATCTGCCACCGTGTGTAGTGCCAACAGTAAAATTCCGAGGCAGTGGTGTTATGGTGTGGTCATGTTTTTCATGGAAGGGGCTTGCACACCTTGGTATTATGCGTGGCACTATATCACAGCACAGGCCTACATAAATGTTTTAAGCACCTTCTTGCTTCCCACTGTTGAAGACTGCATCTTTCAACACGATCGAGCACCTGTTCGTAGTGCACGACCTGTGACTGAGTAGTTACACGACAGTAACCTCCCTGTAATGGACTGGCCTGCACAGTGTCCTGACCTGAATCCTGAAGAACACCTTTGGGATGTTTTGGAAAGCCGACTTCGTGCCAGGCCTCACCAACCGACGCCTATACCTATCCTCAGTGCAACACTTAGTGAAGAATGGGCTGCTATTCCCCAAGAAACCTTCGAGCACCTGACTGAACGTATGGCTGCGACGGTGGAAGCTGTCATCAAGCCTAAGGGTGGGCCAACACCATATTGAATTCCAGCATTACCGATGGAGTGCGCCACGAACTTGTGAGTTATTTTCAGCCAGGTGTCCGGATACTTTTGATCACATAATGGAGATAACGTGTGTCGTCGTATTTAAAAGCAGTACGTGTTATGCGGACCTGAATAAGAAGAACCTAATGGAGCTTTTGCCTAATGAGGCCTTGGCTGCATTTGAACATGGCCATAACCAGAAAGTGGCTAGTAATGGAAAATAAATATTGAAGTTAACCTTCAGCTTGTTCTAGTACATTAAACAGCCTATTGTGTCTATTTTGTAGACAAAAACAAATATCAACCTCTTTTACAACTGAGTGTTTATTTTTAACCAAACAAGTTTCACACATTCATATTAGGCATCATCAGATTAATGTTTAACTACACATATTATGATGTGAGTTATGTTAGTTTATCTTACTATTTGCAAGGGTTGGTTTATGTTTCATTGCGTACTTTTATGTTTCCTGTTGTTTTCACGTGTCCATTCGATCTTTTGTAGGCACTGGAAGAACATAATGTATGCTGTCAATTGATACTGTGTCACAACTACTTGTTCTACTGGACATAACGTTTCTCGCTGCACATTGCGCCTCGCCTTGGTGTAGGATTGACTAAGAGATCATGGGAACTGTAGAGGGTGGGATTCTAGCGTGATGATGACCTGAGGAGAAATGCTAGGTTGCTGAATTGGTAGTATGGTAGTGCAGGCACTGTGTGTGTGTGTGTGTGTGTGTGTGTGTCTGAGCGAGCGAGAGAGAGAGAGAGAAAGTATTTGTTTGTGTTTCAGTTTCATATTTTAATTTTTCCTTATTTCTTATGGTAAACTGCGAATTAGTTGGAATATTTTCCTTTTATTATTGCTTATTGCACATTTACTATATTTTCACTTTGTTTTATAGTGCTTGCACGGAATGTCCTTCCTATAGAAGGAGCCTGGTGTTGCTTTTATTATTATGGCGTAAGAGTACCATGTGTTGTTTCACAACACTGTGGAGGCGATGTTCTACGTCTCGTAAAAGACGGATTGTAACTACATGATAAACATAATTGAAGTAGCAACTGAGAAAGAGAAGCTGCAAACATATTAACAACATAAACAGGCTGTATTCTACGGAATGGTTTCGATTTTCAGAAAATACAATGAGGTTGTGGACGAGAATGGCTAGCAACGAATGTCACGTTATTAAATCACGTACATTAACTGTCCAAATCGTTACATTACCTTGTGTCCAAAGGTAGTTCGTGAAACGAATGGGATTAAATCAGCCCTTATTGGATAAATCCAAGACAGATATTTACAGGTAAAGACTTGATTCTATTTTACCTGGCACTAAAGACGATTTTCGTCTGCAGGTTCATCCGCGTTAAGGTGCCGGATCTAGTATGCCGTCCATTTTCGGACGTTCCTCTGTCGGAGTCGGACATCGAAGTGGAACTTTTTGGTTTCTTACATCCAGCCAGTGGGCCACTCAACTGTCGTTTCCGGCGTGTTTACGAAGGTAAGTAACGTTGAGATATAATTAACTATAGATACTGATATGACAGGCGAAGACGATGACGTTGGTAGATTTCAATAGGCTGGAATGATTCTGGATAAATGCAATAAGTCTTCAGAGGAGAGTGCTTAAAAAGCACTAGTAAGATCTACCCTACTGTTCATGTACGAGGTGCGTTCAGTAAGTAATGCAACGCCTTTTTTGCTTGGCCAATTTTGGTTGTTGTGGGACATCGTGGAACATCCCCATTTCAGCCCCTACAGTTTCATGAAGTTCCGACAGATGCCGGCGATTTATGTAGTCTTCAAAATGGTGTCTGCAACGCATATCCGTTCCGAACAGAGAGTTGTAATTAACTTACTTTCGACGGCAATCTAGAGCATCGTAGATATTCATAGGCGCTTGCAGAATGTCTATGGTGACCTGGCAATGAACAAAAGCACTTTGAGTCTTCGGGAAAGGCGTCTGTCATCAACGCAAGGCCGCGGAAACCTGTCCGATCTCCCGCTTGGTGCGTCTCATACACGCATACCTCACAGACAAGAGTTTCAACACTGACGTGCAGGGAAAACAATCAACACGACACGGAATACACGCGGAGTACCCCAGGGAAGCATCATAGGGCCCCTACTGTTTAACCTCTACATAAACGATCTCCCAACCACACACAACACAACGATAGCAATATACGCGGATGACACAGCCATCCTCGCGCGAGATTGGAAACCATCAAACATTACGTCACGCTTACAGACAACACTCAGAGTGGCTGAGCCTTGGTTAGAGAAATGGCGTGTTAGAGTAAACATCGATAAGTGCGAATCCGTTCTGTTCACTAGAAGACTGAAGCAACTGCGCAAACACCGATACTGCAGACCAATAACTCTACATGCACGCCCAATACGTTTCCGTGAGAAAGTCAAATATCTCGGTGTCTGACTGGACCGGAAATTACTCTGGGGGGACCACATACAACACATGACCAACCGAGAAAGCGCGAGGCTCAAACAGACATAGCACACTGAACACAAGGGTGTCGAGGTCCATGTACATGACATTTAAACGACCCCTGATGATGTACGCAGCTCCTGTCTGGGGATACGCTGCGCCCACTCGCCTGTGCCGTCTGCAGATCATACAAACCAAAGTTCTCAAAATCATAAGCATAAGCAATGCTCCACGATACACACGCATCGCCGACCTTCTTCGGGAATACCGACTTGAGACTCTCACGGAGGTAATTCACAAACTCACCACAAGACTATACAGAAACTCCAGACATTCACAGAACTCGTTTATTCTGAATCTGGGGAACTACGACCCCCAACCGTAGATGGAAACATAAAAGACCAAAAGACATACTTGCAAGGAACTAATATCTATGGCCAAGTACATGCAAACACAACGGTACAG
This sequence comes from Schistocerca gregaria, assembly GCF_023897955.1. Classification (NCBI taxonomy): domain Eukaryota; kingdom Metazoa; phylum Arthropoda; class Insecta; order Orthoptera; family Acrididae; genus Schistocerca; species Schistocerca gregaria. The sequence goes on from NC_064927.1 coordinate 370,470,846, forward strand.
GTGTGCCCCCTGTTAATCAGCCATCATTACTAGATATACAGTTGGAACACATTTGCCGAAAACCTGGCACCACGCAGGGAAGCCGTACCGTACACTACATGCAGACAAGCTCCGCACCTCCCCCCCCCCCCCCCCCCCCCCCCACCTCCACACAGCGAGATGATCTATGGCCGATCTCCCACAAATATGTAACGATCCTGATTGTTCCAGGAATGCAGCGGCTGCAGCAAACTCGGATACATGGCCACCGCCTGTCACGGCAATGATGCATGATACCCATACTAACAAACCCAACCTTGTATGAACTATCGTAGCTAGTAAGCCACTACTGCTCTTCCTACCCATCCCACTGTCGCAGAAATTTCTTTCCCACGGCACCTTGGCACTTTTTTTCCCTATGCTGTTCAAATTGTTGCCCTCATTCGCGTTTCGTCCACTATCTATCACCTGATGGACCGTGTTAGTGCGTAGTCTTACCCAGACGCACGGATAACATCACAGCCCAGCATCCTGTGATCCACCTATTAGATAACTAACATGTTGACGGAGGTGACAGTAGAACTTTTGATTTGGTCACCACGTTGGTGCGGGCGTGGAGGGCCCCCGTGTCTATCCCGCTTGCCGGCCGGCCGCACGTAGCTGTGACTCCTTCAGGATACGGACGTGCGGACACTCTCATTCAACGGATCACAGTGAAACATTTCACTAATCCGCTCGACGTCTCTGTTGATGGTGCAGACACTCTCGTCCACCAGTTGGGGTACTCACAGGTGGTACCTGCTGGGTTCCTCGCGGATTAACACAAGAGCATGAGGTGCAACGAAAGACCGTCTGTGCGCAGTCGCTTGTGCGTTACGAGGCCTATCGTAACAATTTCCTGTCGAACATCGTCACATGCGATGAAACGTGGGTTCATTACTTCGACCTGGAAACAAAACGGCAATCCATTGAGTGGCACCACACCACCTATCCTCTGAAGAAAAAGTTCGAAGCCGCGTCCTCAGGCTGTAAGGTCGTAGCGAAAGTCTTGTGAGACAGTGAAGGAATTATTCCGTATGATGTCGTCCGTCATGGTCCAACGATGAAGTCTGGAGTGTATACGCTCAGGAAATTTAAGAAATTAATTCAGCGTGTTCGTCGCACAAAAATGCAAACGAACTTCTCATTCTCCATGACAACGCAAGGCCTCACACAAGTCTGCGCACCTAAAACGAGCTCACAAAACGTTATTGGACTGTTCTTCCTCATCCACCTTGCAGCCCGAATCTCACGCCTTCAGACTTCCTTCTGTTTGGTCCAATGAAGGATCACTGTGCGGTAAGCATGTAACCTCCCTCTCACTTACCGACCTTAATGACAGTGAAAAATTAAACCGCGTGTACCTAATGGAAATTTGGGAAAAGCAATCGTTATCGAAGTTAATCTGTCGGTAAAGAGGGAGGAAGGGTTACATCTAAATGAAAGGAAAAATGCAAATGAATTTGGTGGAAATTAATTTTGAAAAAGGGTAAAGTTAATAAAGAAAGTAAATGTGCGGTCGTTACCTTAACAATTAACTGGCGTTAATTAGATATTTGAGATTTGGGGAAAATTACTGTCGCCAGTCCTATGGACAACTACTTTAATATCAGAAAAAGAAAGGTTAATGCACATATAATTAGCACTAAGAGCGGGGCAACTGAAGGTTGCCACGTGTTGTGTGAAAACTGAATGTTTGTCAGGAGTAATAAAATTCGCTACCCTCTGACTTAATTTACCAAAAGAATTAATAACATCGGAAAATTGGAAGTTAATTTAGTGACTGAAATTAATAGTGAACATTGTTTCTGAAGCACTACGAAATTAAATTAAATAAGGTTAGCCTTGGGCTACCTCAACAATCATCTCAAAAGCAACTTGAATCTACGCAATTGATGTGTGCCAGCTAATGTTTCCCGTCCGTGACACCGTGCCAGAAACTATCATAGCAAGTCGAGCGCCATTACATGCTGGTAAACCCCGAAAGCGCGGCAACTCGCGGGAACGTCACCCATCAAGAGTAAATCGAGCAAACGCATAGTTGTGACGACCACGGCGGACAGAGGCATCACACCGACGTCATCTCAGACGCCGTCGCAATCTGTTCCACCGCGCTACCGTGGCGCGGGGCGCGGACGGCGGAGGGAGCGCGCCGCGGGCGGAGGGTATTTAAGTCGTCCGCCGCCGCGACCGAACCCAGTTCCCCCTAAGCAGCCATAGCGTACGGATCTCCGTGCCAGCGCGTTCACAGGAGCTCAGTCCGTCAGTTCATCAGTTCACCTGATGATGGCGATATGTTTGATCGCCGAAATATTGTGCCCGTTGGACACTATAGACCGGCAGTACACCCGTGGATATTTTGATTATCAAATACGCCGGGAGAAACTCAAGAATCACATATTAATTATTGACGCTGTAACTTACGTACTGACAATAGATACTCAAGCCAGTTAATGGGGGTAGGACGGCAAACGGGCCGACTTGGAGCAGGAGAGGCAACACATAACATTTTTATTTCCGCTGTCTATACAAATAAATTCATAAAACTTTAACACCATGACCAGGAAGGATTCAGGATTTATACTCATAGCAGTGGAAGCTCAAAAACGGAACAAAACACACTTTTTTTACTTGTGAAATTTCATGATTTTTTTTGACTTACTACTGGCTGCATTTGTTGCTATAGGTACACTTTTCTTCTTAAGTAAGAGAGATTCTTCGATTACTTTTGCACAGCATACAAACCATAGTTACAGGTGTATGAAACTCTAGAAGTTATTTCATTTATGAAAAAATGAATGAACTGTTACTTTTTTAACTTCATGTTTAGAGAAAAACTCAAGTTTTATAGTTAATTATCTCAATTTTTTCCACAGTTTTTTAATAGATTTGGAAAATTCTAGAGTTTCATACACCTGTAACTACTGTTTGTATGCTATGAAAAATTCATCAAAGAATCTCCTTTACTTAGGAAGGAAAGTGTACCTATAGCAACAAATGCAGCCAGTAATAAGTGAAAAAAATTATGAAATTTCACATGTAAAAAAAGGTATTTTGCTACGTTTTTTAAACTTGCACTGCGATGAGTGTGAGTCCTCAATCCTTCCTGATCATGGTGACAAAGTTTTATGAATTTATTTGTAAAAGTATAGACAGTAGAAATTAAAATGTCCTGTGGTGACTCTCCTGCTCCAAGTCGGCCCGTTTGACGTCCTACCTCCCTTAGGTTTTCAAGAGTTCTTGACTTTCTGCGACGTAACCATGAAGCAAGAAGCACCTGTGTGTTGTTGATTCAACGACTAGGGCTCCGTCTCACAAGCGAACTGCTAAAACCGAATAAAATGGTTCTAAGCTACGGATATAAGTCTATCACTCATAAAAGTCAATTTCTTCTAAACTTCTCATTTACTCACAACTGCTGTTTGAAGATTAACGAATTTAACGAGTCTAAAGACTACATTGTCATAAGCTGCCCAAGAAACAATGACTTGGAACAATTACAATTAGCGGATTCGCAGGAGCCATACATGACGTATTATTTGGCTCTGAGCACTATGGGACTTAACATCTGAGGTCATCAGTCCCCTAGAACTTAGAACTAATTAAACCTAACTAACCTAAGGACATCAGACACATCCATGCCCGAGGCAGGATTCGAACCTGCGACCGTAGAGGTCGCGCGGTTCCAGACTGAAGCACCTAGAACCGCTCGGCCACAACGGCCGGCAGGTATTATTTAGCAAATACTGAACATATGTTGGAAAAAATCTTGAAAAACTACATGTCAATATTTATGCACAACTCACAGAGCCACATTTCCGAAAATAGAAGTTACGATTTCCGTTATTCGTCGTCCAAGTGCAACTGTGGAGTTTTCAGTGAAGTGATTCAGATATAGCGGAATGAAACGGGCGGTAACATGTCAATATGATGATACACTATTTGTCAGTGTATCCGAACTAGAATAGTCCAGTATCAAAAGCCCTGGTGATCACATTATCCATTTTTCTTACTGCGAGATGTTCAATTCCGAAGTGTTTCAATCACTTCTTTAAAACACCATATTTGTAGCTCTCTGAAGATTGAGGGGAAACGTACGACAGTCCTATTATGGATAATATTACCTTGCAAGTATTGCATGTGTTAACATACGGGGTGATTCTTATTAACGTTTCAAAACCTCCTAAGCGACGTAAGTGGTGTAGAGACAAGTAATTTAATGTAAGACAAATGGGGCCTCAAATGTCAAGAACACGTCAAAAGTGCATGATAAATGTTGTACATGTGACGTCACCAGATGACGTACCACATGCAGTGGTTCAGCCTCTCGATCTTCGCGTCCGATCATTACAATACAAGTGAGCTTTTCACGTTGGTGCGGCTCCGTCCCTAGGTCCGAACTTTATCAAGTGGAGCTCACAAGCTTCTAGCTGGCAGTATTTTTTTCATTGCGTGTGACAGTTATGTGTTTACACTGAGCTAATAATTTATTACTTCATCTACTCGCTTCGTGGTCTCCGCTGGTTTATTGCGAGGTACAGTACACCAAAAACCTACCGTATTGCGTCACAGGTAAATGAATGTAAGCTTCTGAATTGTATGATTACCAGTAAATGACCTACGTTTTCTTTACTACATAACATCTGTAAACAAAAGAGGTGCCGAAAAGGAAAGAAACATAAAGATCACATTTACAAGTTCGAAATTTGCACCGTTTGCATGCATCTCTCAATCATCGCTTCACACGGGCGCTCGAAAGTACCCTCCATATCTTTGATGTGATGTCACACGTTCAACTTTGGCATCCAGTTTTGGGGTATTTCCATACATTTGCGGCCCCACGTGTCTTATATTAGATAACTTACCTCAGTATCATCTACGTCGCTACGGGATTTTTAAAGGTTAATAAGAATCACCCTATGGACTGTGCGGCTGGCCCCGGCGGAGATTCGAGTCCTCCCTCGGGCATGGGTGTGTGTGCTTGTCCTAAGGATAATTTAGGTTAAGTAGTGTGTACGCTTAGGGACTGATGACCTTAGCAGTTAAGTCCCATAAGATTTCACACACGTCTGAACATTTTGAATCACCCTGTATCGTGTTTCAAGCAAGTGTTGAGCATTGCGTCGAAGATACGTTTAACACTCTATTGAGTCTGTTGGTCATAATTTAATGATACACAGTCATGTCTCTTCAGCGACTTGTGCTTCTGTTATAATCTTTACGTCTGCTAAACTTCAAAGTGCGATTGCACAAAATTGCAGATTTTTACAGATAGGAACAGATATGATTTACAATGATGTTTATTCTGTTTTAGGCGTTACGGTTGGAGTACTTCCCTAGTAAGTATCACTTAGCATGAATTCTAGTCGGTGGTGTTTGGTATGGCGTGCAATTTGCTCCTGAAGTTGCATAAACCTATAAATTTCTGCATGGGAGCTGATCATTTGGTAACTAGAGAGCACGACTTTCAACATAGAACTGACAATCAAGTTTTCATCACTGTCACACGAAACTCTCATTACTGAAGTTAATCGACAAGAAAACTGGTTTACCTCCTAAACTTCAGAACGAACTTTGCCATAAAAATCCTACGTTTATACAACTGTAAATACATTTTGCATCTTTCACTGACACAAATATGTGGGTTGGAACTTTAATCATGGCAACTATTTATTTACAGCTTGCACAAAATAAATGGTTCAAATGGCTCCGAGCACTACGGAACTTAACATCTGAGGTCATCAGTCCCCTAGAACTTAGAATTACTTAAACCTAACTAACCTAAGGACGTCACAGACATCCATGCCCGAGGCAGGATTCGAGCCTGCGACCGTAGCGATCGCGCGGTTCCAGACTAAAGAGCCTAGAACCGCTCGGCCACATCGGCCGGCGCGCGGTCTATTGCCCGACGAATTTGTAGCAGTTCTGAAGCGAATACCGTAAAGCGTTTCCTTCAGTTTAGAAACCGAGTTGAACTGACGAGGTCGTAAGTCAGGGGACAACCATAGGTACTATAACACATAGCAGCTCCTTCAGTCAAACAAATCAGTAACAGATTGCACTGTACGTGCTTGATGAGCATGTTCCTGTAAAATGATGGTCAGGTCCTGAAGGAAATGTCATCACTTCTGTCTCTATGCTGTTCATTTTCGGAACACAACCTACGACCAGTTTAGAGACAGAAGTGATGACACTTTCTGCAAGACCTGACCATCATTTTGCAGGACGATGTTCAAGCACGTACAGTGCAAGCTCTTAATGACTTGTTTGACTGAAAGGGTTTGCTAAATGCTATACCACCCACTGCACTCCCTTTACTTAAGCCCTCGTGAGTTCAACTCGATTTCTAAACTGAAGGAAACACTTCACAGCATTCGCTTTAGAACTACTACAAATTCGTCGGGAAACAGACAGCGCCGCTAGAACAGTCAGCACAACTGCCACTGCTAAGAGTATCCTACGACTTCCACATCGATGACACCTGGCGGGGGTGTACACAATGCAGGTGACTACTTTGAAGGGCACTAAAACTTTGAAACACGTATCTATTTTGTACGAGCTGTAAATAAATAGTTGCCACTATTGAAGTTCCAACCCTCGTATTATTATTAAAATGTGTTTCGGGCTGAGAATGGAATCGGGAATCTTGCCTCACACTGGCAGTGCTCTTACTAGTTTAGCTCTCCAATCATGACTCATGACCCGCCCCCATTGCTTCTCTTCTGGCGGTACCTCTCTCGTAGCTTCCAAACTCCACAGGAGTTATACAGCAAGCGTTGTGGGAATATAGAGACTACGGAGAATTGACTTAGCCATGGTCTAAGAATTCCAAAATTATCTTCCATAAGCAACAGTGATCCGCCTCCGTAGCCGAGGTCGCATGCCGGCACGGTAGCTGAGCGTGTTCGGTCAGAGGGTAATGTGCCCTCTGTAATAAAAAAAAACTGAGTTAACAGATCAACAACGAACTTAAGTGGATGTCTTACGACGTCCGCCCCGAGCAGATGCAACGAACTAAAGCGAACAAAATGGAAATTAAAAAAAAAGGTCGCTAACGCACCCCTGTGCGGTGGCGCTCAACTCGGAAGTAAGCTGGTTCCAATCCCGGTGGTGAAAAACTTTCACTTTCTGTATTAGGAAGGCAAAGAGAGAAGAGGTGTGGTGGCGTAAAGTTCATGATCACCTGTCTTTGGGCCAATGTCCTGAATTACAATTCCTAATCTCTTCGCGATGTCCTATGAAACGAAGGGCATGCAACGCTGCTGTTGAAGATTCATCCGTCGGACTGGCACGCTAAACTCGGCGGCCACTTTGGTGCTATTCAAGAGGAACAGGCTACATGCCGGCACCGGATTTCACCCTCTTCCTTCAGCCACAACAACACAAACCGAACACTACACCGCACAACCACTCAACACAGTCATACATAAGACACAGACTTGACGCTTCTTAACATGTCGGTGGAAATCAATGGCAAGTCACCGCCACTAGGAACTTGCCATGAGCGGTGATGCAGAATTCCTGCATATGCTGCCGTGTACTCATTCCCTGAGCATGGGACCACTTTGACTTTGCAGTAACAGTAATGAAAAATGTTTCGTGTGTGCAAAATCTTGGGCCGATGAAGCAAAGGCCTGAATGTCATTATCTAACAGATTAATCAAAGAAACAAATAAAAAACGCTTTCATTGAACGCCAAATTCTATACACTAGATCATTTTATACAGTAAGATTGACATCAGACGCGGCTTTCATTCCATGCTCCGTAACTGACATGCAGCAAGAAGATCGCCATAGGGCGATTCTGCTACGATTCTTGTAAGTGAAACTATATACGAGGGTGAGTCAAATGAAAACCTTAAATTTGTAATAACAAATCGAAATTTCGCGCCGATATCCTATAAGTTCGTAAGCGTGCTACAAATAGCGTGCAGAATGGAATGTAGGTTGATGCACAGATGCACACATACCATCGCAGTATCACTATAAAGATGGCCGTCCCGCTTGCGACTTGTACCAGGGAAGCACAGAGTTCTGTTATTCGGTTTTTGCGTAGTGAAGGTGTGAAATCTATTTAAATTCATCGACGAATGAAGGTTCAGTACTGTGGTGCATGTTTGTCACAGCAGCAAGTCTACGAATGGAGTACGAAGTTCGCAAATGGTGTTACTTCAATGGGAGATGCTCCTCGTCCAGATCAGGCACAACGAGTTGTGACTCTACAGAACAATGCAGCAGTTGAAGCCATAGTGAAGGAAAACCACCGAGTGACACTGAATGAAATTACAGCATGTTTACAGATCAGTCATGGGTGAGCATGATGAGCTACAGTTTCACAAAGTGTCTGCAAGGTGGGTGCCACGGCAGCTGACTCCTGAAATGAGAGAACGACGCGTTGATGCTTGTGAAGAACTTCTTCGGCGCTTTGAACGAGAAGGTGATGGCTTCCTTGCAAGAATCGTTACTGGGGACAAAACCTGGGTTCACTTACACCAACCGGAAACGAAGAGAGCGAGCAAGGAATGGCGCCATTCCTCATCACCAAAACCAAAGAATATTCTAACAGAACCATCAGCAGGGAAGGTTATGCGGACTCTCTTTTGGGATGAAAAATGCGTCATTTTGGAGCATTACATGGCTAGAGGAACCACTATCACCAGTGCATCATCATACACAGATCTCGTAAAAAATCATCGGCGACCTGCAATCAAATCAAGCGACGTGGATTGCTGATAGCAGGTGTCCTTTTGCAACATGACAATGCTAGGACTCACACTGCCCGTACAACATTTGCAACAATCACAGACCTGCATTTTGAGTGTCTTCCTCATCCACCATGCTCACCGAACCTTGCCCCAAGTGATTTCCATATGTTTGGACAACTCAAAAGACGCAATGGGAGGAAAGAAGTTCCGTTCTAATGAAGAGGTACACCACGCGGTGCATGAGTGGTTACACAGACTACCAACAGCATTTTTTTCTAAAGGAATTTATGCATTTTGTAAGTGCTGGAGGACTTGCATTGAGCGTGGGGGAGATTATGTTGAAAAGTGTTACAGCTTTGTACCACTTATGAACAAAAATAATATTTTAAAAAATATTTAAGGTTTTCATTTGACTCTCGTTGTTGTTGTTGTTGTGGTCTTCAGTCCTGAGACTGGTTTGATGCAGCTCTCCATGCTACTCTATCCTGTGCAAGCTTCTTCATTTCCCAGTACCTACTGCAACCTACATCCTTCTGAATCTGCTTACTGTAGTCATCTCTTGGTCTCCCTCTACGATTTTTACCCTCCACGCTGCCCTCCAATACTAAATTGGTGATCCCATGATGCCTCAGAACATGTCCTACCAACCGATCCCTTCTTCTGGTCAAGTTGTGCCACAAACTACTCTTCTCCCCAATCCGATTCAATACTTCCTCATTAGTTATGTGATCTACCCATCTACTCTTCAGCATTCTTCTGTAGCACCACATTTCGAAAGCTTCTATTCTCTTCTTGTCCAAACTATTTATCGTCCATGATTCACTTCCATACATGGCTACACTCCATAAAAATACTTTCAGAAATGATTTCCTGACACTTAAATCTATACTCGATGTTAACAAACTTCTCTTCTTCAGAAACGCTTTCCTTGCCATTGCCAGTCTACATTTTATTTCCTCTCTACTTCGACCATCATCAGTTATTTAGCTCCCCAAATAGCAAAACTCCTTTACTACTTTAAGTGTCTCACTTCCTAATCTAATTCCCTCAGCATCACCCGACTTAATTCGTCTACATTCCATTATCTTCGTTTTGCTTTTGTTGATGTTCATCTTGTATCCTCTTTTCAAGACACTATCCATTCCATTCAACTGCTCTTCCAAGTCCTTTGCTGTCTCTGACAGAATTACGATGTCATCGGCGAACCTCAAAGTTTTTATTTCTTCTCCATGGATTTTAATACCTACCCCGAAATTTCTTTTGTTTCCTTCACTGCTTGCTCAATATACAGATTGAATAACATCGGGGATAGACTACAGCCCTGTCTCACTCCCTTCCCAACCACTGCTTCCCTTTCATGTCCCTCAACTCTTATAACTGCCATCTGGTTTCTGTACAAATTATAAATAGCCTTTCGCTCCCTGTATTTTACCCCTGCCACCTTCAGAATTGGAAAGAGAGTATTCCAGTCAACATTGTCAGAAGCTTTCTCTAAGTCTACAAAAAGCTAGAAACGTAGGTTTGCCCTTCCTTAATCTAGCTTCTAAGGTAAGTCGTAGGGTCCGTAAGGCCTCACGTGTTCCAACATTTCTACGGAATCCAAACTGATCTTCCACGAGGTCGGCTTCTACTAGTTTTTCCATTCGTCTGTAAAGAACTCGCGTTAGTATTTTGCAGCTGTGACTTATTAAACTGATAGTTCGGTAATTTTCACATCTGTCAACACCTGCTTTCTTTGGGATTGGAATTATTATATTCTTCTTGAAGTCTGAGGGTATTTCGCCTGTCTCATACATCTTTCTCACCAGATGGTAGAGTTTTGTCAGTACTGGCTCTCCCAAGGTCGTCAGTAGTTCCAATGGAATGTTGTCTACTCCAGGAGCCTTGTTTCGACTCAGGTCTTTCAGTGCTCTGTCAAACTCTCTCTCGTACTAACCTATAAAGCGTTGACTTTCTCACCACAAGTCAGTTGACTCTCTCGGTGTTGTACCACGTCATTTTGTAAAAAAGAAAGCACTTCTCCACCACGGTTACAGTGACTTGTTCTGCGTGTACTAACTTTTAGCGGATCCGAAGACTCTGTCAGATGTGTCTAAGTGGTCAGTTATTGTGGAATCAAGTATACTGTCGAAGTATGTTATACGAGGGCTGGTCGGAAAGTTAGGTCAGATCGCTCGCGAAATGGAAGCCACTGAGAAAGTCAAAAACATTTTATTTGCAACAGTTAACTACACTTTCCAGCTACTTCTCTATATAGTTGCCTCTCCGACTTAAGACATTTGTCGAAGCATTGTACCAACTTTCCAGTACCGTCGTCATAGAAAGCAGCGTCCTGTGCTTCCCGCCATTCTCTAAGCTGGTCTAAAACTCGATATCTGTGCCAAGCAATTGTCTTCATAGCCAGCGGTTTGTGTGAGCAAAGATGAAGCTCAGGAGGAGACAATTATGGACGATATTGTGGGTGACCAAACACTCCCCACAGAAAACGCTGCAGGGGCAGTAATTCTTCAGCGGCCAAGGACTGTCATGAAGAAGGAAACCACTGACAGTTAGGCTATGTGCGCTGCATGACATTAGAAGAAATCTCTCATCAGTCTCTCATACTTGGCTGGAGACTATTTTCTAGGCATCTTTACGTGCTCCTTGTGCGCTCGGAACTGGAAAGAACAACGTGGTGCGATCGGCAGGCATACTAGAGACACTGCGCGACACATCTGTGCAAGGCTTCATCGGATTTTCACTGTGGTTTCCATTTCACGCCCGATCGGACCTTACTTTCCAAACAGTCCTCATACAATGGCACGAGAACACCACACCAGTAGTCGATTCCGGCCACAGTTTTAGCACATCTCTCGATATTTTTGCGTAAAAGTTTCATCTAAAATTAACAAGTGTTATGTCACTGTCCTCGACTTTTCAAATGTGTTTGAATGCCGATAACAAGGGTAACGTTACATTTAAAGAACCGAACTTGCTTCACTATCTCAGATGATACAGTAATTAAGAGGACTAAATGTACAACAAAATTACACTCTCTGGTCAAACGTATCAAGACACCTCTATAAATAAGTAATTCACCACTAGATGTCACCAGAGGTGGACGCGCTAGTATGAAAGAAGACAGGGAGTATTGTGTCGTCAGTACAGAAGCAGTAACACAATTCATTGGGTGATTAGTGTGTTCGAATTTGTGCTAGTTATCGACCTCACCTGAGTAGCAGATCCGTCAGGGACATTTCAAAGCATCTAAGGCTGCGCAGATCGGCTATCGGTCGTATGACTGTGAAGCGGAAATGCGTAGGAACAAACACAGTTAAGCCAAAACCAGGATGTAAAAAAAAAAAAAAAAAAAAAAAAAAAAAAAAAAAAAAAAAAAAAAAACCATGAAACCATTGAAAGGGAATCATTCGTGAGCTCCAAAATGCTACCATCAGACCAGATAATGAAAAAGTAGGGAGCCAAAAAGAATTGGGTACCTCGGCTTAGCAGCTGCTCATCATAAGTCATATATTTATGTAGTCATTGCTATGCGACGCTTGAGATAGCGATTCTGTTGGGCAGTGGATGACTAGAAACGAGTAATTTGGAGTAATGACCCTATGGCAATTCAGTGGAGGGATTTCGGTTTGGCGAATGCCTGGAGGACGTTAACTGTTATCATGTGTAGTGTCAAGAGTGAATTACAGAGGAGGTGATGCTACGGTAATGTGGTGTTTATTTTGGTTAGTGAGTGGTTCCTTTACTGTGCTTAAGAAAACAATAAATTCAGACGAATATGGACACATTTGAAAGCCTTGTGTACTGCTAACAATAGAGGACCAGTTGGGAGACGATTTGTATCACTGTGGCAATGGTCCATATCATAAAGCAGCATCTGTCAGAATGTTTTGCGGACAAAAACATTCTTGAAATCTACTGGCCAGCCCAGAAACCCTATCTGAGACCAATGCAACACCTTTGCGGTGACTTGGTACGTTGGCGCCGCTCTAGATCCCAGTGTGCAACATCGCTACCTTCTCTGGTTTCTGCTCTTGAGGAGTAACAGGCTGGCATCACTCCACAGACTCTCAGAAAACACACTGATATTGTTTCCAGCAGAGTTCAAGTCATAATAAAGGCAAAGGGCGGGCATATTAGTGTCCACAGTAGGTCTGCGGGTGAGGTGTTACGTTTTAAGGGACTCAAACTGTGTGTTATGAACAGTATGGTCCTATAATACTCTTTTGAGGTAATTGTACATCACTCTCTTACGAGCGACATACTGATTTCTATTTACTGGCAACCCTTCAGTCCAGTTGGTTTATGTTTCCGTACTTATTGATGTTCCTATGGTCGTTTGCTAGTGTCAGTAAGCGGCCGCGCTCTCTGTCGTGTTTTTAGGCCCGCCTGCTGTCGAGCTGCTCAACAGACTGTCACAGGAGATGCGCGCGCAGCTGGTGATCCGCCCAGACCTGCTCCCGACACTCACCCTGCCCAACTTCACGTGCCAGGCAGCGACACGAGCGGACCAGCCGGCCCCTCCTGCAAATGATCTGTCACCATCATCATCGCCTGCCTTCGCCGTGACCGGCCCCAGCAGCCGGTGGGCTCTCTGCTGGACGCCTCTCGAGCATGCGCTAGAAGACGTGGCCTTCGAGTTCCCGAACGTCCCTCGCATCAGCTGCAGATCTCGCCAAGTCCCTGCCATCTCCAGCCTCAACGACACCGAGTTCTACTTCGTCCTCCAGCTGGGATCTTCCTCGCGGCTCCAGTGTCGAATCGCTGGGTTTCCGAAATTTGAATCAGGTATAGTTGTTGCTTATGTGTTTCACCGAGCGATAAGACACTGTGTCTTGCCGATGTTCTGGTAGGATCTCTGTGGTGTTCTTGAGCTATGATTAATCAATGAGTTTATTCGTTCTCAGTTTATCTTCTCAGTGATACTCGAAAATGTGTTACGCAATGGAGAAACAATTAAAAACGGAATGGATTATTAGACAAATTTAGCTTTTATGTTGTAAAAAATGCCTTTTTTGAATACACGTAGTTGCAAACAAGTTAACAAATGATGTCAAAAAATTCACACACACACACACACACACACTCCATTGCACAAATATCATCATTGTACACACTGCAGAGAAACACCTGGCTTCAAGACCATTACCATACTTCTGCCTTTGTATTATGTTCAAAATGGCTCTGAGCACTATGGGACTTAACTTCTGAGGTCATCAGTCTCCTAGGACTTAGAACTACTTAAACCTAACTAACCTAGGGACATCACACACATCCATGCCCGAGGCAGGATTCGAACCTGCGACCTCAGCGGCCGCACGGTTCCAGACTAGCGCCTAAAACCGCTCGGCCACTTCGGCCGGCTTTGTATTATGTCTTTCATATTTTCACACCTCCGTCTGAAAATAGTCACCATCCCTCAAAATGTAGTGGTCAGCATAGAAAAATGGAAGGAGGTCGATAATCATTCGTGACAAATGTGGGGCATAAGACTTTACAACAAGATGCACTATATTTAGGGCATAAAGTATAGAACAACACAGATGTTTGTTAGTAATTTGTGTTCATATATTTATGATCCGTTCTTTGTGTTCTCTAAATAGTGCATGACCTTGTGTTACTTACGAGGCATGATTGAATGGAAATTGTGACGTTCAAGATTGTAACTGTCACATTGGGTAGTTTATTGCACAGTTTTATTCCAGGGTAAAAAATGCTGTTTTTTGACAATTTTTTCCCGTTAAGCGCAAGTATGGCTCTATTTAGATGATAATGGATGCTGCTGTTAACGGAACAATTACTGATGTTCTTGTTAATGTGCGTAACACGTTAGTAAATGTATCCATATCATACAACTGGAACCCCGGCCAGTTAAACATCATCACAATCACGACATGTACGACTTTTTTTGTATAATTTTACTATCTGTGTTCCGTGTTTTGGATTCCCAAAAATGCTACGAACTTAGTGCATATAAGAATAGTATGGAACTACAAGACACTTCCCTTTACATACTATTAACAGGACCCTGAGGGTATAAGAAGGTGACAACATATTACTTTCTGTGGGCTGCAGTCCATAATTCCAATAAGGAAGGAAAGAGAGGGTAGGGGTGGGGAAGCACTTGCTGAATCATGGGAAGATTAATTTATAAAGTCCTGCATCCGTTCCACAGGACTAACAGTTGGTGAGATTAGGATGGAAGCTCATCTAGTTAACATTCCACTGTCATTTCGAAAAGAAAACGATATTACTGAAAACAAGCAGTCTTCACATCCGATTTCCTCTTACTAGAGACAACATAGTTTCAAATCGATCAATGACTCTTAAGAAAAATAAAACAGGGAGTGTTGGACAAATAACGCACAAAAACATAAGAAAGATCTCCGGTATAGAACAAGACACGATCACACAAAATGTTGAATGAGGTACAGAATAAACGTCATATTCGAAGCAGAGACATAATTATTTTCTACCCGGTATGATGTGGAAAAGATGTACGGCTCAAGATATAGGAAGACAGTTAGTGTGCAGGAAGGCCTGCGCTGGATACTGAGGAAACCTCACTGAGTGATTCTCAGGCAACTAGAGAGGGTAAGCACGTGAAGTAAAACTGTCGTTGACCCGAAACTGGTGTGAACAACGCAGTGATTTACTGGGCATGGTCCTACTGAAGATGCGTTCCTGCGACCTTTATCCTCTTCACTTTTGAGATGAAACAAATTCACAAGAAATTTTCCTTTTCATATTTTCGAACAAAACGATATTTAGAAATATTTTTTTGATGATTCATTAAGGTATAAATGGAAGGCCACGTGTGTGAACCCCCAGCCCCGTTTGTCGTGAAAACTTACTAGCCTTGTCTTTGTGTCTTCTCTTCATGTTACAGTAAAATATTTATTTTATTTGCAATAGTCAACTGCCTATGCGAACATACAGAGAAAACAGGTTTTTAATGTGATTATTTTTGAAATATCTCACTTCCAATAAAGATTTTGTTGATGCTCTGAAACAGCTTCATATTTGCAAGGAAATCAGCATCATACAATAATTTCGGGCAAGTAATAATTTGCTACTGCCAGTAAAAACATCTTTACTCTTCAGCATAAGCTCTTAAACAATTGTTTTCCACAATATACAAATAAATGTTACCTTTGATACACATGACTCTTGTTCTGGAACTGTAGCTAGGTTCCCTGAACTCTAAAACATTCTTTGCTCATCGTCAAATCCAACTTCTGCAGTTGGCTGCAAAATGTGCTCTTCTTAGCTATTTTTTCACATGTTCTACATCATCTGCATCTTCACTGACAGAGAAATTCATTGTACAACAATGTCCTCTTTGTGTAGCGTCCGCAGCTCGTGGCCTAGTGACTAGCGTTGCTGCTTATGGATCGTGGGGTCCTGGGTTCGATCCCCGGCCATCTGGGGGATTTTCTCTGCCAAAGGACTAAGTGTTTCTGTTGTCCTCATCATTTCATCATCATTCGTAGACGTGGCTACATGGTACTGTGTAAAGATTGGGACAATTTATGGGCGCTGATGACTACGCAGTTAAGCCCTCCGCAAACCAAACATCATCATCATCATCATCTCTTCGCTTAGCAACTAACATGACATATTTGTAATTTATTATAACATTGCCAATCGTTGACAGTCCTTTTGTTTATCTACTTGACCGAACACTATCTGTGATACATCACCCAACAGTTGGCAATCACGTGGTCTATACATTGATTAAAAATCCATACCGGCTATTTTCCTGTGCGAATGTGACATCTGTAATATGATGAAAATCTGTCACATAGAGAAACATCGCCCATGTTTTCATTATAGAGTTTCACTATCATTGCTTGTGGAACATCTAACTTCCCTCTCTCGTATCTGCATAATGACGTGAGGTCCAGGTACGAGAACGCTCGGAAAGTGTGTAATTTCACAGTAATGAAATGAATCTACGCGGATGTGAACTGATGCTCACAATCTAGAATAGTCGACGAACTCTGTATAAAAACACGTCTTCTCAGTCAAATAGTTAGGAATATTAACTATTTATAAATCCTTCTAGTTTGTAGAGGCAGCCATTTTGATCGTATGACAAACTGTAAACTAACATACGAATTGTTCTTTGCAGGATGCCACGTTGTAGTGTTGAACTAAGAGCTAGGAGATCCACTCTAATGGACCAACGTTCTATAAGCGGAAAAATCCGCGTATTTGTGGAGAAACAAAATGAACAAAGGTCCTCATTTACGTCTTCATTTACAAGGGCGCCTGCAGATTAGCATGGGTCCGAACCAAGGTTCAATTAGATATAAACCGAAGAACCAAAGAAACTGGTATACCTGCCTAATATCGCGTAGGGCCCCCGCGAGCATGCAGAAGTGCCGAAACGCGACGTGGCATGGACTCGACTAAAGTCTGAAGTAATGCTGAAGGGAACTGACACCATGAATCTGTTGTATACCGCCCACTCGTCTAATATACATAATCTCGTACTGCTACTGAGACAACAGCAAAGCCCATCGTTGCATTTTTTGGGTAGTTCGTACTGGAACCGGCTTTTTCCGTTGAAACAAGTACTTCAATGGCTTGTGATCAGTTACTAAGCAGAATTTTCGGCCATACAAATAGTGGTGGAATTTGGTGACCCAATACGCAATAACCAATGTCTCTTTCTCTATGTGTGAATAGTTACGCTCAGCTTTGGACAACACTTTTGATGCGAAAGCAAAAGGCCTGTCTTTATCACTAATTCTGTGCGAAAGCACTGTACCGATTCTGTAAGAGGAAGTGTCAACTTGCCACACAATGTTAGCGACAAGGAGATCAACGGATCCCATCCTCATCGCCAGTGTTGTATACTGTCCACTCGTCTAATATAGGGTGTCTGGGAAACCTGCTTTCTCAGATCGCTAGACAAAAATTCAAGCAAATCGCATTAACTAATTTTATGTATGGAAAATAAATGATAATACTTCACTTTTAAGACATTGCAAGGCTGTGGGGCAAGCAATGGGTGACAGACAAAACAAGCAATCTCATCACTGTAGATATTTGCTAATACAAGTTGTAACCGCGCAATGTCATTCAATACCATCACGACGACACCCCTCGATCGACGTTAACACTCGTGGTGTCACTCGCCTTCATACATGGCAGTGGACATTTGAAAATTCGTGACGCTAGCTCAATGGTGGTCAACTGATTTAAATGTTATTCCCGGCTGACTCATAATTCAATTACTGCCACGGAGGTGAGGAGAAAGAACATATCCTGGTGGTACCAGCATTATGCGTATTTAGATGTTCGATTAATCAGAATGGTTTGCAGTGTTCCAGAGATTCTATTCGAACTCTATGCTGATGTACCGACAAGGACCATTTTCGCAGATAAACATCCAAGTACGTAATGGATGTTCAGTTTCTCAATAAAGTTCGTCGCACTCACACATTATACATCCGCTGTGAGAACAATTTCATGTCTTTATATTTTTGGTCTCCTACAATACTGGTTGGCTAAATATTATGACGATACGTTGCATACAACTGCCACAGATATTGTTTATCTTGTAGTCAAGACTACGTAATGAAGCCAAAATCGTGGATAAAATTGAAATGTAATTCGTTTATTAACACTTCTCTTTTCACTAATGAAATATGAAATATGAATCGGGATTGGAAGTGATGATCCTATCCTTCATTTTTAGTATTTTAGGTTCCCGTTAATTAATATCTGGTAGTTAATAAGCGAACTATTTTTTATGCTGGCGCGTTGTTTGTTATCAGTTACCCTCGAAACCGTCCAAGGATAAGATTCTATTAATGTTCCGCGCACACGCGTTTCACCATTTTATAAAATGCAGAATTACGTAAACTATAGCTTTCCGTTGCGCACAACTTTTGTGGGTTCCACAACCATAATAGTTTCCCAAGAGCATTTTCTCCAGCTAACACAAAGTTCGAATTATGTTGTCGGATTAATTTTCACTTCACCCGACAATAAACGTCTCTGATCACTTCGTCACACGTAATGTATTTTAAACGTGCTTGAAGAGACTTTAAATAATCTCCTTAACGAATTTCGCAGTCGCGTACCACTTTTTCATCTACTAGCCCGATCGGGATAACTGAAGGTAGAGAGCTCAATAATGTGTTACATGTTCTTTTATATGTATTAAAAAACAAATGCACCCCTATATCTTTTTGTCCCGTTTGGTCATTGCTACTTTGCTTTTTATTAGTTTTCATTATATTGCTTCTTAGTAATACTGTGCAGTTATTAAAGTTTCGTATTGCTTTCCCCTTTTTGATTCATCCCCGATTTTAATTAATATGATGCTAATTGACACGCCTGCCCGCAAAATGCCGTTATAAAGTGAAAGCCCATCGTTGCAATTTTTGGAAAGTTTGTACAGGAACCGGCTTCGTCGGATGAAACAAGGACTTCAATGGCTTGTGATCCGTTACTAAGTAGTCATCTTGCATGGGCCATAGGTGTTTGGCAGTGGAGTTTTGAACTTCTCTCACTAACAAGGATACGAATGAACACGGTAACGGCTGGGTCACCGTTGCTCTTATACGTGGACCAAAAGTCGATAAAGTAAAAGGGCTAGATGATTTCAGCCCACGTGATGTCATCGCTTCTCGGACATTTCAGATTTGTGAAGTTTACAACAGTGATAAGGGTTCTTTGTATTACATGTCGACTATTACTTTGGTTCTCAGAACCAGGAATCATTGCAGCGTTCGTAGATCGGCTAGACTTCCACTGGGAAGCGGACAGGCTGCGCGCCGCTTATATTCTCTTCTCCTAGATGCTGCTGTTGTCTGGGTGTCGTCCTAGAGAAGGGTCCGTCAGCGCACTATTGGCTGACGTCGTCTCACAACCATCTCTCCTGTAACGTTCATGGCCGACAAGCCGGCGCTTGATGTTACGCCTGAACAAAATCCTGCAGGGCTATCTACAAATACGTAAGAGTACGAGGGGGTGGAGACATCTTCAGAACAGCATGTTACAAGGCATCCCAGATATGCTCAATAATGTTAATGTCTGGAGAATTTGGTGGCCAGCGGGAAGAGTTTACCGGATCCTGATATTCACGGTACACTCGTGAAATGGTCGTACGTGAAAAACCCCACTTCATCGCTACCTCGGAGATGCTGTTCAAATGGTTCAAATGGCTCTGAGCACTATGGGACTTAACATCTGAGGTCATCAGTCCCCTAGAACGTAGAACTACTTAAACCTAACTAACCTAAGGGCAACACACACATCCATGACCGAGGCAGGATTCGATCGTGCGACGTTGCGGTCGCGCGGTTCCAGACTGAAGCGCCTAGAACCGCTCGGCCACACCGGCCGGCTCGGAGATGCTGTGTCCCATCGCTCGTGCGCCGACTTCAACACCACGTTCAAACTCGCCTAAATCTTGGCAATCTGCCATTGTAGCAACAGTAACCGATCTGTCAGCTGCGCCAGACACTCGTTGTCCTGTACGGGCATTGCCGACCGCAGCGCCGTATTCAGCCTGTTTATGTATCTCTGTGTTTGATTACGCTTGCCTATGCCAGTTTCTTTGGCAGTATACTTCATACAGAAATAATTGCCAGAGACGAAAGAAGCAGTAAGTCATAGGAGGAATAAGCATGGGTTTCGAAAAAGACGATCGTGTGAAACCCAGCTCGCGCTTTTCGTCCACGAGACTCAGAGGGCCATAGACACGGTTTCCCTGGTACATGCCGTGTTTATTGACTGCCGCAAGGTGTTTTATACACTCCCCCACAGTCGTTTAATGAACAAAATAAGAGCATATGGACTATCAGACCAATTGTGTGATTGGATTGAGGAGTTCCTAGATAACAGAACGCAGCATGTCATTCTCAATGGAGAGAAGTCTTCCGAAGTAAGAGTGATTTCAGGTGTGCCGCAGGGGAGTGTCGTAGGACCGTTGCTATTCACAATATAATACATGACCTTGTGGATGACATCGGAAGTTCACTGAGGCTTTTTGCGGATGATGCTGTGGTATATTGAGAGGTTGTAACAATGGAAAATTGTACTGAAATGCAGGAGGATCTGCAGCGAATTGATGCATGGTGCAAGGAATGGCAATTGAATCTCAATGTAGACAAGTGTAATGTGCTGCGAATACATAGAAAGATAGATCCCTTATCATTTAGCTACAATATAGCAGGTCAGCAACTGGAAGCTGTTAATTCCATAAATTATCTGGGAGTACACATTAGGAGTGATTTAAAATGGAATGATCATATAAAGTTGATCGTCGGTAAAGCAGATGCCAGACTGAGATTCATTGGAAGAATGCTAAGGAAATGCAATCCGAAAACAAAGGAAGTAGGTTACAGTACATTTGTTCGCCCACTGCTTGAATACTGCTCAGCAGTGTGGGATCCGTACCAGATAGGGTTGATAGAAGAGATAGAGAAGATCCAACGGAGAGCAGCGCGCTTCGTTACAGGATCATATAGTAATCGCGAAAGCGTTACGGAGTTGACAGATAAACTCCAGTGGAAGACTCTGCAGGAGAGACGCTCAGTAGCTTGGTACGGGCTTTTGTTGAAGTTTCGAGAACATACCTTCACCGAGGAGCGAAGCGGTATATTGCTCCTTCCTATGTATATTCGCGAAGAGACCATGAGGATAAAATCAGAGAGATTAGCGCCCACATAGAGGCATAGCGACAGTCCTTCTTTCCACGAACAATACAAGACTGGAATAGAAGGAAGACCGATAGAGGTACTCAAGGTACCCTCCGCCACACACCGTCAGGTGGTTTGCGGAGTATGGATGTAGATGTAGATGTAGGAACCCCTGTCTAACAATGACACACCTAGCTACCAAATTACGCAAAATGTAACCTCAGAATAAGAGAAGGAAAAGAGGAGTGTGGTTTACGGGGAAGACAGAAGAGAGAGAGAGAGAGAGAGAGAGAGAGAGAGAGAGAGAGAGAGAGAGAGAGAGGGGGGGGGGAGGGGGCAGAAATACATTCTGTGTGGGTATAATTTGTCTGTTTACCCACAATACAGGGTGTGTCAAAAAGAATCATCCGATTTAGCACGTCTATATTCCTCAAACTAATAAACATATACAATTCATTCTGTTTTTTGATGATCGGGAAACTCTATAAGTTTTTTTTCTTTCATAGATTTCCATAAGTGTTCAGTATGCCTCCCCTTGTGATACATGGCATATGTCAATGTGACATTAAGATTATTTCCACACTACCTCGAGCATGCTTTGAGTTACAGCTTCCACAGCTAGTGTTATGCGATGCGATTTCTCCGTTCATTCGTTGTTGTTGGTAACAGGGGCAAATAAACAGAGTGTTTTATAAACTCCCGACAAGAAATAACCAGATGCAGTCAGGTTATGTGACCTTGGAGGCCAGTAATGTAAGGCTGAATCATTTGGTCCAGTGCGACCGAGCCATTGTTCAGTAATCCTTTGATTTAAAAATTCCCGCACTTCCAGATGCGAGTGTGGCGGTGTCCCATCCTGTTCGTTAATGAAGTCGTTCGAATCAGTCTCCAACTGTGGGAAAAGGAAGTTCTCAAGAATATCGAGATATGTGCTTCGTGTAACAGTGTTCTCGGCAAAGAAAAATGGACCATACACCTTTTTCCGTGAAAATGCACACAACACATTAAATTTTGGAGAGTCCCTCTCAAGCTGTACAACTTCATGTGGTTGTTCCGTAGCACACATTCTCACATTATGACGGTTCCTCTTTCCATTTAAATGGAATGTTGCCTCATCACCAAATACTAACCGCGGAAGAAAACTGTCCTACTCCATCTTCCCTAGAACAAAATTACGGTATTCCACACGTTGTTGTGTGTCACCTTCATGAAGAGCTAGCAGTAGCTGAATTTTTTATGGTTTCATGTGTAAATGTCGGCGAAACACATGCCAGACGGACGCCGGGAGCATGTTGAGCTGTCGAGCTGCGCGGCGAACGGATTTCTACGGGCTCCGTGTAAAACTATGGCGGATGCGTTCGACGTCTGTGTGATACTCGGGGACGGTCCGACGATTTGCCTTTACACAAACAACCTGTTCCTCGGAATTGTTCATGCCACCGTCTAATTCTCTGTGCTGTTGGAGGATCCACAGCATACCTAGTACGAAAGTCACGCTGAATTGTTATTACTGACCCGTATTGCGCAAAACGTAGAACACAAAGCGCTTTCTATTGTCCCCACAGCATTTTCACTAGAAATGAAGCGGGCGCACAATGCTGCTACCTAGCGGGAACCAAGTAAAACTCAAGATTTTGCTCTTTCCAGCAGTACGTTGTTTACGCACATATCTCAAATAGCATAGTAGTTATGATTTTTTTAAAAATCGGATAATTCTTTTTATGGACCCTGTATTTGCTACGTCACGGAGGTCAGATGCTTAATGCTTATGATGTAATAAATTCTTTTCCCCTTTTTATGGCTAGGTGCTTTTCACTACATTAAGCGGAAAAAGTAATTAACAAACCTGCAATTTGCTCACAGTTTTACTGAAATTAAAGTCATCGAATTGTCAATCACTTTGTAATTTTATTTACGAAATTGGCTTTGTCATTTTCAAGTGTGTTGAATGTTTATAAGGAGAACAGCACGGTCACATCATAAAACTCCAAGTTACGCCAAATGAGTCGTCATCATACTGATTAAAAGTTGTTGATTACTCCTGTTGACAACTTCACAAGTCGCCCGAACACATACAGTGCAGATGCATTTCATTAAACGTTCAGATTCTGTTAGATAGGGAGATGTGTCTCGACATCAGTATAACCGTTTCTAGGTCTTCTTGAATCATCTGCTTCTCAAGTTGACTTTCTTGTATCCGTACCCTGTTTGCGTCGTTTGATGTACAACACATTCAGTTAATTTACACAGGCAGTGATGCTCCTGGGGACCGTTTTCTACAACTTAAAAACTGAAAATACAATGTAAGTATAACACCATAAATAGATAAAGCAGATCCGAATGTTCCAAACATGTATTGGCAGTGTCCGGCGGAGGGTACTTCTGGTACCAGTACGTGATCCCCTTTCCCTGTTCTGTTTACGAATGACGCACTGGAAGAACGATTACCGGTAAGCTCCTGTATTAGCTCGAATTTCTCGAATTTCCTCATTGAGGCCATTTCGCAAGACGTGTGAGGGAGGAAGTAATATGTTGTCCAATTCTTCGGAGAAAGTAGTCACTCGAAATGTCAGTAGTAAACCTCTCTGAGATGTACAATGCCTCTCTTGTACCATACTTTCTGCCACTGTAGTTTGTTCAGTATCATTATAATGCTTTTGTGTGGACTAATCGATCCCGTGACGAAATGCTCCGCTCTTCATTGGATCTTTTCTATCTCTTCTATTAGTCCTACTTGGTAGAACTGCTTGGTATCTGGGAAGTAGTACTGCGGAGTAAGAAATACCTAGCTCCCATAGGAGTGCGGGTGGGATGAAAAGGATACCTAATCCTAAAATCTAGGCTGCCCTGCATTGCTTGTATGTTGTGTGGGTAGTTTCAGGATGTGTTCCAAAGAGCATACATCCAGATGGGCTCAGCTGAGCATAGAGAGAGGTATGAAGGCGATTGATAGATGCAGATAGAGAGGTTGGTGTAGAAGATGGACAGTGTCAAAGGGGGGATGGGGGGTGGGGGGTGGGAGGAGGACATGGGCCAACAGAGAGAGAAAGTAGATGTACAGGTAGAAATGAAAAGGTTATATGAATAGAAAGAGAAGAGGGAGAGGAAGAGGTTGACAGGTAGACAGAGAGCAGGTAGGAGAAGATGGACAGAATGAGGGGAAGCAGGAGATGGTGAGGGAGAGGGGCGAGGAGGACTCAGTCAGAGAAAGGAGGGAGGAGGAGATGGACAGAGAGATGAGAGAAGAAATGAATAGAAAGGGAGTAGGAGGAGATATACAGAAGATTAGTTGTGAAACAGATGTGTCAAAATATGTGCCATGCACATTGAAAGCATGGCTAAAAGTCTAGTCTGTCTATATATTTATAAAAAGCGTTTAGTGTATGTATGTTCCACACCTCCTCCTAGATCACTGGATCAATTTCAACCAAACTTGTTATACATATAAGTTATTATCTGTAAAAAACCACTGTGGTTATAACCGCCCACCCTCATAAGGATGGGAGTTGGTAAAAAGGAGGTAATATCTATATTACTAAACGGTTAACTCAGATCATTATTCGCGGTGCACAGCTCCAGATGCAGGTTGCGTACATTGGCCAAAAAATTTATATTTTACAATTTTTTTCCATATTAGGTGTTCCTATTGATTTTTGATGTCTTAAGCGCAGAAATGCTAACCGTTTCCCTATATCACTTGAGGCATTTCCAGGAAGTAATGATGAAGACCTAGAAAATTCATACTTAACACTTATGTTCGATAGAGCTTTAAAAATACATGTTAAAATAGGGTACTCCTAACATAATAATACAGTATTGTGTTCCTTAGAACTGATAAAAAGCATAAGTATTAAATTCTCTTCTTTTCCCTCTCGAGAGCAATGTGCTGACCACATGACTTCCATACCTGCACCCAGTGACGCCTGTGGGCCGAGGATGACACAGCGGTCGGTGGAAAAAGTGAAGTCTTCAAGGCCTGCTCGGACGTACAGAGTTATTCCCCTTCAAATCTCCGACGCGTTTTCTTCTGTGCTATACGTGAAGGCACTACGTGGGCAGCGTTCAGCAGCAGTCAGTTGTCGTTCTAACATTACGTCTGCCCTTTTACTTCCGTTGCAATTATGTAATGTCTTGATGGAACCTTTCTCCTTGTCCCCTCTTCCCCCCCCCCCCCCTCCCCTCACAACGCCCTGATTTTCAGGAAAGTAGTTGACGCTGGAGTTCAGAATATGCAGCTTAAAACTCATTGAGGCATCCATTACTTTGAAGTTAACCAGCATGTTTCTATGCTCTTGTAATGAAGATCTTTGCACAAGATGACGAGTAGGAAATTTGTCGAAACGTTGCCTCTGAAGTACACCTTGACTCGGCTGACAACCCGAAAAACTTCAGCACTTTTAAAGGATATCCAATATGGTCTTTAAATTTCATCCATTTTATCTTCTTTAATTAGTTTCTGATCGTCAGACCCAACGAAAACTGCTTATTTCATCATAGCTTCTGATAGCCGCGGTAACTCACTTGTCATATATTTGAAAGCGTCACCATCTTTTGGTTGGGCATTTATAATTTCATAGCATCAAATTTTGTGTCGTGGTAGAAGATCTTTTTGGGATCCACCACTGAATCGAACAGTACGTTATTCTCTTCAACGTTTGTCGTACTAATTGGCCAGGTTTTTTGAAATCAGTGCTTGTCTTTTGCAAGACTGCTCCATTCCTATTTGAAGCAGACGTAATTGGTATAGCCACCTCCTGACCAAGGATCACAGACACTTGTGTCAAATCCCCACAAATAGTCCATTCCTAATCTTAAGTTTCACCAGGATGAAGGCCAAAGAATCACATTTCTCTTTCAAATGTATTGAATATTCAACAGGTATGGCAGCATATTTGTTCCAATTTTCAGCAATACATAATATCATCGTCATGAAAAAAGTGAGGAAGGAAATCTGTTTTTCTACTTCTGAATCAACAGAAAAATGTTCCAAAGGCCACCATGTCCTTTTCCTGTAGCATAGAGGCTAACAGCTGTGCTATGTATTCCATCATTGGAATCATCTCTGGTCATATCCTTCAATACGGATAGTGAAAACGATTGTGGCTCACTTCATATCTTCATTAGAACTCTCAACCGTTTCAGTAGCTGAAAATGGAAGCACTTCTTCGAAATTATCAGGCAGAAGAGATACAGAACTATCAGATCAGTGAGGCACAGGACGTAGCGTAGAATCAAAGACTGGATAACAGATATCACTATTGGTTTTACTTCCTCACAACTCGAACACACTCAATGTTCGGCCCACGACTTGCCCGGTTTCTCAAGCTTTACGCGAAAGTACGCGAAATATACTTCTTTGACAACGTATGAAATTGTCCACTGCTGCGTTTTCGTTAGATGTTTGCCACAGATGTAACAGAAGCGGTCAGAATAATTTATATACCCTCTGGAATAGATGACATTCGCAAAGAGCAAGGTGACTTATCATCCGTTGCTGAAGTTAGCGTGAACAATTATGTGTAAAGCAAACATAGACCTTGACATTAAATTATCACGGTAATATGTAGATGGTAGTATTATAGACAATAAAATGAAACATTTTTTTGGTAGGTCACATTGCAAACATTCACAAAACAAAACAAATTGATACAATTTGAGAGACGCTTATAATAATTTCCACAACGAAATTTTGTCTCAAAACCTGGCAGAAAATGCAAAGAGACTTTGGTCGTATGTAAAGTATGCTAGCGGCAAGACACAATCATTGCCTACTCTGTGGATTGCAATAGAAATGTTACAGGCGCCAATGATTAGGTGGTGGTAAGTTCCTATAGGACAAAACTGCTAAGGTCATCGGTCCGTAGGCTTACGCACCACTTCATCTAACATGAACTAAGTTACGCTAGGAACAACTCACACACACACACCCATGCCCGAGGGAGGACTCGAACCTCCGTTGTGGGGGAGCCGAACGAACCGTGACAAGGCGCTGAGATCACGCTGCTGTGATTAGGGAGCTATACGACACACGGTCGGGGGTGCAGCGCTCGTCAGAGCAGGACGTTCTGTACCTTTTAGAAAGACGCTCGCAGCTTTTGATGAAGATGCATCTTGTGAAATTTGCTTACATTTCAGCAATGACGCAGTTGTTGCTCGCGTTGGACTAATGACACCTACCTTCCAGCAGATGCGGAGGCTCGGCTACACGAGATGCTGCAGAAGTCCTCCAGAGAGATGGGGGCAACTCTGCGGCCTGAGGACGGCGTTCTCGTGCTGGAAACGCCACCCGCCGCGTGCGTGGACTTCCCCGCCTACCCTGGTTCTTCTCTTTCCGACGGCGCTCAGTTCATCTCCTCTTTCCGCGGCAAGACTCAGCTCTGTGTGCTGGCGAAGCGCGAAGCCTCGTCTCGCCAGCCGATGCCTTTCGCAGCCTGACAAATTTGCGGGCCGGTTACCAATCGCTTAACTTATCATTGCTTCAGAGATCAACTTTAGAAAACTGTTCTGAGTCCAAATTTTATTTCATTCGTTACTGTGTTCCCAATTTTAAAGTTTGTAAATTTGATTCTGTGTGGTTTTCTGTAATTGTTATTTTATTTTCCACTTGCGAGATAAAGCTGTTTTATTTTCCTCTTGTAAGGTAAAGTGCAGAAATAAAAAATAATAAGATTTGTGGACGGCACCGTCATTCCAGCAGAGGCAGCCATGGACTTTGAAGATCCGTTGAACCTTGTAAACTTCACTACTGATCCCATCGCTCAACAAAGCGTTACAAGCCTGTGGCATAGAATTCTTGTGGCAGCTAGGCAAGTTGAAAAAGAGAGAGAGTGAGAGAGAAGTGATAGAGTGATATATTTACGTACGTGTGATAAATCTCCTTTACCCCAAAAATATTTCTCTCTTTCACAGCTCCTTTGCGTTACCACAGGTAACGTGTCACTGATCGCATTTGTACTAAGACTGCAGTACACGCGAGTTGCCTATTTGCTTCCACCATCCAGAATAGAATGCATAAGTTCCAATAAAAAGTTCACCAACCTGCAGTCTTCTACAGTTATTTTATCCTGCGCAGAAAACAGCACGTAGGTCGTGAGTCCGTAATCTTGAGGTTGTAAGAAAACTGTTATTTTAGAAATGATTAAATTTTCAATCAGTTTGTTTATACGAGATGCCGCTCGCTTTTTATTGGCAGAACACGAGAAACCGCACAGTTACAATCCTTTTAGAGTCACAAATGATTTCTACTCTTCAACAAATTAATGAACTGTATATTTCCGTAATTAATATTACACTGTCCTCAACTATATGTCCAAATAGCCGTACATTGCTAATAAAGTCTTAACTAACACTGACTGTGGCAGACATGTCTGTCCTTGGAGGCTTCCAAACCAACTCTTACAGCCGAATCACTTCGCTTGCCATCCAAGTTAGGCACGATACAAAGACCACCGAAGTGCTTCGTCTGCCTTTTCGTTTCGCAGATGTTTATTACTCTGCTGGTTATAAATACTTGTTAAATAATGGAATGATAGCACGCTGTTGAGAGATTCTGTAAATAAAACGTGTAAGCAAATTTGCTGTTTAGCTTGTCTACGAGAGTAAGTCAAATGAAAACCTTAAATTTGTAATTACAAATCGAAATTTCGCGTCGTTATCCTGTAATTTGGTAAGCGTGCTACGAACAGTGTGCAAAATGACTTGTAGGTGGCAGCATAGTGCAGACGCACACATACCATCGCAGGATCACTATAAAGATGGCCGCCCCGCTTGCGACATGCACCAGGGAAGGACAGCGTTCTGTTATTCGGTTTTTGCGTAATGAAGGTGTGAAACCTACTGAAATTCATTGACGAATGAAGGTTCGGTACGCTGATGCATCTTTGTCACAGCAGCAAGTCTACGAATGGAGTAGGAAGTTCGAAAATGGTGTTACTTCAGTGGAAGATGCTCCTCGTCCAGGTCAGGCACAACAAGTTGTGACTCCAAAGAACATTGCAGCAGATGAAGCTATAGTGAAGGAAAACCACCGAGTTACACTGAATGACATTACAGCATGTTTACAGATTAGTCATGGGTCAGCATGATGAGCTCCAATTTCACAAAGTGTCTGCAAGGTGGGTGCCATTTCAGTTGACTCCTGAAATGAGACAACAACGTATTGATGTTTGTGAAGAACTTTTTCGGCGCTTTGAATGAGAAGGTGATGACTTCCTTGCAAAAATCGTTACTGGGGACTGAGCAGACGATTTGGATGGGATTTGGTTAATGAAAAGGGGACGTACAATTCAAGGTTTATTTCCCCAAAACAACTGATTAATTGTAATAAATTACACTGTGGCTTACAAATTACAGTCACAAACAAATCAAGGTGCTTACAGTATGAGGTAATAAAATGTTATATACCACAGGTAAACAGAGAAACTTCAAAACTGTTTACAATTTGATACATTAACAAATAATCATTGTGCATTAAACTACATACTTTCATCTAATACAGTTAAATTTTTAAATGTGAAGCACAAATGTATAATTTACAATTAAATTTTCAGTTGAAGTTACTCCATGCTATACCTTCTTTAAAAGAGTGATAAAATTTCCAACAGGTATCTCAATTAAAAATGGCCTAAAATCCTTAACACAACAAAACGTACATGACTAAATATATGTACGGCAGAACCCAACATCAACAGCGCAAAACACATTCAAACTCTCCCCAACGTGAGCTGCTTGCCGGTCAAAACATGTTACGACTACAGCAGCGGGTAAACTTACATAGGTAATAACACAAGCCACCTAGCAATCTTGTCAAAATCGGTTTACACGAAGGAGGAAGAAGGGGGAGGGGGGGGAACACAATAAATACCATTCGCAAGTGCACTTTCCAAACCTACTACTAAAAATACAGTACAAAAGGCTCTCAATTAATGACAAATTCGGGATAGGCCCAGCAATATTGCACCTGAGCGATAGTAGCCAAAATAAGGTTCACAGATACCAAGGTCTGACATCATCTTAGGGCTAACTGGCACAACAAATAAATAAGAGTAAAAGAACAAGCAAATGCCAATGCCCAAGAATTTAAATAGGATTAAGTATACACGAGGCTAAAATCAATTTCTAGCACCTTGGACAACGTCTTAGGCTTAATTGACACTACAAGTAAATAAAGGTAAAAGAACAGACAAATGACAATGCCCAGAAAATTAAATAAAAATAAGTAAGCACAAGGCTAAAAGCAATTGCTTGCAACTTAACAAGCACACATAAAAATATCAGCCTGCTCCCACATCACAAACGGAACAGGCGCGCGCGGAGTCCCCAGAAAGCCAGAAAACCAATAACACACTGAAAACAGTAATTTCAACTCAGAATCAGGGCGCATTAGCACACCGGGTCCACGCAAAACACACACTGCCAAATAATTCCCACCAACAGTTACGGCTGCCCCCCGGGTGGGAATACAGGGCCGATGACCGGGTACACACCAGCAGAAAACTCAACACCCAGACTCCAGCTAAAACGGAATCATGGAGAAAATATGAACAACAGCTGAAGTCAGGTGAAATGAACCCCGCCGCGCAGACTGGACAGAGCAAACACACAGAAATCCTGCCCTGCAGTCATTACAACTCCTGGGTGCGGAAACCCAAGCGATATCATGGCACCCTCTTCCGAGGCGGAGAACCTATAGGGATCGCATGCAGGGATCCATCAGTTGTCCACTACACCACATCATTAAGACGCCACACTGCCCAACGCCCAAATCAACGAGGCCCGGCAACAGCGAGACCACACCTCCGTGCCGGGGCGGAAGCCAAGTACCGCCAGCTCGGTGCGAATCCAACTGCTGAGCCGAGCGCGCGCAGCCCGCCACGAAAAACGCTCCAGAGGGCAGCAGCCGCCTCAGCGCCTGCGTAGGCTGAACCAGACGGAAACAGAAACACAAGTCGCTGTCGATAGTGCCGGATACGCAACGCGCCAGAGAAATGGCACAGGGACGAAACCTGGGTTCACTTCCACCAACCGGAAACGAAGAGAGCGAGCAAGGAATGGCGCCATTCCCCATCACCAAAAGCAAAGAAGTTTCGAACAGAACCATCAGCAGGGAAGGTTATGCTGACTCTCTTTCGGGACGAAAAATGCGTCATTTTTGAGAATTACATGCCTAGAGGGACCACTGTCACCAGTGCATCATACACAGACCTCGTAAAAATTCCTCTGCTGCCTGCAGTCAAATCAAAGCGACGTGGATTGCTGTCACCAGTTATTCTTTTGCAACGTAACAATGCAAGGCCCCACACTACCTGTACAACAGTTGCAAGTTGCAACGATCACAGACCTGCATTTTGAGTGTCTTCCTCATCCACCATGCTCACCAGACCTTGCCCCCAGTGATTTCCGTATGTTTGGACCACTCAAAGGCGCAATGGGAGGAAAGAAGTTCCGTTCTGATGAAGAGGTACTCCACGCGGTGCATGAGTGGTTGCACGGACTACCAAAAGAATTTTTTTCTAAAGAAATTTATGCACTATGTAAGCACTGGAGGACTTGCATTGAGCGTGGGGGAGATTATGTTGAAAAGTGATACAGCTTTGTACCACTTCTCCACAATAAATAATATTTAAAAAATATTTGTTTTCATTTGACTCACCCTCGTTATATTAATAACAGAAGATTGTCATATTGGCGCGCAACTTCCGAACACAGCAGCCAATCGCTGAGAAGGACCACAATTTAGGCGGTCGTTCTCATGATACCTGTGCCGAACAAAACATCTAGTTGAAATAAGTGATTCATGTAATGTTAAAACAACAGCTGATTCCTCAAACTGGGGGGCTATCAAGTTCGGGGTCCCACAGGGTTCGGTCTTAGGTCCTTTACTGTTCTTGATATACATTAATGACTTACCATTCCACATTGATGAAGATGCAAAGTTAGCTCTTTTTGCTGATGATACAAGTATAGTAGTAACATCCAAAAACCAAGAACTAAGTGATGTAATTGTAAATGATGTTTTTCACAAAATTATTAAGTTGTTCTCAGCAAACGGACTCTCTTTAAATTTTGATAAAACACAGTATATACAGTTCCGTACAGTAAATGGCACAACTCCAGTAATAAATATAGACTTTGAACAGAAGTTTGTAGCTAAAGTAGAGTTTTCAAAATCTTTAGGTGTGGCCATTGATGAGAGATTAAACTGGAAGCAACACATTGATGGTCTGCTGAAACGTCTGAGTTCAGTTACGTATGCTATTAGGGTTATTGCAAATTTTGATGACAAGAATCTGAGCAAATTAGCTTACTATGCCTACTTTCATTCACTGCTTTCGTATGGCATCATATTCTGGGGTAATTCATCGTTGAGTAGAAAAGTATTCATTGCTCAAAAACGTGTAATCAGAATAATTGCTGGAGCCCACCAACGGTCATCCTGCAGACATCTATTTAAGGATCTAGGGATCCTCACAGTAACCTCACAGTATATATATTCACTTATGAAATTTGTTGTTAATAATCCTACCCAGTTCAAAAGTAATAACAGTGTGCATAGCTATAACACCAGGAGAAAGGATGATTTTACTATGCAGGGTTAAAACTGACTTTGGCACAGAAAGGGGTAAATTATGCTGCCACAAAAGTCTTTGGTCACGTACCAAACGGCATCAAAAGCCTGACAGATAGTCAACCAACATTTAAAAATAAATTAAAAGAATTTCTAGATGATAACTCCTTCTACTCACTGGCTGAATTTTTAGATATAAATTAAGGGAGGAGAAGGGTAAAAAACTAGCTTAAACATTAGTCTCATGCAATATTTTGTGTAATGTAATATCTTGTACAGACATCTTTTATTAACACGTTCCACATCATTACGAAGTGTCGTAGTCATGATCTATGGAACAAGTATTAATCTAATCTAATCTAATCTACCATCGGTACCTCACACCACATTTCGTCATCTTGCCACAGCTGCATTCTCAACTGCTGTAAAAAGAGCTTCTTGTAGCCGAATATGATGGCTGCAAAGCATCTAACGAGTGACCACTCGGGATATACACTGAATGGGAAAAACAATCGCAATACCAAAAAGTAACTAACGCAGAGTAATGGAATTTCGGGAATACATTTGTCTCGGTAAAATATTTAAGTGATTAACATTGCAAGATCATAGGTTAAGTAAGCGAGAGAAATTGTGAAATGCTGGTACATTAATAGCGGGTGTACCGCCAGATTATTGAAACCTGGTTTGCTAATCATTTCGTTTTTCCGTTTCGTGACACAAAGAGCAGAAGCTACAGCACTACACGTTGGGATTTTTGGCATTTCCGTTCGGAGTTTGTAATTCTCTTCATTGAGTGCCTTGATTTCCACTTCCAGTTCAGCAATTCTGAATGATGCAACAGGAGCATTGGCGAATACAAGTTCCTTTCTTAGTCTTTCATTTTCCATTCTGAATTCATTGTTGTTACCTCTGAGTTTGGCCTGACCAGAAGCAAATGACAAAATTTTTTGTCTAACAGGTGCTGTGATTGTCGAGGATACCCCTTTTGTTTTAATTCAGCTTGGAAGTCTGCGAGAATGTCATCAATAGTTTCTTTTAGTTTTCTCTCCATGCTTGGTCATCGTGGCATAGCTTCCCCCCTCGAGCTTGTTGCTCTAGTCAGTGTGTTGTTCCCACTGCCTGACATGTTTGTTATGTTCATACCTGGCAATTGGATCGCACCATCACCATTTGCAGTGGTTGCTGCCATCTTATGCCAAGTTACTTGCTCCTGTGTATGTGTATTAACGCGGTCGTGAAGCTAAACTTAGTGGTGAGTGTAATGTATGGTGTCCCTAGTACCTCACTGTGTGACATAAAGATAGCTCACATGAGACAGTAATCACTGAGCAACAGGCACACTATGACACTTGCTGCCATAGTAGTGTCTTTAAACAATCACTTGCTGAGTTGCCCGCAGCTGTCAGGAATGGCTGGACAGCTGGCATCTGTGTTGTTACTCCCTCGGGTTTGGCTGAGATGCGCGATATGTAACATAGCACAAGCCGGCTTGCACCAAGCACCATGGGGGACTGACGGTCCCTCCACACTGGTGTTACCAATTGCATTTCAAAACTTTTATCGCTCAGACTGTCTAATTCGCGCCTGATTTCTCTTTTAAATATAGTGCACCACAATGAGTGTCACTTTCAGCACTTGTGAGAACAAACACCAGTTGCTGAAATCCACTTCTACCATGTGAAAACTACTTTCCAACACGGAGATGATGTGAAGCCACAACCGAGCTGAATGGGCAAAGGCAGAGGCTGTATGCTGGCAACACACAATATCCTGTTGCAGAGCATGCTCTACAACATGACAGTCATGACCTCGGTGCCTGTTCCATCACATGTGTCATCTGGATTCTTCTCGAGACACCAGTTCCTAAGAACTCTGCAGGTGGGAACCTTGCACTACAACATGTACTTGGTTCTCTCCACCCACCTGGCCTTGATTTGTGTTAATTCCTACTGTCTCAGCACTCCTTCACAGTAATTACTCCTTTCTTCACACCATTTCAGTTTCCTACATCTTTCATTGTCCGACCTGTCAATTTCTTTCTGTCCCCCCTGCCATCTCTGTTACATACAATACACTTAGCTTTTCAGTCTTAATTACGCATGCACAATGCTCTAGTAGCAATCTCTGTTTTTTATATTACCCTGTCTTCCACATTTAAGCTCTCAGGTTTTCAAATCTTGTCCAGTGCAGTCCCAACAATCAGTCGTTCCTTCTCATCCCATCTGGTAAGTCTCTAGTGGCTGGGGTTCTGAGTGACTTTTCTGAGCTGTACCCCTTTACCTAAACCTCTCCAGTCCTTTTCCTTCACCACTCTTCCTTCCCCTGTAACTCTTCTGCCAGAAGAAGGACCCACTGGCTCTGAAAGCTTGTAAAAGTTAAACCTGTTGCTTGGTGAGTAGATTTTTTATCTATCCATTTATGTTAAACATACAGACTCTGTAAGCCACCACAGGGCTATGTGATAGGGTACCTTGTACAACTGCAAGTTATTCCATTTTCTGTTGCACTCTCTATAGAAACATAACTGTATGCATGCTTCCACATGAACAATGATTTCTCCCATCATGCCTCTGTGGTCCTTATGCAAGATGTACATTGGTGGCAGTAGGATCATTCTCCAGTGTGTCACTAATGCTGGTTCTCTAAACTTTCTCGGTAGTGCTTTCTGAATAAAAGTCTTCTTCCCTCCATGGACTAATTTCTGCATTCACATACCATTTCTATAATATTCACACACACCTTCCCTACAATCAAACTCACATGCTCCTTCCATTTTATTTTGCTTTGCAGTGTAATGCTTAGATATATCATGGACATGACTGCACAATCAGCACACAACTAATATTGTATTTGAACATTATAGCATGTTTTTCCCTCTCATCTGCATTAATTTATATTTTTTTCACATTAGGAGAAAGCAGACATTCATCACACCAAATAGATAATCTGTCCATGTCATCCTATATGCTCCTACAGCCACTACAAGACAGCACTGTCCCATACACTAGAGTGTCATCAGCAAACAGTAGTAGAAAGCACTTCACTCTATTTGTCAGATCGTATATGTATATAGAGAACAAGGCCACTCCCACCTCCATTCCCTGGATACTCCTGTAGATACCTTTCTCTCTGATGAAAACTCACCTGCCACTCCAATTTATTGATTTCTATTGTTTAAAAAGGTTTAGGGCTCCAACACGTCTGAGAACCTATTTTGTATGTTCCTCAGACATTGTTAACATGTTGCCGCATGACATTGAATAAAACTATTTCCATAAATCTAGTAATGTGGAATCTGCCTGTTGCCTTTCATCCACAGTTCACAGTATTTTGTGTAAGAAAAGTGCTAACTGAGTTTCAAAACAGTGATGTTTCCTAAATCTGTGTTGATTTGTGGACAGAAGCTTTTCTCTATCCATGAAGCTGCAGAGGGTAAAAACTGTAGGGGAAGGCAGAGATTGGAATACATCCAATAAATAATTGGACAATGTAGAATGCACATGCTACTCTGAATGAAGAGCTGGACACAGGACAGGAATTTGTGGCATGCCCCATCAAGCTAGTCAGGAAACTAAAGATCACCCCTCCCTCACCCTAGAAAAAATTAATAATAATAATAATAACTATAAACTTCACCATTGCTGGTCCCAAGACTGCACCTCATCTCACAAGTAATAAGGAAGGAGGAAGGGGAGGAATAATGCCTCTTTAAAAAACTCTAGATACATCTGGTTTCTAATAGAAGTACCGTATGAGGACCCCTATCTCGGGTTACAGGTGAAACCTGGTCAACAGTTTCAAAGGCAGAAGACGAGTTTCACTTCCCAACAGCAAAGAGAACAGAACAACTCTAAGAAACAATTGCAATATCTGCTCATTGTGAGTGGAGAAAGGTCAGTGCCTGTTTGCTCAGCTGGTGTGGCTGTAAACAAGGGCTCTAGAACTAATCACTCCCATTCTAGTTAACCAGAGAAAACTGGAGTAAAAACCAAGTATAGACATAAACTGTGTGAGTACTACTATTAATATCCCAGGTGGTAGCCAGTCCACTCGTCGCCACTGTAGCACTGTAGCCCTTCCACTAAAGCAGAGGGAGTCACAAAAATCTGCTGAACTTTCTGTCAACATGAAGACATACAAAGGAACACTGAACATCACTATGCTAACCAGAGTAAGGAAACTACATGAGTTAGACAATGTGCTGGACAAATAAAAGATTCTGATTTTGGCAGCACAAGAGACCCACATGTTGTTGTTGTTGTTGTCTTCAGTCCTAAGACTGGTTTGATGCAGCTCTCCATGCTACTCTATCATGTGCAAGTTTCTTCATCTCCCAGTGCCTACTGCAACCTACACCCTTCTGAATCTGCTTAGTGTAGTCATCTCTTGGTCTCCCTCTACGATTTTTACCCTCCACCCTGCCCTCCAATGCTAAATTTGTGATCCCTTTGATGCCTCAGAACATGTCCTACTAACTGATCCCTTCTTCTAGTCAAGTTGTGCCACAAACTTCTCTTCTCCCCAATCCTATTCAATACCTCCTCATTAGTTACGTGATCTATCCACCTTCTCTTCAGCATTCTTCTGTAGTACCACATTTCGAAAGCTGCTGTTCTCTTCTTGTCCAAACTAATTATCGACCATGTTTCACTTCCATACATGGCTACACTCCAAACAAATACTTTCAGAAACAACTTCCTGATACATAAATCTATATTTGATGTTAACAAATTTCTCTTCTTCAGAAATGCTTTCCTCGCCATTGCCAGTCTACATTTTATATCATCTCTACTTTGACCATCATCAGTTATTTTACTTCCTAAATAGCAAAACTCCTTTACTACTTTAAGTGTCTCATTTCCTAATCTAATTTCCTCAGCATCATCCTATTTAATTTGACTACATTACATTATCCTCATTTTGCTTTTGTTGATGTTCATCTTATATCCTCCTTTCAAGACACTGTCCATTCCGTTCAACTGCTCTTCCAAGTCCTTTGCCATCTCTGACAGAATTACAATGTCATCAGCGAACATCAAGGTTTTTACTTCTTCTCCATGAATTTTAATACCTACTCCGAATTTTTCTTTTGTTTCCTTTACTGCTTGCTCAATATACAGATTAAATAACACCGGGGAGAGGCTACAACCCTGTCTCACTACTTTCCCAACCACTGCTTCCCTTTCATGCCCCGCGACTCTAATAACTGCCATCTGATTTCTGTACAAATTGTAAATAGCCTTTCGCTCCCTGTATTTTACCCCGGCCACTTTTAGAATTTGAAAGAGAGTATTCCAGTCAACATTGTCAAAAGCTTTCTCTAAGTCTACAAATGCTAGAAACATAGGTTTGCCTTTTCTTAATCTTTCTTCTAAGATAAGTTGTAAGGTCAGTATTGCCTCACGTGTTCCAACATTTCTACGGAATCCAAAATGATCCTCCCCGAGGTCTGCATCTACCAGTTTTTCCATTCATCTGTAAAGAATTCGCGTTAGTATTTTGCAGCTGTGACTTATTAAACTGATAGTTCGGTAATTTTCACATCTGTCAGCACCTGATTTCTTTGGGATGGGAATTATTATATTCTTCTTGAAGTCTGAGGGTATTTCGCCTGTCTCATACATCTTGCTTACCAGCTGGTAGAGTTTTGTCAGGACTGGGTCTCCCAAAGCTGTCAGTAGTTCTAATGGAATGTTATCTACTCCGGGCGCCTTGTTTCGACTCAGGTCTTTCAGTGCTTTGTCAGACTCTTTACGCAGTATCATATCTCCCATTTCATCATCTACATCCTCCTCCATTCCCATAATATTGTCCTCAAGTACATCACCCTTGTATAGACCCTCTACATACTCCTTCCACCTTTCTGCTTTCCCTTCTTTGCATAGAACTGGGTTTCCTTCTGAGCTCTTGATATTCATACAAGTGGTTCTCCTTGCTCCAAAGGTCTCTTTAATTTTCCTGTAGGCAGTATCTATCTTACCCCTAGTGAGATAAGCTTCTACATCCTTACTTTTGTCCTCTAGCCATCTCTGCTTAGCCATTTTGCGCTTCCTGTCGATCTCATTTTTGAGACCTTTGTATTCCTTTTTGCCCTCTTCATTTACTGCATTTTTATATTTTCTCCTTTCATCAATTAAATTCAATATTTCTTCTGTTACCCAAGGATTTCTAGCAGCCCTCGTCTTTTTACCTACTTTATCCTCTGCTGCCTTCACTACTTCATCCCTCAGAGCTACCCATTCTTCTTCTACTGTGTTTCTTTCACCCATTCCTGTAAATTGTTCCCTTATTCTCTCCTTGAAACTCTGTACAACCTCTGCATCTGGTTCTTTCAGCTTATCCAGATCCCATGTCCTTAAATTCCCACCTTTTTGCAGTTTCTTCAGACCGACATAAGAGATGTTAACCCTATACTTCGGCAACTACAGACAAGTCAAGAGCAAAACACACAGGAAAACAGGCTAGGGAGCTCCACTTCTGAGAATGGCCTTTGTAGTCATGAAAGGATCCTCTGATCTGTAGCTGAAGTGAAACCAACAGACAACTCTCTGATAGTAATGAGGCTCAAATGTGCTAGTAATACACAATAATTCAACACACATGCACCTGTAAACCCAGATAACATGACAGACAAGGAAGGAGTCCATATGTACTGGGGTGAACTAGAGAAAAACATGATAAAAACCCTTAATGGGAATGTTAAAATTTTATTAAGTTATTTAAACTCGCAATCAGACAGAGAAAAAAGATTCAGGAGAGCAACAGAACAATAACCAGGATACAGATTCACTTACAACAATGGCTAGAGACTGGTCAAATTATGTTACTAATACAATATAGGGTAACGTCAACTTGCTTCAAGAAAGACACTGAAAAAAATCAAGATGTGGAGATTGCCATTCGAATCCTTGAGAGAAAAGGAAATTGCCATTTTAGCAATTATACACAAGAACTACAGAAAAACCATGAACCTACAAGTCATAAGAGGGGCAAACATGGATTCCGATTGTTATCTTGCCAGAACCATAATCAGGCTGACACAAAATAAAATGAAGAAGACCACCATGCTGATATCAAAGATTTATATCACATAATTAAAATTATTAAAGATCAAAGAGGAAAGAGGAAGAGACAGCAGAGATTTGGGAAGAACTCAGAGAGAAGAAAATGAGTGAAATAAAAGAGAAAATATCTCTTATTAAAAAGTAAAATGTCCACAGTGGAATGACAAATGCAATAAAGCAATTGAGGACAGGAAAATAACATACAACTAATGGAACAGTGACAAAACAAATTAATCTGGCAATGTATGTAAAGATAAGAAAGCAAATGACAAGAAACATCAGGAGGATCAGAAGAGAATATGAAAAGGATCTGTTTAAAGCAACAGAAGAGGATTTAGAAAAATATAACACAAGATGCTTCTATAAGACATTTAAAACCAGAAACATAAGATACCAGCCACAAAATCTGAGTTGCAGAAAAAGGATGGACAATTGGTACTGAGCAACAAAGGGAATAGCAAGTACTTCAGTGAATTACTTAACTGTCCTGAAACAGCAGAGAGATTCTCAATCAGTGAAGAGATCAAGAGAAACAATAAGTCAAAAGCGCCACACAAATTGGAGATCAAGGGACAAATCATGAAACAAAAAGCAGCAGAAAATCCAGAGAAGATGGCATTGTAACTGAACTGCTAAAGGAAGCTGGACCGAATAACACATATCACAGAAAACATACGAGAGACCAAAGTAATACCAGAAAACTGAAAGTGTACAGTTTTACACCCTCTGCATAAGAAAGAGGAGAGGACCAATGTTAACACTCACAGAGGGATACATCTCACAATGCCTGCTAGATATGAAACAGTTGTAACCGGAAAACATGACAGGAGAATACCAATCAGACTTCAGATAGGAAGGATCCTGTGAGAGAGGGACCTCAGCAAGAAGACACTGTAGTTATCAGACAGACAATAACAAATATTAAATCCAAAATTAAATTCATGGGAGGGTTGTTAGAACCCTTGAAATTAAAACAGAAGTGAAACAAGGCAATGGCATTTCACCACTGTTGTTCAGTATACTATTAGACAGAATTGAAAGGGAGTGGGAAAAAGAATTGAAGATACAGGGACTTTACAAAACAGTTAGACTAGAAAAGGAATACAAAAGACTATATACCGACTGTCTGGCATTCACTGATGAGATGGCAATACTCACAGATGGCACAGAAACTGCAGTAAAGCAATGGATGTCTTCAAATAGAAGCCTGAAAGGTGGAACTACACATCTCCTTCAAGGAAACAAAATATATGTCAAAACAAAAACCAAAATGATGCACCAAAAACACGTCATGGCAAAATACGGTGAAATCAAGGAAGTTCATAAATTCAGGTATGTTGTTGAGATGATTCAGGCAAATGGGATACAGAAAGAAGATCATGAATAGAAAAAAAAATCAAAAGGTGGCTATAGCATTCTGCAAGTCTGGGAACATCCAAAATAAATAGGCCTATTCACATAACTGGAAAGTAAAACATTAGAACACTACCATCACATCAACTATCCTACATCTCAGAAACTTTGGTCATGCATTGAGAAATGTGTACTAGAAAACATCAAAAAACTAGAGAGGAGAGTCATCAGAAAGTCCTATGGCCCAAAAGAGAG
The DNA here is from genome assembly GCF_023897955.1 of Schistocerca gregaria. Lineage (NCBI taxonomy): Eukaryota > Metazoa > Arthropoda > Insecta > Orthoptera > Acrididae > Schistocerca > Schistocerca gregaria. Next base: position 370,512,466 of record NC_064927.1, read on the forward strand.
AAGTAGGCTACAGACTGCAGAGTAGACAAGAGACCAAACAGATATCTATGATAGAACATGCATGAATGATATTTTATGGGTAAAACAAGAGAATGCCAGAAACCTAACAAAATAAACAGCTATTGGAGTACACAGGAAACAGTAATAAGATGAAGTGGATCACCAAATTCAGAAATTATCTAAAGGATTCTGGCATAACAAACTCAGAACATCCACCCACAAAGTGCTCATGTAGAAACAAGGCTGTAGAGTAGGAATAGAGAAGGGGGTAGGTGGGTGACGGACAATGACTATTGGTGGTTGAGACCTGGAGGGTTACAGGAATGTAGGTTATAATGCATCAAGAGTTCTCACCTGCCCAGTTCAGAAAATCTGGTGTTGGGAGGAAGGATCCAGATGGCACAGTCTGTGAAGCAGTCGTTAAAATGAACAACATTGTGTTGGGCAGTGTGTTTAACAACTAGGTGGTCCAGCTGTTTCTTGCTCACAGTTTGTCAGTCGTCATTCATGAGGACAGACAGCTTTTTGGTTGTCATGCCCATGTAGAATGAAGCACAGTGGTTGCAGCTTAGCTTGTAGATCACATGACTGGTTTCACAGGTAGCCCTGCCTTAAATGGGATAGATGATACTTGTGGCCAGACTGGAGTAGATGGTTGTGGGAGGATGTATGAGACAAGTCTTGGGTCAAGTACTGTAAAGGGGTTATGAGCCATGGGGCAAGGCATTGGGTGCAGGGGTTGTGTAGGGGTGAACAAAGTTTCTGTGGAGATTTGAAGGGTGATGGAGGGGTGTATGCGAGGAATGGTGGAAGACAGTGAGTAGGCATTTCAGGGCATTAGGAGAGGTAGTGAAAATCCTGGTGGAGAATGCCATTCATTTGCTCCAATCCTGAGTGGTACTGAGTCACAAGGGGAATGCTCCTCTGAGGCCAAATGGTGCACCTTTTGGGGATGGTGGGTCACTAGAGAGATAAGGCATTGGACATCTGTATCTGTACAAGGTTGCAAGGGTAGTTGTGGTCTGTGAAGACCACAATCAGACATTTGGTATATTTTGAGAAAGCAACAAATCTGAACCATGTGAAGGGTTTGGAATTCTGTGTGGTTACAAAGGATTCCTCTAGATGAAACATGAATAGGTTATCATAGGATGGTGCCACGTGGATGCCCATTCCTGTACCCAGGTTTGTTTGTAGGTCACACCTTCAAAGAAGAGGAAAATGTGGGTGAGGATGTAGGATGTAGTTGGTCATAATGACCAGGAAGGAGGCTATAGGTTTGGAATCCATCGGGCAAAGGGAAAGGTATCATTCAGTAGTGGCCATGGGCATTATCGATGTTAGTGTAAATGAAGGTGGCATCAATAGTGGCTAGCAGGACACCATATTGTTAAGGAACAGGAACTGTGGAGAGTTGGTGGAGAAAATGGTTGGTGTCTTTGATATGATTAATAAGAGTAACAATAATAGTAATTATTATTATTATTATTTCTTTCCTTTCTAAGAAATTATGACTGGTTAAAAATGGAAAGTGATGCGGACCTTGATCAAGCGTGACTTCCTTTAAACTGTACGGTACATGTCACATTGCACTTAGGAATCTTCAGGTAATTGAACATGTATCAATAATTACAGATTTCTGTAGTTGTATATATACATTTGGATGTATCTGTATTGCGCTGATGTACTGGTGGATATTGTGTGGTATGACTCCTGAAGTCGATAGTGTAATTGGTATAATGTCAGCTTTATCCTGATGCCACATGTCCTTGACTTCCTCAGCCAGTTAGGTGTATTTTTCAATGTTTTCTCCAGTTTTCTTCTCTATATTTGTTGTATTGGGTATAGATATTTCGATTAGTTGTGTTAATTTCTTCTTTTTATGGGTGAGTATGATGTCAGGTTTGTTATGTTGTATTGTTTTAACTGTTATAGTGGTTCTGTTCCAGTATAATTTCTATTCATCATTCTCCAGTACATTTTGTGTTGCATACTGGAAGTGGGAATGTGTTGTTTTATTAGTTTATGTTGTATGGCAAGTTGTTGATGTATTAGTTTTGCTACATTGTCATGTCTTCTGATGTAACAAGACAAAAGCTATAAATGCTTATGCTATACCAATATTGACCTACTCATTTGGAGTAGTGAAATGGAGTAACACAGAACTACAAGCACTCAATGGACTTGCACGATCAAAATGCCACAAATATTGAATACATCACTTACATTCAGCAACAGAAAGATTCACATTAAGCAGAAAGAAAGGAGAAGGGGATTTATCGGCATAAAAAACCTACATTATGGACAGGTAGACAATTTAAGAAAGTTCTTTATAGAACGAGCAGAAACTAGCAAAGTACACAAAGCAATCACTCATATAAATACATCAGCTACACCACTGCAATTTCATAAAGACTTCTAAAACCCTTAAGATCACATAACCTCAACAGATACAAAGAAAGTAAATTGGAAAAAGAAAACACTACATGGCAAGCACCCGTATCATCTAACACAGCCACACATCGATCAAGACGCATTCAACACATCGCTAAGAAAAAGCAATATACACTCCTGGAAACTGATATAATAACACCCTGAATTCATTGTCCCAGGAAGGGGAAACTTTATTGACACATTCCTGGGGTCAGATACATCACATGATCACACTGACAGAACCACAGGAACATAGACACAGGCAACAGAGCATGCACAATGTCGGCACTAGTACAGTGTATATCCACCTTTTGCAGCAATGCAGGCTGCTATTCTCCCATGGAGACGATCGTAGAGATGCTGTATGTAGTCCTGCGGAACGGCTTGCCATGCCATTTCCACCTGGTGCCTCAGTTGGACCAGCGTTCGTGCTGGACGTGCAGACCGCGTGAGACAACGCTTCATCCAGTCCCAAACATGCTCAATGGGGGACAGATCCGGAGATCTTGCTGGCCAGGGTAGTTGACTTACACCTTCTAGAGCACGTTGGGTGGCACGGTATATATGCGGACGTGCATTGTCCTGTTGGAACAGCAAGTTCCCTTGCCGGTCTAGGAATGGTAGAACGATGGGTTTGATGACAGTTTGGATGTACCGTGCACTATTCAGTGTCCCCTCAATGATCACCAGAGGTGTACGGCCAGTGTAGGAGATCGCTCCCCACACCATGATGCCGGGTGTTGGCCCTGTGTGCCTCGGTCTTATGCAGTCCTGATTGTGGCGCTCACCTGCACGGCGCCAAACACGCATACGACCATCATTGGCACCAAGGCAGAAGCGACTCTCATCGCTGAAGACGACACGTCTCCATTCGTCCCTCCATTCACTCCTGTCGCGATACCACTGGAGGTGGGCTGCACGATGTTGGGGCGTGAGCGGAAGACGGCCTAACGGTGTGCGGGACCGTAGCCTAGCTTCATGGAGACGGTTGCGAATGGTCCTCGCCGATACCCCAGGAGCAACAGTGTCCCTCATTTGCTGGTAAGTGGCCATGCGGTACCCTACGGCACTGCGTAGGATCCTACGGTCTTGGCGTGCATCCGTGCATCGCTGCGGTCCGGTCCCAGGTCGACGGGCACGTGCACCTTCCGCCGACCACTGGCGACAACATCGATGTACTGTGGAGACCTCACGCCCCACGTGTTGAGCAATTCGGCGGTACGTCCACCTGGCCTCCCGCATGCCCACTATACGTCCTCACTCAAAGTCCGTCAACTGCACATACGGTTCACGTCCACACTGTCGCGGCATGCTACCAGTGTTAAAGACTGCAATGGAGCTCCGTATGCCACGGCAAACTGGCTGACACTGACGGCGGTGGTGCACAAATGCTGCGCAGCTAGCGCCATTCGACGGCCAACACCGCGGTTCCTGGTGTGTCCGCTGTGCCGTGCGTGTGATCATTGCTTGTACAGCCCTCTCGCAGTGTGCGGAGCAAGTATGGTGGGTCTGACACACCGGTGTCAATGTGTTCTTTTTTCCATTTCCAGGAGTGTATACAGTGAGATGGAAGGATTCATGATTTCAGTACAGGATTAAACAATAAACACCAGATATTACAGCAAGCATATTATTAAAGATCCCAATACCACAACAGATAATTGCAGACTTTGCAAACAACAAACAGGAACAGTAGATCACATCACAAGCGGATGTACAATACTAGCAAATACCGAATACACCAGAAGACATGACACTGTAGCAAAAGTAATACATCAACAACTTGCCACACAACATAAACTAATAAAACAATATGTTCCCACACACAAGTATGCATCACAAAATGTACTGGAACAGAACCACTATAACAGTTAAAACAACACTACATAACAAGCCTGACATCATACTCTTCCATAAAAAGAAGAAATTAACGCAACTAACAGACATATCCATACCCAACACAACAAATATAGAGAAGAAAACAGGAAAAAAAATTGAAAAATACATCCAATTGGCCGAGGAAGTCAAGGACATGTGGCATCAGGATAAAGTTGACATTATACCAATTATACTATCAACTACAGGAGTCATACCACACAATATGCACCAGTACAACAAGGCAGTACAGCTACATCCAAATGTATATATCCAACTACAGAAATCTGTAATTATTGATACATGTTCAATTACCCGAAAGTTTCTAAATGCAATGTAACATATACCGTACAGTTAAAAGGAAGTCATGCTTGTTCAAGTTCCGCATTACTTTCCATTTTTAACCAGACATAACATCTGAGAAAGGAAAGAAATAATAATAGTAATAATAATAAACCCCGTGGAGGCCCGGGAAAAGAATAGGCCACTGGTATGTTCTGCCAGTCGTAAAAGGCGACGAAAAGAACAAACCACTAATTGGGCTAACTACTCTTTTAGTGTGATTAGTTGGTTCAGGACAGAACTAATGAAGCCTCAGACAAGCACTGTCATGGTTGGGAATGACGCTTGAACCCTACACCCATCCACAATGGTAATGACGCTGCTAGCCACACGGAAAATTTTTCAGGGTTCTTACTGATACCTTTCACTAAGATATGGCGGTGTAATCTTTCCTATGCTTTGTGCAACAATCTTATTACAAATGCACAAACTCATACTACCTTTTGTCTGTCAACATTTACATTTTTTTAACTGATAGTGCAGAAATATCTGTGTCCTCAGCATTTTCTGGACTTTGGTTTAAGCCATGGTTGTCTTTTTCATTATTAATCCATTTATTTGACACAGATTTCCTGGAGCACAATTTAAAATTAGTTTAAACTTCACCTATAATTCCTCTATGGCCATCATATTGGAACTAAATGATATCCATTTGTTGTCTGAGTTGGATGCTAACAACTGATTATCTGCTCTTTCCAGAATAAAAACTCTCCTAGCCTTCTTTATGGATTTATCAACCCTAACAACCATCATTGCTATGATGACATCATGATCAGTAATCCCCACGTCTAGACTGACATTGTCAATAATATGAAACCTATTTGTAGCTATAAGGACATAAAATAATTTCATTCCATGTGGTTTGTCAAATTAGATACTCAAGGCAGTTTTCAGAAAATGTGTTCAACACCACTTCACAAAACTTATTCCAGTAAAGAATCCCTTAGAAAACCCATACTTAGAAGCAGTTAAAAACATCTGCTAAGAAAATTATATCAATATTCTATGCAGGTATGTTTTCATGAAAATGGAAGTAAAATAATAAAACATGCAACTAGAAAGACTTAGTCCTATTCAGAACATTACAATGCTCTGTAATAAGAATTAAAATCTAAAAATTTGGTTTTACTTAGAATGAGTATTTAGAGAAGAGTAGATGACTTTCTCCATACTTTTTTTAATTGCAAAGAACAATCTAAATACAGCACAGCAAGGAATCTAATGGTTCCTTATTTATATAGTCATTCCACTGATGCTATGGAAGATTTCAACTACATCAAGCAAGCTCTCCATCTTCAGGCCACAAGTGGCCCATTGGGGCCATTCAACTGCCATACCATCCTCAGCTGAGGATGTGGATAGGAGAGGCTTTCTGAAAACTTTCACACATATCAACGTTTTTGCAACATAATGGTACACACAAAGTTAGGAGCCACTTCCTTTAACTGGCAATTTTCATTTAGAAATTTGTACATTTAATGTAACAATGAAATGTTTTTCCACAATGCACTGCAGTAAAATATTGTTTAACAGCAAATGGCTAAAATAAAATACAATAAAATTCAGTAACTGCAAAACCCATTAATAAATAGTAATCTGCACTAATGATAACTACAACACAATTGTGTTAGGTTTCTCACTGGGTTGTATAAAATGTTCTCAATGTTCTTGCTTCATCAGGTCTGGATAATATCTCAAACTTTCAATAGTCATTACATCATCTTCATCAGGTGCAACTGATTACTGCTTCTGCTACTGCTGCTGTGGTGGTGACCTTTTGTAGCCTATAGACATTTTATGATTGGTTGGTGTATGTCATCATTTTGTCATGCTGCCATAGAATTTGTCAACATCTGCCCTGGTTGGGGTGAACATTCCTGTAGGCAGCTCTGTAAACTTTCATGGTGTAAAGATTGGTTGTATTCATATTGGAACATCTCATTCTCTGGACACAATATTTCGGCAGTCCACATGGCCACCATCTTCAGGTACTAGGCCATCACACTATCTCACCAGAACTGAAATCAAACACACCGTGGCAACTCCTTTATAAATCGACTGTGAGTCCACCATACATGTGCGAACATAGCAGCCCTGTAGCAACAGGTACAACAGTGCACTGGTGGGGAAAGCTTGAGGATACAATAAATCACTAGCAAACACTATTTACAGTTTTTGAAGACCTAGACAAGGACCGTTGTTTGTTAATGTCAAACAGAACCAGATTCCAACTCTTACTTAAAGGATACCCCTTATCTCTGTTTATAATACTGTCATATTCAATGGCTTCTTTCACTACATAGTCCCAGTACCACAATGCAGGAGCAACCACCTGTGTCTCATCTTACAACATTTTATGTCCTTTAGTAAGATAATGTTCTGCTGCTGCTGCAGATTTTTCTGGCTGAAATAAATGCATGTGGTGATGATGCTCCATGCAACGATTCTGGACCATATGAATCATTTGTCCAATACAGACTTTCCTGGAATGGCAGGGAATCTTGTAGACTCTGGGCTTTTTCAACCCAAATCGTTCTTCACTGAGCCAAACAGGGCTCTGGTCTTAGCTGGTAGATGGAATACATTTTTAATATTAAATTTCTTTAAAATTCTACCTACATTTTAAATTTATGCTCCCCAAAAAAGATACGAATGCCAGATTTGCTTCTGTTGGTTCCTGAGAAGGTCCAACCTGTAGAGCATGATGGATCTGATTGCCAGTATAACCATTCCGCTTCAACACAGCTTTTAGATGGTCCAGTTCTTGTGTCAAACTATTTGCATCTGAGATGGCATAAGCTCTTTTTACCAACTTATATAGGACCCCGTTAGGTTGATACAATGGATGACAACTTGATGCATGAAGATATCAGTCTGTAAACAAGGGCTTACGATAAACACCGTCCTAATGTCCCATCATCCCTCCTGTAGACCTAGGCAACTAAAATGGCAGTTTTCCATCCTTTTCAACTTCCATTGTGAACTTAATATTGGGATGCAGACAATTAAAATTATCTAGGAAATGATCCACAGCATCTCTCCCATGTGGCCAAACCATAAATGTACTGTTGGCATTTCACCAGAAACAAGTCGGTTTTAAGAACGCCGTCTTCAGTGCCACGTCCTCAAAATCTTCCATAAACAAATTGGCAACTACGGGGATAATGGACACCCCACATTCACTCCGTCAGTTTGTTCAAAGTATTTGTCATTAAATAAAATATACATCAACATCAACACATGGCAACAAAGCCTAGTAATAACCAGGGAGTTAAGATATGTTGTTCACATTTTCTGACTGGAGACTGAGAATGACACTAAATACTTGGCTAAGTTGTAAGTAGGAGCATACAAATTGCTAACAATACAATGAAGAGGAACTTCAGCACTGGCACCAGGTCAAAGCAAGAGTTGGAACCCTGTTCTTGATATTAAGAAACAACTGTCCTTGTCTCAGTCTTCTAAAACTGTCAATAGTGTTTGATATCAATTTATGGTTTCCATGAGCTTTCACCAATGGTGCACTGTTGTGCCTGTCACTAGAGGGCAGTTATGTTCACGCACGCACAGTGGACCCACGGTCGACGTATAAAGGAGCCGCCATGATGTGTTTCATTTCAGTTAGAGCGATCTAGTGCAATGGCCTACTCACCTGAAGATGGTGACCAGTTGGACTGCTGAAATATTGTGTCCAGATGATGAAATATTCTGGCTGGAGAATCGATCTGAATAAAATTCCTGTAGGTGCTTAAAACAGTTTAGTATATTTCCCTTTGTCTTCCCCACATTCAGAGCTCTCTTCCACAAGCTACTAAAATTACATCTGCTGTCCCAGTTGAACTTTTTATTTTATTTCATTTATTTATTTATTTATTTATTTTGCACATTCTAGTTTTTAGTCTCTTTAATAACAGACTCTCAGTTAATGCTCATTCAATGTACAGACTGAATAATCTCAGAAATGGGGT